>NC_139229.1:81614916-82214916 GCF_977018435.1 Lepisma saccharinum
AGCCTGTGCACCTTTGCACTCGCGCTCCACCTGCAGGAACATGTCGAAATTACGTCGAGGTTAAAGCGGAGGAGCGAGAAACTAGCCTCGGTGGCCGTGCGGTCTAAGGGCTCCGACTGCGGGACGGCATGGCTTCGAGTCCTCGTGGGTTCAGTCTCTGGGGTTTCGGTCTGTGTATAGGATCGGTAGCCACCCACCATCGTGAGGAAATTGGAGAGCTACGAGTGAACCCGGTTATACAAATCTCCTAAAACGGGTGGGGGTTCGACGTATTACTGGTTGACCACACCTCTAGGTAGGTTGTGGGAGGGAGACTGGCAGTCGGGCTGTAGAGCCACGGGTTATTGTTACTGTCTTTGTACTGTAGCCCAATGGGGCAATGGGGTGACTTGTGGGGATGAAGCCCTTCTCAGGGTACAAAAGAGAAGTGTTTACTAGAGAAGTTTTTAACATCAAGTTTGGAAAACAGTATTTTTTACATGTTGCGTGTACACTGTTTTGAGATAAATGCTTTAAACTAATGCTTACCTGACGCAAACTATACCGGGCCGTGAGAAGTTCCCCTGAAGTTTACGACTTGCAGCCCAAGCTGGCAAACACGTGGAAAGTGTGCGATAAGAGTATTTTTTTTTCGCCAGTGCTGGTAAGAAATCAAAACCTCTGAGAAGGTCACCCGCACAGCCTCCAAATTTGCATTTTTAACAGTTGGGTCTTTGATAAGAGCCGAAAGCTAAAAGCGACTTGCAGCCCGAACTGGCAACAACCTGGCAAGATGGCCCTTCATTCGAGGCTCACCAGCGACAAGAGGAAATCCTTTCTCGCCAGTGCTGGTGTGGTGAGGATTCAAAGCCGCTGAGAGGAGACTGTTGGGGTTTGTTACCGAAATAGACGTCCGGAAGGGGAAACGAATGTCCACTTATCTTAATTATTATACGGGCGTTGAAGAAACATGATAATTTCAGACTGACGCAGTGTTTTTGAGGAGGCATCACTATTAGGGGGTAAAAATATGCCTTCTTTGGCCCCCTGGAAAAAAAATACCTTGCTTGCAATACCTGGAAAAAATTATACGGACGTCCATGGCTAATAATAATACTGCCGAAAAGCAGGAAATATTCGCTGTGACCACTGTGGGCGTCAAGAAACACAACACTGGCAGGCAAATATACTTACGTTTACAGCTGACCCAGGATGAACATAAACTTCACTGCAGAAGTGGAGACATACGATACGCATTTAATTTCATCCGACCCCCCTCAAAGAGAGAAAAGGGGGGAGCCAAGGGAGCTCTCGGGAAGGCCGAAACATAAAACGCGTTTTATGGCTTCTCTCTTTACGTTACGGCACAAAATTTCGAACATTTCGCCCTCGAGGATTTACGAACTGCGGGAGTTTCTTATTTTTTCCTCTCGCTCCCGTCGCCATACGGATCAATTTCTCCTCGCCAAAAGTTGTGGATGGGAGTTGGGAAAAATACGAGGGAAGTCTCTCCATGTTTGCTTTTCTTTTGCTTCCTCTCTCATCATCTCCATCATCGTTTCCAAGGAACTTCGGTCGACACTTTCAATGCACCTGCTTCGAGCTCTTCTAGAAGAAAAGTTGAACATAATATTTATGTCCCTCTGTCCGCCAGTGTTGCTACAATCTGAAGGAAAAAGTGCCCTTTAGCAGGTGTAACATTTGTCCTTTTCGTCCATTTTTCCCTCATGTGAAATTAAATCCGCAATCATATACTAATAAAAATAATGACAATAGTTGTTACTTGTAGTTGCCTCAAGTCCTAAGTGGGAAATTGTCTTGTGTGGGTTCTGCAAAAAACAAATTTGTAGTAACACTTAATTTTAGAATAAATAATATTGCGAAAGATAGAAAAAATGTTTAACTTACTTCCGAACAACTGAAACCTCGTCTTTAATGGTTGTATCTAAAAAAAAATTCCTGCTATTTTGCATGAAACTTATATTTTTCTTATTCGCTTACAAATATACCTGATTTCTCTAAGACGAAGAAAATTTCCCTGCATGTGGCAACACTGCTGTCCACCAGTGGTGGTTGCTGATATTGTTCAAGTGTTGAACAGCAGAAAAAATATTTTCCAAGAAAATATAGTTAGTATATTTTAATTTTCTCTTACTGACTTGTAGTTTCTTCAGGGTAACAATTGGCATTTTTCAAAAATAGAGATTTCGAAGAGTACCAATGGCTGCGCAGGTAGTTGTTGTAGGTCTAGAGGAACACCCAAGTTTCTACAGACTTTAGTATGACAAGAAAGTTCGGTTGGGCTTTCCCATCCCAGTAATACATGATGCTAGTTGTTGCACGCCGTCTGCAACACCCTGTTATTTACTGAGGACTCTGTTACCAGAGAGATAAGTGGACAGTATGGACTCGGGACAAACGTGGCAAATTTCCTGAGAGCATTGATGGATGGCGAAACCCTCTCAAATCAGCGGAGGCGATTAGTATGTGCAGACGAAAGAATGCTTTCCCTCGGAAGAGCTCATAAGCAACGAGGAGACAACTGAATGCACTTACCACGTAAAGTCGTTTCCAGATGTTGCCCCATTCTCTGAGAACTGACGTCACTTCCCGCACCACAGCATCTTCCACCGGTGTGATTGTCTCGAACAATCTGAAAACAAAGGGTAAATTGACACAACAGAAAACTTCCTCCAACATATTTATTCAAGTGATAAAACCAGTTGGAGTGTGTGGCTCAGGGACATGGAAAAATAAGGTTGACACAACAAGGAAAAGGGCGTCCTTTCAAAGGATATGTGGCCATAAATAGAAAAATAGAAAACACGAGACAGAAAAACAACAAACTGAAGTACAGGGTAATTCAAAATGAATAGTGCAACTTTACACAGTTATTATGACGTTACTATTTATAATAGAAAATCAAACAAGCTTTCAATATAAAGAAAAACTTTGGAAGTTTTCTTCTCACTAAGTGGGCTTATGCTGCTTTGAGGCTGTTTCACCAGGATCGCCAGTGTTGCAAAATGGCTAGTGACCAGTAGAAGGTGTATTGTGTGTTGGAGATATCAAGAACTGATTCACTCACAATGGGGCAAATATTTCCACATGCGTTTTGGTAGTAATGCACATGTTTCACCCTTCCGAAAGATTTGCCAAAGTTACAACTGTGAATTAATTGTTAGTGTCTTCGAAACAATGGACAATGACTTGCTGTCTCGTGCATAGCATGTACTTGATTATCGTGTTTACCGCATTACACGTGGTTCCAATGTTGAATCTTTGTAATGTGTCATGTGAGTAAAACTTCCAGAGTTTTTCATCATGTTGATGCCTTGTCTGATTTTCTATCATAAATAGTAACGTCATAATAACTGTGTAAAGTTGTACCATTCATTTTGAATTACCCTGTAAAATTCCCGGTTTTCAAGACGAACTTTCCAAAAATTCAAGGGTACAAGCAGACGTTTTCTGTATTTCAACCTTACTAATTACGGTGTCGTACCACCTACCCACAAATAATATTGATAATATGAAGTGTCTGTGCGATTCCAATGTATCAAAAAAGTTCTAATTCACTTCAATTAAACATAATATATATTTAAACGGATTGAGATAATTCTGTTTTATGTTCCACCCAACTTTCCTTTTCCTTCGATCAAATTAAAAGTCATTCCCTACGAAATGAACACGGCCCACAACCTGACCACCTCCGATTTTCATGAAATTTGTGGAGTTGAAACTATGCATAGAACGTAGTATCTGTGAAAATTCTGAGACTCGTTGGTCTTGTAATTGTAAAATTATTCAAGGTCAAAGTTCACAGAAATTGCCCTTTCTGAGCTCGTTTAGCTGTACTAAATCTGCTGTAACTCTGCTCATATTTGGCCTAGGAAGCTGAAATAAAGTTTATTGTGCAGAGAATGGAACAAGCTTTCCAATGATATGTAACAAGCCTACCTTTGAATAAAAATAAAATATTGTCAGGTGACCTTGACCTTTGACCTTGAAAATCTCAAAAATGTCATCGCGAAAAATCGTGAAAACAAATATATTTGGCAAACCATGCTATACTCTAAAACATACGAAAAAATCAAACTGGGACTGCGGTGGGATAAGAAGATACAAAATAATATATACAGTAATGTGACCCTTATTACAATGTACTAGGGTGAGTCAAAAGTCCCTTAACACCCCCTATAAAAATGTAAAGGATTTGTGATGGGCACAATCGACCATGATAGAAACAGGTTGGGCCCAGGGGGAACCATAGTCGTGTGTCTCGTTACTAAACCTTCTCCCAGTGATCTTCAGGAAGTCTGGGCGTCGCAAGAAATTTTTGAAAGGGGAGGGGGAGTCAGTCCATTGATAAAACTTGAATAGTAGAAATAACAATAATTATTATTAACATGATTACGATTATTAGTGTACAATAATAACTATTATATACTTTATCAGCCTCGGAAAATGTCCAATGGTAAACTGTTTAGAATTTATTGTGCATCTTCGTCTGAAGGAGACTCTGTTAGAGGGTGGAAACGTTACGTGTTTAGTGATTATTTTTATACAATAAATTTTGCCTTGGTCATCATTTTAATGTTTTATTATACTTATAAAAATTAACCAATTTATTTCAATTATTATAATTATCATTATCATCACCATTATTATTATTATTATTATTATTATTATATCCTTCTACTCGATCCACCAGATGAGTGATTCTCTAGCACGTTTTTCATTATTTTTAAAACATTTCATGCAGTTATTGCACTGAAATACATAGTTACATAGTTATTTTACTCTATTTCGTTACTTTAACACACAAAAGCTAGGAGAAAATTGTAGTCATGAAGTTTACTTGTGACCTCTTACACAAAACCGTGATTTTTGAAATTTGGAAAACTGTATTTTACACTCAGTTTTTCAATCTAACAAAGTTTTATTTTGGTTATTCTGTTTGAATATAACTAACTGAATTGATTTGCTTTATTTTACTTCGCTTCTTCTGCCACTTTTGGCTAATTTGCGAAGATGGAGATGAGTAATGATATGATGAAATTGATGAAAAGGACTTTCACAAACATCCATGCCCAGGCCAGGATTCGAACACAGGACCCCTGACGTCGTAGCGCGATGTGCTAACCACTCCGCCACAGGTGCCGGCTATAAATAACTGAACTTGTATTTATGTTATTAATAATAAAAATAACAAAGCTCTCTGCTTTTTTTGTAATTTGAACGATGGCAATTTTCAAGGGTTGGTCGACACCCCCCCCCCCACCACCACCAAAAAAAAAGACGCTCGATGAAGCAAAGTTAAATATCCACAAGAACGCTTTTACTAAGATAATTTAATATTCTCTACCCATATCAAACCTCTAGCTACCACTAGTAGATGGCACTAGCCAGACTCTACTCACCCTTCGTTGTCTACTCTGAAAGTCTTCAGGCAGATGTAGGAGGCCGGAAAAATACCCTGAGAAATAGAAAAGAAAACATCAATATTTTATATTACTGTAGGTGGAAACTTGGTATGTGACTAATATTTTTCTATTGAGTCTACTAAATCTACGTTTTCTAAGATAGATTACAACTTTATTTCATGCCTGGTACATTTGAAATAGAGAATCAGTATTATGAAAATTGGGGAGTGCAAGAACCTTAAGAGCATTTAGAAGGTTCAAATGATGAAGAATCTATAAATCAGTAGAGTGGCAGCAACGTTGGAACCGCTGTATGGACGCTCAAGGATATTACTTTGAATAACATTAAGTGTACGTATTTAAACCTAGTTTCAATAAAACGATTTTTCCAGAATTAGTCTCATTACTGTTAGGACAGACCCATGGACGTCTGCAGAATTTTTCCCAGGGAGGAGGGAGGGCAACGAGCCAAATATTCCCCCATAATAGTGTTGTCTCCTAAAGAAACATTGGTTCAGTTTGAAATTAAAATACTTCTCCAATGCCCTTGCAATAATTAACATATTATTGTGACCGAAATGAAATTATATGTGTAAAATATATCACATTGGCTCATTTTCATTTTCCAGGGTGGGCCGTGACCTCCTTTACCCCCCCCCCCTCCTTCCGGACGTCCATCGACAGGCCAGTACAAGCGATTGAATCGGCCATCTTGGAAGCGGCTTCATTTCCCCAGTAAAAAAAGTAGCTCCACCGAATTTACGGAAACGAGGACGCATCCCACCAAGGCACAGGCTAATTGCATTTGGACGAACCATCAGCTCAAATTCGGCGCCAAGCGGATGGAAACGCCCATCCACGTTCCGGGTCAGACGTCAACTGTCACGTTAGCCGAGCACTAGCACCATCTCCGACGGCAAAGGCTGAAATGCACTCACAATCATCATATCAGAGCAGCGAATTTGGCCTCACCTTAAACAGACCAGGTCTTTCTAACTGCATTAACTCAAGCGTCTCATCAGACATCGGCTTACATAAGTTTTGGGAACAGAAGCATCAAACAAGCATGAAGTTTCAAAGGGCCTTCGAATTCACGTTTCAAATAACACGCCCACATTATGATTTTTTACAAAAATGTTAGTGTACACTCGTGGAAAAAAATACTTCTCCCATAAGACCACTGGTAATAAGGTTCTGTGGGGAAGTATTTTTCTCATGACTGTGCATTGTAATGATAGGGTTTAGGTAAATAAACACTAGACTGTACTCAGTGGCGGCGATTGGGTTTCAAAAATGGGGGGGTGGCAAAGACAGTTTACTTTCCTTCGTAGGTAAGGTTTAGCACAGTGCGGGGGCAAAAGTGGCAAGAACTGGGGGGGGGGGGGTGCAACTGGGGGGTGCATCTTTGGAGCAAGGCCGCGCAGAGAAAGCGAGTGGGCGAAACGAAGCTGCTGCAAATAGATGGTAGCTGCAGTCGCGTATCCCCTCTCACCGCAATCCCGTTCCCTCTCACGTGTTCATTGGACGAGCCCCATCGCGCAGAGACTTGTTTTCGTTCGGTCGCTCCAGAGATTCGTGGCGTTATGTGTGTTGCCTAACTCTACGGCGATCAGTGAACTTCAATAACAAGTTTGACCACCGCCGTGCAACACATATAACGTCATACAGGGAAGCGAGTATTTCAGAATGTAGGTGTCTCATTTTTATGGTGATGACTGTACGAAATGTGGAACAAACTTGAGAATATTCTCCTCATTATAATTTTTACTGTTTATTTGGCCAAAATTTTATAAATGTTCTAAAATTTTATAAATTTCGGTTCTGACCTAGCATCAGGAGAACAATTGAATAATTTGTTTCAGAAACCTCCTATCGACCAAACGATATTTGTACAGTTTCACATAGAACTCGCCAAGACGCATCATTTGATGCAGAAATCGATCATGTAACCGCGTGCGTAACGCAGATGCGTCTCGGCAAGTTCTATGTGAAACTGTACAAATATCGTTTGGTCAATAGGGGGTTTCTGAAATAAACGACTCAATTATGGAGCTACTTGAAAATGACAAGTAGCACGATCCGGTCTCGAATGCCAGAAAGACTCGATGCGCTGACCAATGAAATAGCCTGTTGGCAGCCCTTAACCTCAGAGGATTGTTCTGCTGACGGAGCTTAGTTTTATGTTCAAAGTAGCATACACTGCCACAGAAATCCCCTTCCAACCTCAATCATGGGTCTAGCAACCATCATCCTAATATTTCAGTAGGTTCTGCTTGCACCTGAATATTTATCACCGCCAGGGTTGTGTGAAGGTCGCCCCCCCCCCCATTCCCTCGTTTCTATCCGGTCCTCTGGATTACTACCCTTGTATTATCCTTTCAATCTCTCCTTCCACCTTACCCTGAGTGCCAAGCGAGCAGATTATATTAGCGCCGGAATTACGAAAGGGGAGTTTCACATAACAATTTATATTTTTTACTCCCTGGTTCGTTACACATGTACAGCAAGTGAATAAACAAATGGTTTTAAATGGACAGTACCGTAATTCTTGGATTCATAACATTTCTAGTAGGATTATATTGTTATATATATATACGTACATATTTACATATCGTTTCCATGTGTGCATTTACATAATGAACCAATTTCCTTAATTCAACATAATTGCGCACCTATGGCTTACACCATCGGCCCTTCCTTTACCGCGGTATTAGCATAACTATCTCTGCGGGCCTACCCTCAGCTTAAACGATATTCCGTTCATTACAATGCGTTTTCTTACGCCTTCACTCTTTCTTTTGGGCATCAATTATTCAATACGGAAATATCCAAATATTCAAGGCTTTTTCTAAAAGGGGACTTGGGACAGCAACAGGGGTTGGCTTACACCAAATGCCACATTATTATATAAAGTCTAGCCACCAAAAGTGGACTAAACTTGAGGAGACGTTCCTCGTCGTCTATCAATGGGGAAACACTGTTTTTCTGTTATAGCCCACTGGCCTTTTTTATAGTCGGGGTGAACGCCCGTGGACGTGGACCCCGTAGCGTTGGAAAATTCCACTGTAACGGTCTTTTGAAAGACAGATAGCTCCCCCAACCGGGGAGATAAAAAAACAAGGGAATCTAATATCCAGTAATGCACAATCCAATAAAAGTACACTCATGGAAACATATTAGGCTACTTAACCCTACACCTTCTAGGTGGTCAGCAATTAATTGATACAATATACCAAAACCAGGATCCAGGAACCCGTACATTCTAATGGGTTCTATTGGGTTCCGTATCAGGGCCGGGATCTTTTTTCTGGCACAATTTAAAATTCGGACCAAGTTGCGTATTGTTTGGTTTCAATACCGAAATTGAACCACATTTAAACTGATCCGTAAAAACGTTCCTGGACTGAATTGAAATACTTTCAATATAAAAAAGTTATTTACTGTCCAGATCCCATTTACGCTTTATGATTTTCTCTCCCAAACCGGAATTGAATTTCTTTACAATTCCTGGACCTCTAACAACCCTCATAACGGCTTTACTACCTCTTCAGGTTAATAAAAACGAAGAGCGGCGTATAAGTGAGATTTTCAGAGGGTTTACTAAGTAACGGAATGAACTTAAGTGATCCACTTACCTTGTGCGAACGGTTCTTCGTGGAAAATCCCCTGTACCAGCCTGGAATGACAAAAAAAAAAAATGGCTTAGTATTATGCAAGAGACATTTGAAGGGCATTTAAGAATGGATTTCCTCTTTTAATGACTTTTGAAACTCCCACGCCAGATTAGCACAAAATATCTGTGTACATAATTACTTACAGGCCTAAAGATGACACATCTACAGTCAGAGGCGTCTCCTGAACGTATGCGTCACTTGTGGAAAGAAGTACAGCTTCCTCTGCGACGACATTAATGAGCATTTCTACATTCTAATTTCTTCATATAGGAGAAGTATTTATTTTACACGACAGCGCTCAACTAAGCTTATATTACATTTCTTGGATCTGAAGTGAAAGAAAGTAATAATTCTTTTCCCACAATTGACGCATGCGTCACTTCAGATCCAAGAAATGTAATATAATCTTAGTTGAGCGCTCTCGTGTAAAATAAATACTTCTCCTATATGAAGAAATTAGAATGTAGAAATATTCATTAATGTCGTCGCAGAGCAAGCTGTCCTTTTTCGCACAATTGACGCATGCGTTCAGGAGATGCCTCTGTCTACAGTACTCACAGCGAAAAAGAGAAAAACTGTTATTGTTAAGGATCACCCATAAAACACGCTGAAATTCCTACAACTTACACTCCGCCCTGAAAAATACTCTTGCACTGTATCTTACGCTACCTCTTGATTTTTTACATCTTCGCTTGTCTACCCAAAAGGAATATAAATTATACGAATTTCAGGATCCCATTTAATGATTCTATTATAACGGTAATTTTGTCATGACTGTACAAATGACAGTTATCTGTTCAGCATGACAAGTGATGCTACAGTACTATGTCAGTGGTGGGTAAATCTGTAATTTCTTAAGGTTCCATCTCCCTGTGTGCACAACGCAATTGAACATCTTCCAGGGGTCCTCCTCTGACTAAGTGCTAACGTCATCGTCTTGTTATCTAGTGTTCCGGGGTTCGATTTCCAGTGGAAACGCATAGTGGTTGCGATCCCACTTTAAACTTTATGTCCAGTCCCGATTAGCTTACCTGTGTATAAAGTGAACATGAAACAAAAATTCCTTCAGGGACATCTTGTATAATGCCACAAATCAGGACTACAGCATAACGATATTTTTTTCTGCAGAATTCTCACCAGCATAAGAAAATAGTTTATTGTAAAGAACTCTGGGATTTGACACGACACGCGAGAGACAAGAAAGTCAACTTATATTTAAAAATAACGTGAAAGAGTATACATTGAAGGGTGGTGTTTTTATTTTATTATTCATATATAAAGCAATATACTTCGTCGCACTTATTTAGGTAACATTACGATTTTTTAAAACCCCATTTTTTTGGTAGAAATCTCGTATTTTTATTTATTCTTGTTGGTTTCTATTATTAGTGATTTATGAAGATAGCTGGCGAAAAAAAAAACAGTATTAAATTCTGCTCAGGGAGAGCAGCTTCGCATTTTTTCCCGACTCGCCCATTTCCTTGAATTCCCAACAACCATCCATCTCCATCTCACAGTTGGGAAAGTCCTCCGGGAACTCGAATTTGTAGCTCCGAGGGCTCTGCTTCCGATGGAAAACAATTCGTTTCTATTAGTTGCAGCGGGAGATGAAATCTGGCGGAAAAACAAAATCCAAAAAATCTGTTGCTTCTGGGCATAATGCGAGTTGAGAGATATCATTGGATTTTCACATTCACCTTTATCGCTGCTAACACTCGGACTTTGTTCTTATCTTGAAAGTAAATATTATTACAAAAACACAGTTTAGCATCCTCACCTGACCGAATCAAAGTTTTAAGGCCACCTTTTTTTTTTTTTTTAATAGCTTAATTGGAAGTGCACCCATGGTTTAAAAAGGGGACACAATTTCATTTGATTTTTCTTTTAGCGTCGCTTTTATGCCAGATTGGCTCACTGCGACGATGAGTATGTATGTTGAAATTGATGAGGGGAAGCTCGCGTAGAACATTCTTACCCAAGCGTGGATTCCAACCCGGACTCCCTGATGTTGTATGGACTCCATATGACGTTTTGATGCGAAATATACGAATATTACACGTCTCATTGTTTCAGTAAACAAAACGCAACTTGGGATAACGAAATAAGAAACAACTTACAATTTTTCGATTTCAGGCTTCAGCCATCTTCTTTCCAGTAAAAAAAAGCTAAATTTTTCATGCCAAATGGCTCCCATATCAATATCATTTCCATGATATTGATATATCCAATAACACATTAGCGTGCATAAACCACAAATGATGCACTTTTTGGTGCATCAAAATACACACAGAAATGCACAAAAGTTCTTTTATCAGTTTCTCTTCCGTGTAATGCACTAAAATGCATCACTTGGGAACACGATCTTCCCAAAGATAACAAAAGATAAGATAGAGATAACAAAACCACACATTCAACTATGTCAACTGATGCATTAAAAGTGCATCAATCTTGATTTAATGCATTTAGAGTTCTGTTGGTTGGCGTTACTACGTGTATGGCTACCAACTATTAAAACGGCGCGGAGATGGCGATATCTCTTTTTTTCTATCGGTTGGAAACACTGATCTGAAACTGTGACAATCTCAATGTGGAGTGAATTTCCGCACTTTGAACGAGGAGAGGCAATTGACCCTGCTGGCCTTTTAGATATTAGCTCAATCAAAAACCGTCCACCAGTGGAAGTACGTAGCATTCCAACCGAGTGGACGATTGCAGCTTCCTCTTCACCTTGTAACCTTTGGATGCTGCATGTTTCTTCAGAGTGGAGGGAGGAAAATGGAAAGATACAACGAACACGTCGGTAGCATCGCATTTTGTGTGGTGTGAAGTGGGTACGTTTAATGGCTGGACTTGACCGAAAGGCTAATGCAGATGCAAGACAAATTCAAAGTTTCTCAACGATTTTTAACTTTGATTTTTGTTATTTAAGGTCGAATTTATGCCACTTTTGGCAAAATGGCCGATGAGGAGGAGTGATGATGTGATGGAATTGATGAAGCAACACTTGCAAAGAATACCCACTTCCAGGACGGGACTCGAACCCGGACCTTTTATGAATACACCCAAACACTCTTCCACACCCTGGACTGCATTTTGGAGACTAAGGGGTCTGTCGTCTGGACTCACAGCCAGGGCCGGATTAAGACGAAATTGGGCCTGATGCTTGAAATCTTCGGTGAACAATAAACACAACGACGTAATAGTTACGTCACAGCGCAAAGAATGATAGTAACTGTATAATAAGTAACACTGTGTCTAGGCGTCTGAAATTGGTGCTCCAAATTTCATTCTAAGATTTATTTTCAGGTTAATATAGCAAAAAAAACTGTTCAGCTTTTGGAAAATTCTCGTCTGTTTTCATCTGGGACTATTTCAGGAATGGGCCTAATGCTGCAGTATAATCCTTTGTGTTTGTCTGGACTCACAGCCATCGTTGCAGTATAATCCTTTGTTTGTCGGGACTCACAGCTATGGCTGCAGTATAATCCTTTGTTTGTCGGGACTCACGGCTATGGCTGCAGTATAATACTTTTTGTTTGTCAAGACTCACAGCCATGGCTGCAGTATAATCCTTTGTGTATGTCTGTACTCACAGCCATGGCTGCAGTATAAGCCTTTGTGTTTGTCTGGACTCACAGCCATGGCTGCAGTATAATCCTTTGTTTGTCTGGACTCACAGCTATGGCTGCAGTATAATCCTTTGTGTTTGTCTGGACTCACAGCCATGTCTACAGTATAATCCTTTGTGTTTGTCTGGACTCACAGCCATGGCTGCAGGATAATCCTTTGTGTTTGTCTGGACTCACAGCCATGGCTGCAGTATAATCCTTTGTGTTTGTCTGTACTCACAGCCATGGCTGCAGTATAATCCTTTGTGTTTGTCTGGACTCACAGCCATGGCTGCAGTATAATCCTTTGTGTTTGTCTGGACTCACAGCCATGGCTGCAGTATAATCCTTTGTGTTTGTCTGGACTCACAGCCATGGCTGCAGTATAATCCTTTGTGTTTGTCTGGACTCACAGCCATGGCTGCAGTATAATCCTTTGTGTTTGTCTGGACTCTCAGTTATGGCTGCAGTATAATCATTTGTGTTTGTGACTGTCCTTTCATCCACGGCCACCTCATCGTTTCACCACTCATCCTGGGGCCGCCTTGTAAACAAGACGTTACCGGCCATACCCGGAAAACCTATCGTAAGCATTTCCCAACTCCCGAGAGCACTATAAAAGGGGTTAGCAACCTGCCTCAGGAGAAGCCAACGAGAACAGCAAGGATCGGGATCGGGTCGCGAGAGCGGGACATTGGCGGACGCGGAGAATCGACTACAGGGCCGCCCAGAAGGCGTGGGGTCCAAGCCAGGACCAGCGCCCAGCCGACCGTTCCAGCGTCCAGGCGATCCCGAAATAAGTACCTGCCCCTTTATGGTGGGACAGAACCTTAGCTCGTAACGAACGGGTTCCCGCCCAGGTTCGGTACCCGATGGAGGCACATTGCGGTTCGGATTAGGGATGGCCAGATCCGGATCCGGTTGGTTCCGGATCCTAAATTTTTTCAGATTCGGATCCGCGGATCCGGAATTTTCAGATCCGGATCCGGTACTTTCGGATCCGGATCCGGATCAAAAACTTTCGGATCCGGATCCGATACTTTTGGATCTGGAATTTTCAGATCCGGATCCGGATCAAGAACTTTCGGATCCGGATCCAGAATTTTCGGATCCGGATCCGGTACTTTTGGATCCGGATCCGTTTTGCCATCCCAAGTGCGCTTCTTTGGAAAGTAAGAATGTGCTTATAACATATTGTTACCTGCTAATATACATATATATATATGAATGGCTTATTGCAGAAAGGGACCCGAGTCACATTTTTGAGGTATCGGAGTTAATGGTATTTTTTATTTTCCTAGTTACAGACACATCTTTTAGTGCAGAAAGGACGTCAGTCACACGAGAATATAGCCAAGAAAATGCACAGTGAAAAGTGTACTTTAATGCAGAAAGGTCACTGACTCGGGTCCTTTTCTGCAATAAACTTAGCCGTATTTATACGTTTTACGAACTGTGTACGCTAATCTGTAATACAGCTCGGGCGGTAAAAATACTGTCAAACTTATTGACACCAGTAACATAATTGATTTTGCAACGTGGTGGCCTCATGTCTACAAAAAAAATGTGGCATCTGTGGAAACTACCATGTGTTCCTACAAGAATAGGCAGTATTTTCAGATTTCCAAGTATCATTACTTTGAATACTGTGTTGAACATAAGGGTACTGTCAAGGTTTCCGAAGTCATCAAAGGTTTGATGTCTCACACCTTCTATCTGTCCAAAGGTGCAAGAATTGTAATTCCTACGCCACGTACGTTCCAAGTTGCACGTATGCCGATCAAGCTTACAAAATTAAAAGACATATGAACTGCCTTGTCATATGTACAGACCATGACCAGACGACGTCAAAGGATTTTATGAAGATATTCTTCAGTGGCCCACTATACACGGCAATGAAACACTCAGATGTAGAGTAACACATGCATGTATGACCTCGTACATTATTGTACTTCAAACACCGACAATAAAGTCCAGAAAGTGCAGTACACTGTCATTCATTGATGAATCTATAATTTTCTGTCGCATATATAACATAACCTAACCTAACTTATGTGGCAACGACAAACGGGCGTTTGTAGGATATTTCTCGTCTTATTTCTCAAAGTTTCCACTTTTATTGCAGAAAGGTACCGGAGTCACAACCTTTTCATCTCAACTGTCTCTAGCAGCATGCTGCAGGGGGGCGCATTGAGAGTTGCAAAATTAACTTTTCTTTATGCAGAATATTTGAGCCAACAACGGCACATTTCTTTCTTACACTATCAATATTATACAATTTTTCTTGTTTTTCTCAGAATTGTGAAAAAGTGACTCAGGTCCCTTTCTGCAATAAGCCATTCATATATAGTGTGTGTACCCGCGTGCGCGATTTGTAATTAATTAATACACTTACAAGGGAGGTCTAAGTCTCCCCCTCCGATCTCCATGAAATTTGCCAGGTGTATAGAGCCCCCCCCCCCTCAAATGTCAAGATGAGGAGAAATTGAAGTGGGCATCTGACCCCGAAACCACGTAAATAGAAACAGGGGGCAAAGGGCCTCTCTATACACCTGTCAAATTCCATGGAAATCGGAGGGGGACACAGGGGTCAGATCCTTATTTCAATTTGTCCTCATCTTTTCATTTGAGGGGATTTTGCCCCCTAAAACAGTTTTTAGCTGAAACAAAAAAACACGTATTTCTTCCTTTGGGCCCCTCTATACACCTACCACGTTTCATGGAAATCGGAAGGGAACATAGGGGTCAGATCCCCACTTCAATTTGTCCTCATCTTGACATTTGACGGGAGGTTGCCCCCTAGAACAAATTTTTAGCCCAAACAAAAAAAAACAAACACGTATTTCTTCATTTGGGTCCGTTTATACACACACCTGCCAAGTTTCATGGAAATCGGAGGGAGACACAGGGGTCAGATCCTCACTTCAATTTGTCCTCATCTTGACAATTGAGTGGGTTTTGCCCTGTAAAACAGTTTTTTAGCTGAAACAAAAAAACACGCATTTCTTCCATTAGGCCCCACTATACACCTGCCAAGTTTCATGGAAATCGGAGGGGGGCACATAGGTCAAATGCACACTTAAATTTGTCCTCGTATTGACATTTGAGGGGGTTTAGCCGAAACAAAAAAAAACACGTATTTCTTCATTTGGGCCCGTTTATACACACACCTGCCAAGTATCATGGAAATCGGAGGGGGACACAGGGGTCAGATCCTCACATCAATTTGTCCTCATCTTGACATTTGAGGGGGTTGTGCCCCCTAAAACAGTTTTTTTTAGCTGAAACAAAAAAAAAACGTATTTCTTCCATTGGGCCCCACTATAGACCTGCCAAGTTTCATGGAAATCGGAGGGACACAGGGGTCAGATCCTCACTTCAATTTGTCCTCCTCATCTTGACATTTGAGGGGGTTTTGCCCCTAAAACAGTTTTTTAGCTGAAGCAAAAAAAAAAAACACGTATTTCTTTCTTTGGGCCCGTTTATACACACACCTGCCAAGTATCATGGAAATCGGAGGGGGACACAGGGGTCAGATCCTCACTTCAATTTGTCCTCATCTTGACATTTGAGGGGGTTTTGCCCCCTAAAAACGTTTTTTAGCTGAAACAAAAAAACACGTATTTCGTCCTTTGGGTCCCACTATTCGCCTGCCAAGTTTCATGGAAATCGGAGGGACACAGGGGTCAGATCCTCACTTCAATTTGTCCTCCTCATCTTGACATTTGAGGGGATTTTGCTCCCTAAAAACGTTTTTTAGCTGAAACAAAAAAACACGTATTTCGTCCTTTGGGTCCCACTATTCGCCTGCCAAGTTTCATGGAAATCGGAGGGACACAGGGGTCAGATCCTCACTTCAATTTGTCCTCCTCATCTTGACATTTGAGGGGATTTTGCTCCCTAAAACAGTTTTTTAGCTGAAGCAAAAAAACAAACAAACAAAAAAACACGTATTTCTTTCTTTGGGCCCGTTTATACACACACCTGCCAAGTATCATGGAAATCGGAGGGGGACACAGGGGTCAGATCCTCACTTCAATTTGTCCTCACCTTGACATATGAGGGGGTTTTGCCCCCTAAAACCGTTTTTTAGCTGAAACAAAAAAACACGTATTTCGTCCTTTGGGTCCCACTATTCGCCTGCCAAGTTTTATGGAAATCGGAGGGGGACACTTAGATAACCTCCCTTGTTAGTCTTACACTTTGTAATTATATAACACTGCATATATTATAATGTTTTATTTTAATTTGTAAAATTACAATTGTAGAACAATTGTATAATTTTTGTATAACATTTCTATCTTGTGTAATGTGTTAAAGGTTTGATCCTGGAATTGAATGTCTCACATTTATGTATGTTTTCATTTCCAATACATTCGAATGAATACATATTCGTTTCAATGGCATTTACAAAATCACCTCTGACATTTTATGTTAAACAAGTAAGATTATTTTTGTGCACGAGGGTGTTAGCCGATGCGTATTAAAGTATTTTAGGAACAACACTTGAAAAAAAATCTTGTAGGAATAACTAATGAAAAATTTCTTTGTAATCGAAGATCATAATACCTCTTAAGGTGTGGTAATATTATAATGGGATTGAGATACGAAACTCTCGGATCCGGATCCAGATCCGGAACTCTCGGATCCCGATCCAGATCCGGAACTTTCGGATCCGGATCCAGATCCGAAACTTTCAGACCCGGATCCAGATCCGTAACTTTTGGATCCGGATCCGGATTTTTCGGATCCGGATCCGTTTGGCCATCCCTAGTTCGGATCTCACTTTAAACTGTACGTCCAGGTCCTTCTTTCTCTTCTTGCAGGTCTGGGCAACCAAAGCCCGTTCTGCGACTACAAAAATTGATCATTCTGTCACGAGCCTGCATTAAATGCTAAATCAGCAAACACCAGCCAAGTCCCCGGTAACGAGAGGTCGCCGGGAGAGTCAGAAGTTAGTGCCGAGAGAGTCGGAAGCTTAGTCTAAGTGGTGCGACTCGTGGAGTGTGTCCGTGCAAAGGTTGGGCAGTGCCCAAAGTACACTGCCCAAAGTACACACCGTCAACGGACCACACGGCGCCGACGCGGCCAAGTCGACTGACCAGATAAGGTACAGTGATGACACTAGTAATTTAAGTATCATTGTTTAGTACTTCAAACCCGGCTCAGGCGTGTTCACCCCCCTTACCTGTTCTGTCTGTGCATAATAAATAGGTGAAGGAGAAAGGAGCATTAATTATTCCCCCTTCTCACGCTTAAACCCCTCTCGTAGCCAAGCTGTTAGGCCGGCAAACGACCTAACGTAATAATTCCATTGCTATATAATCGTTGGTTATTAATTTCGTCTGAACTTGTTGGAAGACAAGGAATTGGGATCATACGGCTTTGAAGGACAGACAGTATTAAAGATTTATGCATACTACTTAACTTATGATAATATGCATAAAATATTAACCTTGACTCTAATCCTTTTTTGTTATTCAATAAATATTCAATACTTTATCTATTTGACATTAATTACCTTGCCAGGGCGATCTTAAGTACATGTAAGCTAGGCAATGAATACGTGCTGTAATATTTATATTATTTTACTATCTTTTACCTATTCATGTAATAATAACAATTAACAATACAATATTAATTAATTTAAATATTTAATTATTATAATTTAAATGTAATTAAATATAATTATTGTATTATTATTCCGGGAACTTTTCTAACGGTGAAAGCGGCCCCGGCGCCCACCCAGCGTCGAATAACATGGGTACCTGGGGGAAACCCCGGGGGGTAAAGGCGGTTAGGGGCGTGATGCTGTTCACATTACCCCCACTCACGACCGGATCAAGAAAGTGTGGGGCGTTACCCCCACACCCCCTATACGCCTTCATGGCGTGGTGCTATGCACAGGGGAACACTTTACCTTTTTTATTATTATTGAGAGACTTGGTTGGAGCCCCCTCGAAATGATTGCGCCCTTTCATTTACACTGATTTTGTACACGAACAACTACGATGTAAACGTAAACGTGTTCATGACTGTTTCGTCGCTAATAAACAGCTCTTACTCAGAATTCACGTTTAATTCCCGCTCTGTTCTACGCAATATATTCTTTATCAACCTAATACGTCTTCAGTTCTCCGATGTAATTTATTCTACACTTGCCACTTGCATAAAAATAGAGAAAGAAATTGATATGTTAAAAACGAGCACGTCAGCTAGCATATTGCTACAGTTACCAAACAGAAACAAGATAATTGATAACATGCTAATTTGACCTCTTCACCCTCATAAATTAAATAGATGTGGGTCATCCAGCGACTAAACTGCTTCAGCAACATCTGTTCACTTGAATCCTGAATTTACTTTAGTGGTTCTGCTTTAGTAAGCCCTACTGCTTACTTTTTGTCTGCTGGACCTAACAATCATTTTTACTATTTAATAAATAATCCAGTTAATTTCTTTAGGTAGGACAGTTGTTTTGATATCTTAACCACCTAGAGCGTGTTAGCGCTTATCTTTGATTTTCATAATCAACGAGAGCATTCCCAACCTTGGACAAGCTACAACAGTTTGCCAATAGATGGCGGTAAATGTCAGCCGAAAAATCACGAAGCGTGAATCGGTGCTGCCATCTACCGAGATAACTCGTAACTTCATGAGTCGGATCACGGCGGCGTAAGACAGTAAATAAAAAGCAGCTGGCGGTGAATTATTCATATCGTGTGCGAAATATGTATCTCGGCTCAAGTCAGCAATTCCTTTGTTCTTTTGTCCAGGCGTAATTGATTCGCCAGCAAAGCTGCAGGGCGTCTGTCCAGAGGGCGGGGAAATCGAGAGGAATCATGGCCTGAGGACCTCATCCGCAGGTTTCGCTTTTCCAACTGAGAAAACTGTCGAGACTTTATAGGAGCTATACATTTTTTGAGGGTTGTTAATTTCGCTTGACATTTTAAATCTACCAACTTAAACTAAAAAGAGATCACTATGCTTAAAATTCTCTTGCAACTTCACTTGCATATATCAAAACCCACTGTCGTCACGCATATTTTAACAGGTACGCGTAAGGGAGCTTTCAGAACGAAACGACACGCGAGTTTCAAAACGAAGTGGCAAGCGACTAGCGACACGGGTACATCTCGCTTGGAAAAAAAAAACAAAAAACACTTTAACTGCGGATGCAAAACCAGGACGGCGATGGCCTTGTAATCAAGGGGTCCCGGTTCGTCAGTCGGTGGAGGCACATAGCGCTTCGGATTCCACTTTAAACTGTACGTCAAGTCCCGATTAGCATATCTGTGCATAAAATGAACTTAAAAACAAACTCAACAGTACGATGCACGATACTGACAAAACAGGCCAGTCCGAGCGACTGTCGTGTAGTTTCGTTTCGAAAGATTGCATTTGTTTCTTAAGGTTGGTTTACGAGTGGCAGCTAACGCTAAAGTTTGAAATCCTTGGATACAAATCTTGCTTCGTTGTATTATATTGTTCTATTTTAGTTTGCTTTTCTGCCACTTTTGGATACTCGCGAAAATGAGGATGAAAAGCGATAAGATGAAATATTAGAAACATACATGTACTGTTAAAAGTTACCGTAAAATTTAAAATATTCTACCGTTAAAATTTAAACAGCCTGCCTGTTAATTTATGAAAACGGTATCCAATTTTTTTTTTTTAAATTTCAATTAGAATATTTTTCATGCATAAAGATAAATAATTGTTATAAATTACACTTGCTTACAGCATAAAGATATTGGTTAAAACTGAATCATTCAAATTACATTAATTAGGGCAATTATGTCATGGCCGTTAGCTAATACTTTAAAAACGGTCACGTTCGTTTTTAAACGGTTGTTGAATGGCAGCGAAAATTGACGGTATCATAGCGCCATTTTTCAGTTAACTTTTTACAGCGCGTTATATTTTAACGTCCCGCCCTGTGGCCGGGCGTTATGCTTTGGGACTCCAGCTACGGGACGCCCGCAGGTTGGAGTCTCCTGGGAGAAGAGTAACAACTTTTCTCCGAGATTTCGGCCTGTGTATGGGACAGGTGGCCACCCACCATTGCGGAAATGTGGGAACTGCGAACGAATAGCGTAACCCGGTCGTGAAAACCTATATATATAAAAAGACTGGGGGTTCGTCGTGCCGACCACACGTCAGTCCATAACTGGTTGGATGATTTTCCTCCTCGGGTGAGTGAATGAGTGAGTAGGATCAGGCGGGTGTGTGGGCGGCAGTCAGCAGGAAGGCCCGGGCTGTTGCGCTACGGGTTATGTTATGTTTTAACGGTAAAGTATTGTAAATTTCACGGTAACTTTTTTTACGGTGAAAAATAGTCTGACCATTTCATTACATTATGGGGGAAAAGAACGGAACAATACTGGATAAAGATGAAAAAGATCCATCCTCGATTACAACTGCGCAACTGAAACTGAAATCCAAGCACGACGCAGGTAAAGTATCTGAGAACCGATGGAATTGGAAATGCAGTTGAGAATTCGGAGAAGAAACGGACGTTGGAAGTTGAAATTCTGAAGGGCTGCTGACGGGAAGCAATTCTTCGCCCAGAGCCTGTCGGGAGGCTGAGGAATTTAATCTCGGGCTGAAAGGCAGGGCGTCCAGATAAAAGGGCCACTTTCTGCAGACGAGGAATGTCCCACTTTGTTCAACGGGTCTTTTATGCGTGTTGGAACAAGGAAAGTTTTCTGAACGACAACATTGCTTGTGGGCGTCAGATGTTCTTATCTCCAGCCACAAGAAACCCTAGGATTAATGGTAACATCATCGTCGAAAAATTTAGAAAAAGTTGTTTCCAGTTAGAATTTTACTGTTTCCTTCTTTACACTTCGCTCTTTTAACCTCAAGTTTGATCGCTATGATTTCTTAGACGATTTCGTTTTGTTATTTTACTTTGTTTTTTCGTTTTGTTATTTTACTTTGTTTTTCTCCACATTTGCCTATTATCGGAGATGAGTGTTGATATGATGAAGGGACGCTCACAAAGAACACCCAAGCCTGGATTCGAACCCGGGACCGCTGGTGTCGTAGCTGTTGTGGAACCACGTGCAAAAAAGCCTGCGCAGACCCGCACCGTACTCCTGCGTAGGGGCAGAGCGGAGCATGCTTCCCTATGGACCGAGCTGAACGGAAGAAGGGAAAGCTGCGCGGATACTTTTCGTCGAAGGCTCTTTTCCTGTGGTCGCTCTATATGCTAACCACTCCGTCACGGAGGTCGGCGATTATTTAGACGAGAAAGAGCAACACAAAATAAACTATGCGCTTGTCTCGTCAGAGTACAGGATTTTCTCCAGACATGTCGTCGGCCACTTTGACACTTTCTGCACATGAAACTGTACCATCAAACTGACGATTCTCCTCACTCATAGTGACCAATGACGTATTTGGGGGGGGGGGGGGTTCAGGGCGTCTGCCTCTGCCCCCCTTTCCCAAGACTTAAAACAAGAACTAAAATTAAATAATGAAAATAGTGGTTTAGCATTTGTTGTAAATCGATGGTTATTTATTTTCCGCCAAACCTATTGGAAGGCAAAAATTATATTGGGATCGTACTGCTTTGAATGACAGTACCAAAGATTTATGCACACTACTACTTATAATAATATGCATAAAATACTAATAAGGAACATTAATATTCGTCAACTGGATCATTTTCTATTATTCAATAATTATTCATTTTTTTATCTATTAAATATTAAAATCCTTTCAACAGAACAGTTCCACACAATGTTGGCGATATTAACTACCCGTAATGAATACGTGCTGTTATATCTTATTATAAAGTATTTTTACTTAAAAAAAATAATAACCCATGGCTCGACAGCCCTTGAAGGGCCTAGGCCGATCTCCCGACTGCCAGTCTCCCTCCCACAATCCTACCTATGGAAGATCTCTCCGTTATTGGAGATTTCCGAGACCAGGTTACGCTACTCCCTCGTAGGCCCCCAATTTCCTCACGACGGTGGGTTGCCACCGGTCCTATACACAGGCCGAGAACCCAGAGACTGAACCCAGGCGGACTCGAACCCATGACGTCTCGCAGTTGGAGCGCAAACACAGCGCCTTAGACCGCACGGCCACGGAGGAGGACCCATTCATGTAATAATAACAATAGAATAACAATTAATTTAATATTGTAATTAGTATTACATTAATTCGATGTGATTACAATATCATGAACTTTTAATTCATGCCTGACCACCACATCGAAAAAATGTTCGTCAGTAGAACACTGCATTTTTCACTTAAAATTGTACACAAACAACGAACCCGTTGAACGAAATGACGCTAGCCAATGAACCAGATGAAAACGCAGAAGATCCTGGCGACACGCCCACTCCAGGGCAACAACAAAGCGCGCGGTTTGACCTTTGGTGGGGAGGCGCTTCCTCAATCAAGAGCTCCTCGGGTTCCGCACTATCAGGATGCGGCCCGCTCGTTAAGCTGTTAACCGTCTTCTGCTCGGTTATTGGTCGCTCTAAGTTCGTCATTCAAGTCGAACGTTCAACCCTAATTAAGCCACTGCGGAAGGCTTATAATTACGGTTTATGGTTTAAGTAGTAAAATGGATGGGACTTTATAGGGGTCTTGCTGTAAGGTTTGAAAATGTCATTGTCCGTGGCTGAATCTCCAGTAAGACAACACGTTCGAGCAAATTGATTCATAGATTAAAGGCAGTGGCGTACCCAAGGGCGGGATTGAACCCCCTTTGGTGCAGCATTCCTAAAAAAAATCGATTTTTCGACAGAAAATTTTTATAAAAAAATTAAAAATTACTTTTTTCCCTACGTTGTTCACATTTCTGTATTACTTTCGTTCATAAAAAGATAAATGCAGTGCAAATAGGAGGCAAAATGCCCTAAGTGGGCGTATCGAGCGCCATCTTTGATTGTGTGTCATTGGAGACACTCGTGCCAGTGAGAGTGTACAATTGGATGGTAATGATGATAATTATTGTAATTAATAAACAACTGAACCTCTGTAAACAAAAACCATTAATGAAAAATTGTTACGGCTTTTGTTTTAGTGAATGGAAAAATATGTGTCCGACACTCATCCAATAATTGTTATTTATTGTTATTAATGATGGTAAATTTTGTAATTATTATAATTAATAAATAACTGCACATATTTAATCAACAAGGCAAGTAGTGATTCCTGATTAATATTTTATGCATATTATTAGAAGTAGCAGTGTGCATAAATCTTCTTTGATACTGCCTTTCCACAACTGCATAATCCCAATATAATCCTTGCCTTTTTTTAATAAGTCTGGCGGATATAAATAATCTTCTATTGTACAAAAAATACTAAAAAAAGTATAATTCATAATTAATTTCCGTACTTGGTAAGTCTTTCGAGGGGGGTTCGAAGCCCCTGCCCCCCCCTTAAATAGAGCTTATTCCGACTCTGAACGGACGGCCATGGTTGATTGACAACCAACCAACCCCTCTGGGTTGCAAACGAGCGCCGTTTGCACCGCAACCACTGCAAATGAAGAGAGACAGGTACAAAGCGGGATTCGAAACCTCGCCTGCTCACTGCCAGATGCTCCGTGGCTTCAGACGAGAGCCACCCAGGAACCGGGTCATCGGAAACAGCTCTCTGAGGGATACAAGCCTTGGATTTCCACTTTCGCTGGAGGAAACGCAACACGAGCCACAACAAAGCTCGCCTCTTCCTTGGGGAACAACCGCACCAGCCGTCGGCTAGTTATGGTAGCACCAGGGTTCAAGCAGTTACTCAGGAAAGGAACGAGATACAAGTAACTTTACTTTTCTTTGCAAGGCTTCAGATAGCGTAGTGGTAACGTCGTAGCCTTGTAATCAAGGAGCCCCGAGTTGTAGATAACGCATGGAGGCACATGGTGGTTCGCATCTCACTTTAAACTGTAGGCCCACTCCCAATCAGCCTATCTGTGCCTAATGCGGGTTTTAAAAAAAAAAATTCAAACTTTGCCTTTAAACTGGTTGACTTTGTTCTATTATATAATAAGTGGGTAACCTCTGAACATAATTCACGTGTCGCCGGACTCTGTGGCCGAGTGGTTAGCACATCGCGCTGCGACGCCAACGGTCCCGGGTTCCAATCTCGCTCGGGATTGGTTGTTTGTGAGTATCCATTCATCAATTTCATCACTCATCCCCATCTTCGCAAATTAGCCAAGAGGCACAAAACGCGAAGTAAAATAAACTAAATCAATCAATCAATTGTCACGTGTCAAACTTGTTTCCACGAGGACGATCTCCGTAGACTGCATTTCCGCAGTCCAACGAGGCTCTAGCGTTTGACCTACAGCCAGTATAATCTTTTGTAGGGCTGTGTGTGTTGTCCTTGTATTCACGGAGTGTCCCTATACAGCCAAAGCTCTCAATATGGCTAAGGAGATTTTAGTATTCGGAGAGAAACGCGTTGATTTTAGGCGCTTTGCGCCGTATAATATGTGACGCGTACAAATAACCTAAGTGTTGAAGCATCCACAATTTCACTTCATTCAATCAATCATAATAAACGAACAAGAAATTTCAACTGAACCATACGTACAGTCAACGGCAAAGGAAATAGTAGACAAATTGTCCATCGCTATTTTCATTAATTTTTATTCCATATTCTGCGTTGTTTAAAGAAATTGAATTTTGTTGATTCGAAGCAGGTGTTGGCCTCTATTTCCTGACGACTTTATTTCAATTCATTGTCATCACAGTGTGGAGAACAAAATGAATGAAAATGGTGGTGGACAGGGCGTAGTGGTAGCGTCGTCGTCTTGTAATTAAGGGCTCGCGTGTACCATACCCGGTGGAGGCACATAGTGGTTTGGACCGCACTTTAAACTGTAGGTCCAGTCCCGCTTAGCCTTACTGTGCATAAAGTGGACTTAAAACAGCAACTCAATCAATCAATGGTGGTGGACAATTCCCTTACTGTTTCTTTTGCTGTTGGGTGTACCTACGCAACACCCAGAACACATATAATGTCCATATCACTGCAAGCTATGATATTATAACAGTGACTCTTGGCCGACTACTAAACCTATTAGTATTAATAGGTATAGCCAAGCGCGTGAAGTAGTTTGACTCACCACTAAGCCATCGGGGAGGCCCTAACTAAATTCGTTGTATGTAATATATAACTCTAAAAGCACAAATCAGTTGGAAAGTGGTGTCCTTTGAGAAAAGCAACATTGACAATTCCTTCTCTTGCAAGATGATTTCTTGCCTTCTGGGTAAAGCAAACTAGCAATTTTTATTGGAAAACAATGCTCGCAAGACAACCGAGAGTTGCCCCTGCGAAAGGTTCCTTCGGAGAATCTGCTTTTGTAGTTCTAATTGAATTTGCACGCCGATTCATCGGAGCCTTTCTCCGTGTCGCACGATACAAAAGAATCTCCAGGAAGCCGCCTCCATCAGCTAAGCATCGCACGGGGCCTGCCCGGAAACCGACGGCCTAATCCACTCAAGAAGTTGCGAGAGGAACTTGGGCGGATTCCACGCCGGAACGGAGCTCGGGGTGAGTTTCAAGAGGAATCCGCTTGTTTGTTTCGGATTGTAACAACCCTAGGGGAAACTCTGATTTGCGGTTGGTTTCAGCCAACGAGCAAACGGTCGCGTTTGTATAACTGAGAAACACCCGTGATCGTTTCCCTGACAATTTCCCAATAACAACAAGGTTCCAAAATTCATTCATAATGATGGCAGTACCTTTTCCTTTAAAGCCGCTGTGGTCTGGTCGATGGTCGACCTTCGTTGCGAAGTAGTTAGCACAGCGCGCTACGACGGCAGGGGTCACGGGTTCGAATCCTGGTTAAGACATGGATGTTTGTGTTCGTCTGTCCTGAATGAAAAAGTGATCAATTGATATGACTATGATCTGTGGGGAAGGCGACCGTTTAAAAGTCTTCCTTTAATTATGTATAAAAATAATAAAAAAATAAAAAAATCGGTAGGGCGTCTGACTGCCATGCGAGACCAGAGATGGGTGATCTAAGGCCGGAAATTTTCCGGCCTTGTCCCCGCATAAGGCGGCTTTTGGGCTCACCCAGCCTCAAATCAATGGGTACCTGGGGGGCATCCTTGGTGGTGAAAGGCGGCCGAAGCGTGGTGCTGATCACATCACCTCCAAAATTTCCGAGATCGAGAATGTGTGGGCCCCTACGGTGCTATATGCACGTATAAATTTACCTTTCTCTCTACTTAGAACCAGAAATATTGTTTCTTTTAGGACCTCGCCGATGACGTAGTAACAGTGTCGCCGCCTTGAAATCAAGGGGTTCCGGGTTCGATAGCCGATGGAGGCTCATAGTGTTTTGGATACCACTTTAAACTGTAAGTACAATACCGCTTAATCTAGTTACACATAAAGTGGACTCAAAAACGTTCTTTTCATTCTAAGCTTGATATATCGGTTTGCTAGTAACTTTTCAAAAGGTTGATTTAGGTTCTACTTTATGAATTTTAGCAAGCGACTTTCATGCAAATAAGTCTTATAAGAACACTACTAGACTCTGATTTCGATCAAATACACTGACTTCGGAAACAGAGGGAATGGGTTGAGTTGAAAATGACGTGACCAAAGCACCGGAAAGCCCCGTAAGGAAGTATGTAATTGTTGTCATTTGAAATGCGCTTTATTACGAGTTCATGGCTTATTCAAACTAATGCGGAATAACAGAGTACGGGTTATTCCCGTCCGTAATGTTTTTCTTTAAGAAACGCCTTGCGTGTGTGACTTGAATCTCCTGCTGCGGCAGCACGTGGGCCAATCAGAAGAGATCTTTCTTGCGCAGCGAGGTGTGCGTCTGTTATGATGCCAATCCACGCACATTTCAAGGAGATATCGAGACGAAAGCGAAAAATCAAGACGAAAATTCTCGATTCACAGACTCATTTACTTTATCTTACTTTTCTTTTCTGCCACTTTTAGCTAATTGCGAAGATGAATGATGATGAAATGGATGAAGGCAATATCACAAACATATATGGACGACAGAGAGGATTATACTGGCTGTGAGTCCAGACGCCATAGCCTCGTTAGTCTGTAAAATGCACTCCAGGGTGTACTGCGTGGAAGGTAGGTTGGCATTTGTGTGTCTTAAGAAAGGACCACCCACCCCTTACACCCCTCGGCATTTGAACCCGGGACTCTTGTGCGCATGGACCGTCCGCAGGATTTTTTCCAGGGAGGGGCAAGTAGGGTAATTTTTTCCGGGAAGGCATACTTTCCCCCATAATAGCGATCCCCTCTCAAACAATGAAACTATAATGTTCCTTCAACGCACTTATAATAAATAATTAACATAAATTACTTTGCTGAAATCAAATTATTTGTGAAATAATAATTTTTAGGTGGACGTTCATTTTTCGGAAGAGAGGTTCATGCCCCTCCCATTGCCCCTCTTTTGGACTCCGGACGTCCATGCGTTGTGCGTGTCCCTTCACCAATTTAATCGAATCACCTTTCATCCCCATCGTCGCGATGAGAACAAAGTGGCAGAAAATTGAGTAACAATAATATAAATACGTACTACAGGGTGGGAAATAACCTTTTGCTAGGGGTCCACAGTAAAAAGTAACAACAATTAAGAAATTATGGTAATACCAACTGTTTACTGCGACAATTGTGGTTACAAAAACAAAATTAAAAGTTAGTATGTCCGCCGTTTGCTTCTCTCACAGCACAAAGACGATCAGGGTAGGAGCTCAGAAGAATCGCAAACAGTTCGTATTCCATTCCATGTCACGGAGGACTTGTTCCAGATGTGCAAGGAGTGTTGGCCGGGAATAGCGGTCCGCTCCGCGTTCTACTATCATCAAGGACTCAACTGCGTCCTTCAGAATAGCCCCAAAGTGCTCCGCTGCATTCAGGTCCGGTGATGCACCCGGCCATTCAGAACTGCTGAAGAAGTCAATGCCACTTCGCCGAAGAAGGTCTTGGTTTTAACATTTGCCTTGAAGCAAAGTGCTTTGTCGTGAACTAACTTTTAATTTTGTTTTTGTAACCACAATTGTCGTAGTAAACATTTGGTATTACCATAATTTCTTAATTGTTGTTACTTTTTCCTGCAGACCCCTAGCAAAAGGTTATTTCCCACCCTGTACAACTTCGTCAGCTGGTCTCACCTCTTTTCACACACATTCTCTTGATAAAATGGCCATCTCCGCGGCGGAGTGCTTTATCACAGCGAGCTACAACGACAGGGATCCCGGGTTCGAATGGGTGTCCCTTCATAGATTTCATCATATCATCACTCATCCACATCTTCGCGATTAGCCAAAAGTGGCAGAAAAGCGAAGTAAAATAAACCAAATGAATCAAACCTTGAGGACACTCAAAGAACGTTTTGTTCACAAGAGGGTGATGCAACCCAGCAGATCACAGGCGCTCGGCGTGTTGCATAACAGCACGGCGTTCTTACATTTCCCCCAAACCTTGGCTGGTTCACAGGGTAACCCAGTTTAATTAAACGCTCATTAAAACCAGCTTGGGTCAGCTCACCGGGTCTTCATTGCAGAATAAACCGCACACTCGTGATGCTGATGCTGTACTTTGCATGGTAGGCCGAAAGTTTTCTAAGTTTTTCACGAATGTTGACCACACTTTCTCACAAGAGCCTTTGGATGAAGCCTCTACGTACGAAGTTTCAAAACTCTTGAACTTTCTGCCAGCCTACATGGGCTTGTGAATAGCATAATGTGTTGCGAAGCGAGGAGTCCTAGTATAAAATTCCAGGTAGGTCGTGAACATGGACGTCCGGAAGGGGGTGCCACGCCCCTCCCCCCTGGAAAATTAATGTCCACCTAAAAATTATATAATTCACACATAATTTCAGACTGAAACAGTGTCTTTTGAGGGGGCATCACTTTTATGGGGAAAATATGTCTCCTTTGCCCCATCCTCGAAAAAAATTACCTTGCTTGCACCTTCCTGTAAAAAATCCTGCGGACGCCCATGGTCGCGGACAGTGGCGTGCCCAAGGAGGTTGATGGGGGACATACCCCAACCCACACTTTTTGGCCCATTATTAAAATAAAAAGAACGTCAAAGACAGGAAAATATGCAAAACGAGGACTGGGTGCTAAAAAATGTACACGTAACCCTACCCTTTAAAAATACCTAGGCACACCACTGGTTGTGGATGTTTTCATTGTCATCTACATCGCCGCTTCATGTTCAATTTCATTATAGCATCACTTATCATCATCCTCGCGATTAGCCAAAAGTGGTAGAAAAGCGATTTCACCTAATTCAATCGATCAATCAATCGATCGAAAGGTGCATGCCCAATTAAGATAATTAACAAGAAATCTGAATGATGTAATATATACTAGGAGCATTTAAATCTAAAATTTACACTTAATAATAATAATAGTGAAAACGGGAATTTGATTACAAGATAATAAGAGTTATAATAAGCACAGACGTAATACAGACAAAATGAAACTCACATAATGAACGTAACCTTACAAGCTAATGGCAAGCAAAAATTCAATGAATAGAATGAACTGGATGTGTGTTACCTGTTTCTTAAGGCGAAGAGTGAGAGTTTTACACGAGGTGTGCATTTATTTCAATATAGTCGGAATGGGCACTGCTACTGAAAAAAAAATGGCTGCGCAAGAGAGTATGAATTTCTTCTCATGTTACACGATATTTGAAAAATCTGATAAATAAACATTTTCAGAATTCCATTTTGTCCTTACGGAGTTCCAAGTTTCGACTAACTTGGGAAGCTTCGAATTTTCCGACGACCAATAAAATCTTCAACGTGTCTTCTTTCCGTTCAAGTGTTTTTCTACACCATCGGAAGAACAAGTAAAACAATACTCCCATAAGCGTAATGCTAATTTGTATCCCCCTCCAACGACCATCCAGCCCCCAGACCTCTGTTTCACCAGCTCGCCGCTGGGAAAGGTTGGTGGAGGAGGAGCAGTTAGGGTCCTTTCGTCTGGCTGGATATTGAAACAGTTCCTCGTGCCCTTAAATGGCGTCCTCTGGTTTAGGTTGTTGAGTTTTGAACGTCCACTTTATTCAAATATAGGCAAATCGAGACTGGACCTACAGTTTATAGTAGGATCCGGACTACTTCGTGGTCTCGAATCCGGGACCCATTGATTACAAGGCGACGACGTTACCATTGCGCCATCAGGAAGGCTTAAGCAAATAGGCAAAGCAATTGTTGTTTTTTTTTTTTAAAAAAAAAAAAAACATTGTTTAATAAAAGTACACAATATTTGCTGAAAAGAGGACAAATCCTCAAATATCCCTCTCTAGGTTGTCGGACTAGACTGTTATGGATTCCTGCGTGAACTGGAGGGCGCTGCAGAAACCAACCCTTCCCATGTCACGAAGGCCAAGCATGTGGACCAGGGATTCCTCCACGTGCACACATTACGGCAGTTCATAAATCTATATATAGCCAGCGCCAGAGAAACACGGCTTTGGAATTTGGAGAAGCGAACAGAAAAATGTGCACAGGACACCACACAATGAGAAGAACTGCAGACAACGACAAAGTCCTGCATCAAAATAAAATGATATTTGAGGACTAAAAGTGGTAAACGTTGTAAGTGCCAAAAGCGAAAGTGTTGGGAAATCGCATCGTTTAGCACATCAGCCCGTAAGAACGTGCACACTAGTGACCTCTTTACACGCCCTTCGAACTACTTAGAGGGCTACCAGCCACATTGCACGTTTACCACATTATAAAGCATGGCACATTTCGCAGTTTAATGTGGAAAACGGTGTTTGAATTATTGTGGCACTTACAGCGTTTACCAATTTTAATCTTCATTTCATTGTATTCTACTGCATGCACTTCGGTTTTTAAAGTCGTGAAAATTTGAGAACAACATGTTATAAAGGGCACAATGCAATGGATGATGATGATGATGATCATAATAATAATAATATTCGTTTCCGATGTGAAGGTTCAAAATTGTAATCGAAAAACTAAACCAATGCATAAATACGTAAAACCACCTTTACGGGGAAAACGTATAGTCTCCTTTTCCAAGACTCTAATACAGACGCAGCTGCTAGAAAAAATAGGGTGAATTATTCAAAACGCTTACTTGAAGTTGAAGTCTCGCCATAGATGGGTTTTCTTAAAGAAATGATGATCTTATATTCCAAACACTATGCTTAACTTAATTATGCAGTATCGCTTGCACTTGACACCCAATGAGACATACAAAAGGTTTTTAAAAAGTACTCGTTAGCAATGCAGGACTGTAATAAAGATGCACGTCCTGCTCTTGAGAAGGAATTATTTTACTTACCAACGCATTCTTCCAGTATCTGCACAGTTTCTCCGATCTCCAGAGGCAACCCGTATCTCACATCTCCACGCCAGTTGTATACAGCTGGAAAGAGAAGAAAACAGAAATTACTACACGTTCACAAGCAGTGTTCAATGGGACATCCGAGCTAGGGGAGGATGCTTACTGCGTACAAAACACGCTGAGCTGCGTGTAATCAAAAGAATTGGCAGGTAACATCAAAACATTCAGAGGAAACCACAAGAGACCACATTCTAGGGCTGCAGGACTCAACTCTACCGTACACTCGAGTAGATAAGGGAACAGACCTGATGCACACCTACCTTTAAGTTTGGGGATGGGTGGAGCAGATGCTTGTATGGATCAACATGGAGGCACTGAAGTAAGTGGGAGATGCTGTTACGAAAATTTCTTAATTTGGGAATGGTATTGCCCCGCATTATCCCCCAACTTCGAGCACAGTTTACAAAAAAAAAAAAAAAATCCACACAAATGCTGAGTAAGCTTCCAGCAAACAAACGGCAATCCAATCATTCATACAAAAATAAAAATATTCCACGCATTGAATTACCTTTTAGAAATGGCAACAAGTAAGTTGACACAAGTGTGTGTGCGTGTATGTTAAATTTAGAAGACTTAGTTTCCAAACCGTCACATAAAAAGGGAATATTTTTCAAAACAGAAAAAGTTAACTTATTTGTTATATTATCTAATACATTTCAGAGTTTCACTACAATGCAAAGAATATAAATAAATAATTTAAAATCATCATTTTATGGATTATTATGTTTAACCTCTTATGTTTCCGCACAGGGCTTTATTCAGAATTTCCCCTTGAGCGGGTGTAAGGTAAGTTATTTTTGATGGCGGTGGGTAGATAAATCACTGCTTCCAAACAACTATGGCTGCAGAAACACAAGCCTTCCATCTGTCCATATCCTGGCCAAGATCAATCCAATCTTCTCCATCCTTACCGATTTGCTTTAGGTCCATCTCAACGTTATCCCTCCATCTTCGTCTTGGCCTTCCTACAGGTCTCTTACCATCAGGTTTCCCAACAACAATCTCGTAAAATCTTCTTTCCCCTCCCAATCGTGCCACATGGTCTGACCATCTAAGTCTTCTTCATCTTGACTTAATTATTCTGATAATATCTGGACATGGTATCTTCCAAGTAACAAGCTTCCGAAAAATCTTTTTTCTCAGGACAGAACTTTCGGGCTTCGTGGTCAACGCAAAAAGAACAACGAGCACTCAGCGCTGTCGTGGTTTCAAAAAGGAGGAAGCATTTCCATCTCTTCAGAAGCAAGTTCTCCGACGTCTTCGGGATGTCTCTTTCAGACGAGACCTCCGCTCTCTTATATTCAGCAGCGCCTCCCTCGCCGTGTGTCAAAGTGGCGCTCTCTCGCTTTTTTCTTCCCTTTGAGGCGGGAACAGCTCTTCTGAAACTGAGACGCCACTTTTCTGTCAGCATGGCAGTTAGACAAAAGAACATCTCGGGTTAATTTTCCTTCCACCCCTGCTCCGACGCCCTGGCAAGGAGGGGATGGAAGAGAAACGTTCCTGAGAACAAGAAGAATTAGAATCGAAAATATTTTTTATATTTTTTGGAAACAACAAAAAAAAATTCAACTTTTCATTAATCAGTTCATCGTCTCTGCACATTAATAGTAAACAAAGGAACGTAATAATTACATTATAGACGAGTCCAGGGGTGTCCACAGGGGCCTGCGTCATTGGAATTTTTGTTTTGGGGGGACAACATTTGATAGTTGATATATATATATATATATCTCTTCACACAAAAATGGGGGGATCGTTTCGTTTGATTGACTTGTTATGGATTTTTAGTTATGGTTATTAGATGTTCAGTATCTGCTTCGTGATTTAACAACTTCCGCAAGAATACCATATTTCCTTTAACACGCATGAAAGTGAGCCGTACTTTTTTCTTTCTTTAGTCTTTTAATTTCAACTGCAATGAAAGGTTTCGAATGTCATGTGCCTATCGATTGTTGGCATCTCGGCCAGTGGTAAACAATGTCTGATGTTTTCTTTGTGGTAGTTCCGAGTCGGCTCGAAATTGTAAAATACTGTCAGTTTTCGTCGCCTACAGCTTTCGTATTCCGAAAATTTATTTTTTAAAAAATTAAATTAAATTATCGACATTCAAACAAAAACAATTATTGTGTGCTTATCCAAACTATATATTTGTGCGTGTGTGTGTGGGAGGGGGTATGATGAACAATTCTTTTGGGGGGGATTTTGATGAACGACTTTGGGGGAGGGATGGGCACCACTGAGACGAACTAATATCAGCATATATGAAAAAATAATTTCTTAAACATCTCTGTCACAGTACTAATCATTAGCATTAGCTTTATGATTTTGATAATAAAAACACTTTACTATTTTCCTAATACATTTCTAAACCCACAACCACCAACCAGTAATACAAGGCGGGACTGTAAGCAGTGGCTTTCTGGGAAGGCACACAAAGTACGTTCTGGAAACTGCATTCTTTAACGCCAACGAGGCTCTGGCGCCTGGATTCACAGTCAGTGTAATCTGTGGGGCGGTGTGATGTCTTTCCCATCTGTGTGTGCTGGGTGAACTTACGTAGCCTAAGCTTTTATCAATGGTGTAGTTAGTTCATACTATTTCCTCTTCTCTATATCTCAACTTTTTTTTATATATTCTACGTCGCATTTTATCTCTTGGTTTAATCGCAACGAACGATTTATTGATTTGTTTTATTTTACTTCACTTTTGTCTAAGTGGGAAGATGAGAGTATTGGTGATACAAAGACACACACACAAGAACGTGGACAGGACACAACACAGGCCATATTGCCTATGAATCCAGACCCTGAGCTGCGTTAGTCCTCAAAATGCAGTGCAGGGCGCACAAGAGAGCTTGACATTTGAATGCATCACCTCCGCGACGAATGAGAATTCGAACCTGAGACTTTTGGCTTCGTAGCGCATTAGGTAGCTGCAATACTTATTCTTGTACTTCATTGCCTTTTGTGGTCTACTGTTGCAAATGGGCTATAATTCGCATGTTATATAAGTAGGGAGCGGAAGTTGATGAAATGTCATCATTTTTCTGACATCTCGGATACGATGCCCATTAAATAGACACAATATAACACTTCGTCTAGAACCCAAAAAAAGGTATTTTAAAGTATATTTTTTTTGCATTTTTTGCCAATTTTCAGATTTTATGTTATTTTCCCAGATTTTCGGCATTTTCCCGTCATTTTTCGCAATATTCGATGTATTGTTCAGTCCTATCACCAAGGTGATCATAGGCCTATATACAGGGTGTCCGGCTTAAAAGTATAATAAAAGAAAAATTAATAACTTGAGAAGTAATTGAGATATTTATTGGCGGTTTGCTTCTACAAGTATGTTAACTCAAAATGTTTTTTTTACATACCTAATACACCTCGATATGTGCACCATTAGTGGCGCGACAGACATCTAATCTGTATTCCACTTCTCTCCAAGTGTTTTGCAGCATTGCAGGCGTAACATTAGCGATAGCTGCACGAATGCGATGGTGTAGATCTGGTAGATCACGAACTGGTGTCTGGTACACTTGATTTTTGATAAACTCCCACACAAAAAATCAAGTGGCGTAACGTCTGGGCTTCTAGGGGACCAAGCAATCCATGGACTACCTCCTCCAATCCAGCGATCTGGGAACTCATGATCCAAGAAATCCCTCACAATGTTCGCAAAATGGCATGGTGCGCCATCTTGTTGAAAGATCACTTCACGAGGAAGTTGTGGCACAACATACAGCTCCAACATGTCGATGTACGTTCTTGCATTAACTGTAGGCTCCGCGAAGAATGGGCAATCCACACCACACAGTCACTTTCGGAGAGTCACGTTCCCACTCCATCACTACGTGGGGGGTTCACTTCCCCATATGCGGCAATTGTGCGTGTTTGCCTTGCCGGAAGTGTGAAATGTAGCCTCGTCCGAGATGAAATCCAGGAATGCCTCGTTTTCATCAATTTTTGCCAGAATTGTCTCCGCGAAGTTCTTCCGTCGTGGCCTGTCCTCGGGCTTGATTTTGTGACGAAGCTGCATTTTGTACACCCGTAGGCGCAACCTTTTATGGACGACATCGTATACTGTCGTACGAGGTAACTGTAACTGCCTACTTGCTTGTCGGATTGACTTACGAGGGCTCTGCTGGAAGGACGCTCGGATTAATTCAACAGTAGCCTCTGGAACTGCGTGCTTGGCATGCCGGCCCGACATCGAAAGCAAACTTCTAGTTTCCCGAAGCTGCTTGTCCCACTTCTTGATTGAAATGTAACTGGGAACATCGTCGGTTGGTCGCAGTCCATATTCAAGCCGAAAACGACGTTGTACCAGTGTAACAGACTTTAGTTCCGCGAGAGAAAGCACACAGAACACCTTCTGCTGTGGAGTCCACATGGCTACTGACGCACGCTTTTACGTGAACAAATCAGTTACGCGCATGCGCACGCGGTACCAACTGCCGCAAGCATACGTAAAAAAACATTTTGAGTTAACATACTTGTAGAAGCAAACCGCCAATAAATATCTCAATTACTTCTCAAGTTATTAATTTCTCTTTTATTATACTTTTAAGTCGGACACCCTGTATATCTCGCAGGATTGGAATTTACGAGCAAATGAAATGCTGAACTGGTTAGAGTCTTTGTTGTCTCGGGGGAAACGACTTTTTCATTAAATTGTTTTAAAATTATTCGGTTGTTTACATTGGAAATCCTCGTTGCGTATTTTAATTGAATGTGTATGTGGTATCATTTGGTGGCTTTTTTTTAAAAAAAGCAAGATTGCATTTTGTTTAATTTCTTTTTCATTTCAATTTTTAGCCTGAAACTAACAAATGTAATGGTCATTTTTTTGCATTTTCTACGTCATTTTCCCCATTTTTTAGGACATTCTATAGGTCATATACCTATATTTTTTAGGTCATTAACTTCCTATCGCTATATACAAGAAGCCATCAACCGAGAAAGTCCCTAACCGTGGCCGTGCTGTCTGATACGTCATGTTTCGGACTCCGGATATGGGACACACGTGGGTTCGAGTCTGATGGGGGAACCGTAACAACTTTTCTCCTGAGATTTTGACCTGTGTATGAAACCAGTGGCCACCCACCACGTGAGGAAATTGGGAATGAGTAGCGTCACCCGGTCATGAAAACTTACGACGACTGAGTTCGTCGTGCTGACCACATGTCACTGGTTGGATGATCTCCCACTTCGGGTGAGTGAGTAGGATCAGTTGGGAGTGAGGCCGACAGTCGTATATACGGGCGGGCCCTCAATGGGCTGTTGCGCCATGGGATATTATTATCAACCACAAAAACAAGGTTCGGAGGATAACAGATAAAATCTACAAACGCCATCCTACGGGTAGAAAAATTTTGCTTGTCTTGAGCATCCCTGATGGAGTATTGGTAACGTTCTCGCCTTCAAATGAATCAGTCCTAGCTTCGATACCCGGTAGAATAGTTGTTCGGGTCCCACTCGAAACTGTAGGTCCAGTCCCGATCAGCCTAACCGTGCATAAAGTCGACTTAAAACAAAAACTCAAACCAACAAAGGATGAAGTGTCTTCGGCTGGCTTGTTTCACTGCCATCTCCTGAGGCTTCCTCCTCCTAACAATTCCTACGCCAAGTGTCACGAGAACTCCAAGAACTCAACTGTATGACGCAACTTTCCCTTTTACGAAAAGTAGTCGCAAATTACGGCGACTCAAGGCCAGCTAGAGAAATAAGGAACGCAATTCAGTCAAGGCCTGTTATTTCCTTGTTTACATGCTTCATTTGCGAAGCCATAAGGAGTATGGAGTCCTTACACGACTGGCTGCCAATCAGACAGCAATTTGCACTGTACTATTTGCATCAGCAGTTGCAGCCCCGTTCACAATTTATCACGAAAACTATAGGATACTCTTCAAGCTACTGTGTTACGACAGTAACTTTTTGTAATGAAGAAATCTTGGCCTCCATAGCTTGCAAGTTGAAGTTGACCATTTCCAAACAAAAATCAATAAATCTTGAAGCTGAAGTTAAGGGGAATTATGACCAATTCCAAACAAAAATCAATCAATCTTGAAGTTGAAGTTACGAGGAATTATGACCAATTCCAAACAAAAAAACACTAAATCTTGAAGCTGAAATTTATGGGGAATTATGACCAGTTCCAAACAAAATCAATAAATGTTGAAGTTGAAGTTAAGGGGAATTATGACCAATTCCAAACAAACATCACTAAATCTTGAAGCTGAAGTTAAGAGGAATTATGACCAATTCCAAACAAAAATCAATAAATCTTGAAGTTGAAGTTAAGGGAAATTTTGACCAATTCCAAATTAAAATTAATAAATCTTGTTGAAGGGGAATTATGAACAATTCAAAACAACAATCTATAAATCTTGAAGCTGAAGTTAAGAGGACCAATTCGAAACAAAAATCAACAAATTTTGAAATTGAAGTTAAGGGGAATTATGACCAATTCCAAACAAAAATCACTAAACCTTGAAGCTGAAGTTAAGGGAAATTTTTAACAATTCCAAACAAAAATCAATAAATCTTGAAGTTAAGGGAAATTATGACCAATTAAAAACAAAAATCAATAAATCTTGAAGTTGAAGTTAAGGGGAATTATGACCAGTCCCAAACAAAATTCACTAAATCTTAAAATTGTCTCTTTGGGATATTTTAATGAGCGACATTTCATTTTTCCTGTGTTTGATAATGTAATGAATTTCTCAAACAGTTAAATCATCTACTCTCTCCTAATCGCCATTTATTAAGGTTTATTTCCGACATACGACATTACTCTCCACTGGATTATTCTAAATAACTCTATTCAATAACTGGAAATATAAAAATTAGGTCGATACTAACACGAGGGTTTCAATTTACACATGTGATCTTCCTTCTACCCGAATTTAGAGTGGCTTTTGTCCCTTCTACTCGAATTTAGACATACACTTTGGTTATACCCGAATTTAGACGTGCGATCTTCCTCCTACTGAAATTTAGAATGGCGTCCCTCTGTTCTGCTCCAATTTAGACGTGTGTCCATAATTGCATTAGAATTTAGACGCGTCAAACTCGATTCGTTATGAGTTTACATGTGCAATCCTCATTCACATACGAATTTAGACGTGTGCGAGCATTTATACGGAGCAAATGCTCCTAGCTATACTACAAGCTGAAATGCACTCGTGTATGTAGCGAATAAGATTGTTACTTTAATATGGAAGCTGTATATTAACTTCCAATGGTGCATACAGTCATGGGGAAAGGAATTGCTAGTATTCTCTTCTAGTACTGAAATGAAGCAATTTTATCCCACTATTTTCCTATTTATTGCGCGTGCCACTGTACATGAGTACACGCTGGTCCAAACCTCCAAAGATGCGTGCAAAAGGAAAGCATGCATAGAGAGATCTCCTGCGATTACCGCTGATGCATTGCTTTCGTACAGACACGCTCGACGCACGGACCATGTGCCGGCGTATCATGCACGAGGGGGACGAGGGCCCAGGTATTGACTGCACGCAGCACGCATGAGCAGAGTCCCGCAAGACGCGTGGGAGTGCGTGCACCTCGGTTGCAGTGGTCAGGTGGGATTGCGCTCCCGACGTCTCTCCCCCACGTTAATGGGAGCTGTGAATCAGGGGCCATTTGATGGGAACCTAATTTCCGATACTCAGTTTTTTGGTTACCTCTGTTTCTAGAAATTTTCTCTCTTCCGAGTTAAACGGTTTCTTTCTTGCTCCATTTGGGGGGGGGGGGGGTGAAGAAGGAGATTAAAATGAATTCTTTCCCAGTTATTTTGATTCCACTTTAAACTGTAGGTCCAGTCCCGATTAGCCTTACTGTGCATAAAGTGGACTTAAAACAACAAATCAATCAATCAATTTCAGTATTTGTTGAAAGTATAACTTTTTTTTATTAAAAAAACAACTGTAAATTCATTATAAATTCAATGATAAAGATTTTTTCCTCAAAAAATGTGTACGATAAAGGAGGTGTGTTTTATGCGTTGGAAAATAAGGCAGCTGCCAGCTGTAAAATTGCTTTCTTCGACTTAAGTGCTTTTTCCCATCCCTGCAATTATTCCTTTTTAATATAAATTTTCTAATTTCTGTACTCCACATTAATTTTCCACTCCTAAATACAATTTCAACTTTCTAATAAAAATGAAATTTTTTTCACTATTCATTTGGAAAGAAGTTCAATGTAAAACAAAACCTTATAATTGAATTATGTGAGTATAGCCTTATGAGTATTTCATGCATCACAAATTCTCAAGAAACTACGTTTTCATTTCCTAAATTGCATCCCCACCCCCACATATAATTAATTATATATATATATATGCAATTTGCATTTCCTTTTTCCTAACTAATAACATTTTCGTCTTCTAAGTAAAATTTGTGAAACAATTTGAAAATTACCTATTATTTCTATCTCCAAAGATAAAATTTCCATTATGAAAATAAAAATTCCACTTTCCAAGTGCAAATTCTTCTTCATTTCGCCTGTTCGGTCAAGTTACCTACCATCATGCTGTCGGGGATGGACACCGCAAGGGGTAATTGTGTTCGAGTTTCACTTGGTGACGTAAACACTCTTCAGGTAAATCCCCCCCCCCCCCCGTGCTGTTTAGCCGCTGCTGCTTGGAGCATAGGGGAGATGAAAATGCATGTGGGAGACTGCGTCATTCCGCAATCCCTTTGTCCTCCGTTGTTTGGCCTTTCGTTCCATCCGGCTCTAGTTTGACCTTTATGAACCATGTATAGTTAGACACGCTCTTCGCAAATTGCACAGCTCAGCTAAGTTTGCGAGCTGCCAATTGTTGCACTAGTCCTTAAACAAGAAGTAAGCCTTATTTGCATTTTTTTAAAAGTTCCTTTTGTATCAATGGATAATCGCGACGATAAGGATGAAATGGTGATTATTAGGGCTAGGAAGTTGATTACAAATTTGAATACAATGCTAAACATGATATCAGTCCGATTCACTTCAGTTAGAACCAGATAACTTTAATTTTATTTTGCATTATTTGCATTTTCCGGGCCTTTTTTGTTTTTAGGTCATTTTTGAGTATCTTGGTTTGAGTTGCTGTTTTAATTCCATGTTATGCACAGTAAGGCTAATCGGAACTGGACCTACAGTTTAAAGTGGGATCCGAACCACTTGTGCCTCCACCGGGTATCGAACCCGGGACCTATTGATTACAAGGCAATGACACTACCACTGCGCCATGGGGGAGGCCCATTTTTCAGTATCTTTTTGCCGCGTTCATTGCATTTTTTAAATCATTTTTGAAGTTTATTTTTTCTCCTGCCCAGTTCTTTCATTAATTTTAAATGCATTTGCCAGCATGAAATGAAGTAAAAATATAAAGAAGACAAAAAAATTTAAAAATACATTAGTACTTAATTGCTTTTTCCCTTTGCTTCGCTATTTTAAACCACAACAGATTTTATCAAATTATTCAAATATAGTCTGTTGTACGCGTAAATTTTGAAAAATCAAGCTTTTATTTTAAGGGCGGAAATTATTTCTATGTAATTTTTTATATTTTTAGGTCATTTCCAAATAATTTTAAGGTCATTCTATAAGTCATTTTTTTGAGATATTTTAAGTCATCAACTTTCGAGCCCTAGTGATTATACGGAGCATTCCTTGACATTCGCTACGAGACTCGGCGGCAAGCGGGCCGGCATCAGCGCTTGTCTCTCCCGGTGAACGGGTCCGCGACAGTCGCAAGCTACAGTTTGTTTTTCTCGCTCTCCCTGCCATCGCTCTCTTTCCCTTTCTGTTGACGTTGCAAACTGACGCCAGTAAAATCCTCCCTCGGAAGTTGTGTTGTGTCGTGTCCGTGTGTTGAAGATTGTGGCTTAATATGGCACCACAAAAGTTTACATTACAACAAAGGATTTATCTTGTCGAGTGTTACTTCGGAAAGAGGAATTGTGGAGAAGTGCGACGACGTTTTGCAATTTCCTGGTGTTCCTGTTCCACATAGGACCACTATATTAAACCTCGAAAGAAAAATGAGAAATCTAAAAAATAAAGTATACAAAGACAATCCGCACACCATCCAAGAGTTAAAAGAGAGTATTGTGCGAGAAATCTGGAGAATTACAGTAGACGAACTTGCACGTGTAAGTGGCATTTTCCTTCGGAAATGCCAGGAATGTGTTGCAGCAGAGGGACATCATTTTCACCTTCTGTAGTCAAGGTTAGTACACAATATGAAAACTGTAATTTTAATAGCCGACTCTACCGACTGTCGCGGGAAAGACAAGCGCTGATGCCGGGCCGCTTGCCGCCGAGTCTCGTAGCGAATGTCAGGGAATGCTCTGTATAAAATATGTGAGAGGATACTCACAAAACAACACCCATACCCAGGCCAGGACTCGAACGTGGAACATTCGGTAGCCAGAGTACCCTCTCAGCGGCATAGTCCTTACCAGCATAGGCGAGAAAGGATTTCCTCTTATCGCTGGTGAACCCCGAGCCAAAGGCTATCTTCCCCAGTGGTTACCAGCTTGGGTTACAAGCACAAAAATTCATGAATACCTCTCGCGGCCCGGCGGTTGAGGAACACTGATCTACAAGCAAGCATTCACCGTGCATAAGCTACCAACAAACCGAGGCTACACGATGCACGCTATTAAGTAAAAGGGCTAAGTCATAATCTAAACTAATAAACTAACCTAACTTAAGCGACACGTGTCGATTCTGTTTGAAAACTCCCTAAGGCTTTCATGGACATTTCTGGCAGATCTAACAAACATAGCCGTAACTTGGGAAGGGGGAGGAAGGCAAAGGGGTGCACTTGCCCCGCCCAAAATAAATTCGGGTTTATTAAAATTTACAAGTTATGGGGCCCGAGGAGCAAAGTAATAAAGAGTAATATTTGTAATTTCGCAAACGTCACAGTTATTTAGCAAATGGAAAGCTTTCGAGTCTCTTCCCCCAAAGTTAAGACCCAGGTTTCACTCTGCCCACTCAAAATTAGGCCCAACTTTAATTCTGCCTCCTCAAAATTAGGTCCAGTTTCATTCTACCTCTTCAAAATTAGGCCCAGTTTAATTCAGCCCCTTTAAAATTAGGTCCAGTTTAATTCAGCCCCCTCAAAATTAGGCCAGGTTTAATTCAGCCCCCCTCAAAATTAGGCCGTTTAATTCTGCCCCCTCAAAATTAAGTCCAGTTTAATTCAGCCCCTTAAAATTAGGCCCAGTTTAATTCAGCCCCCTTAAAATTAGGTCCAGTTTAATTCTGCCCCCTCAAAATTAAGTCCAGTTTAATTCAGCCCCTTAAAATTAGGCCCAGTTTAATTCAGCCCCCTTAAAATTAGGTCCAGTTTAATTCTGCCCCCTCAAAATTAGGCCCAGTTTAATTCAGCTCCTTAAAATTAGGCCCAGTTTAATTCAGCCCCCTCAAAATTAGGCCCAGTTTAATTCAGCCCCCTTAAAATTAGACCCAGTTTAATTCAGCCCCCTTACAATTAGGCCCAGTTTAATTCTGCCCCCTCAAAATTAGGCCCAGTTTAATTCTGCCCCCTTAAAATTAGGCCCAGTTTAATTCAGCCCCCTTAAAATTAGGTACAGTTTAATTCTGCCCCCTCAAAATTAGGCCCAGTTTAATTCAGCCCCCTTAAAATTAGGTCCAGTTTAATTCTGCCCCCTCAAAATTAGGCCCAGTTTAATTCAGCCCTTTAAAATTAGGCCCAGTTTAATTCAGCCCCCTTAAAATTAGGCCCAGTTTAATTCTGCCCCCTCAAAATTAGGCCCAGTTTAATTCAGCCCCTTAAAATTAGGCCCAGTTTAATTCTGCCCCCTCAAAATTAGGCCCAGTTTAATTCAGCCCCTTAAAATTAGGCCCAGTTTAATTCAGCCCCCTTAGAATTAGGTCCAGTTTAATTCTGCCCCCTCAAATTTAGGCCCAGTTTAATTCTGCCCCTTAAAATTAGGCCCAGTTTAATTCTGCCCCTTAAAATTAGGCCCAGTTTAATTCTGCCCCCTTAAAATTAGGCCAGTTTAATTCTGCCCCCTCAAAATTAGGCCCAGTTTAATTCTGCCCCCTCAAAATTAGGCCCAGTTTAATTCAGCCCCCTTAAAATTAGGCCCAGTTTTATTCAGCCCCCTTAAAATTAGGCCGTTTAATTCTGCCCCCTTAAAATTAGGCCCAGTTTAATTCTGTCCCCTTAAAATTAGGTCCAGTTTAATTCTGCCCCCTCAAAATTAGGCCCAGTTTAATTCTGCCCCCTCAAAGTTAGGCCCAGTTTAATTCTGCATCCTCAAAATTAGGCCCAAGTTTATTCTGCCCCTCAAAATTAGGTCCAGTTTAATTCAACCCCCTTAAAATTAGGCCCAATTTAATTCTGCCTCCTCAAAATTAGGCCCAATTTCATTCTGCCCCCTCAAAGTTAGGCCCAGTTTAATTCTGCCCCCTCAAAATTAGGCCCAAGTTTATTCTACCCCTCAAAATTAGGTCCAGTTTAATTCAGCCCCCTTAAAATTAGGCCCAATTTAATTCTGCCCCCTCAAAGTTAGTTCCCAAGTTACGCCCATGCTAACAAACACTTGTGGTATTAGTCGGGAAATAGATTTTTGGGTTCGAACACAAAGTAAGGAAAGTTTCTTGATGATACCATTTCATTAACATATCATTCATCTCGATCGTTGGATAGTTGGGAAGCATTCAAACGACGACGTACAGACTTTCACCTATCCTGTAGCCAAGCGGACGGCAACCTTGACCCTATCCAATGATACTTTCGCTTTCCGATATGGAGTTCCCCCTTTGTCCTATCCTAAGCCATTACAGCATCGCTTTCTTCTTTAGCAGAGCTCATCATCCTGCGAGGTCAGTGAAAACACAGAAGTCACTCAACAATGCGGCTTTCACCCCTGATGGCCACCGATTTCTTTGTGGTGACCAATGAGTAAATCGACGACGGGCTATCAGTGGGAGAAAGTCAGAGCTGGACACAGGTGTCCGATGCGATTGGCTTTCTCTGCTCTTGGAACTTTCCTACACTGCCCTGCGGAAGATGCTTAAATCTGTCACCTGGTAATCAACAGCAGGCACTTATCTAGAAATATGTTTCGGAGGGGTCCGAACCAATCGTTTCAAACTTACAATAATAATAATAATATTGTAGACTAAAATAATTATAATTATATTAATTTAATTAAAATTAATAAATATTATATTTTATTACATGAATAGGTAAAAGGACGGTTTAAGAATAATTATATAAGAGCACTTATTCATTATATAGCTTATATATGTATGTAGTTAAGGTCTGCAAAATTTGTAAAAAAAAACTGCCCTGTCAAGCAAATTAATGTCAAATAAAAAAAGAATTAAATATTTTTTGCATATAAAAAGGATGTTTGATACAGTTGACGACAAGCAAAGTTCCTGGTGATACTTTATGAACGTTACGTTGTAAGTAGTAATAAATATTGCATAAATCTTCTTTGAATCTTGTCTTGCAATAACTTTGGAGGAAATAAATGACACTCGATTAAACAATAAGTAATTTTTTATATTTAAATTTAGTTATTTTCATTATTTTATTTTTGTACTTAGTAAAATTTTCGGGTCGGGGGGGGGGGGTCCGGACCCCCCTAAATACGTCCTTGATCAACAGGTACCAGGTTTGATTCCTTGTGCTGCTGTGGCGAAATATTGACTCTCCCTCCTGGACTGGGGATGTCATTGTCGTGTAATTATTCCAGAACAATTACTTCTATTTTATTGACGCTGTATTATTAAGGTCTGAGTTTATTTTTAAGTCCACTTTGTGCACAGAAACTCTAATCGGGACTGAACCTACAATTTATAATGGCCACCCGCTATCACTACGCCATCGGAGAGGTCCGCTTCATTATTAGTTTCCGTAGTTCGGATAGAAGGGTAAGGTCCAGTCCCGATTAGCTTGAATGATTGATTTAGTTATTTCACTTCGCTTTTCTACCATTGACTAATCGCGACAAGTGAAGAATGGTAATGAGATGAAATTTGCGAAAGGCCAATCAGAAATACGAAAGGGCAGCACACCGACCTCCGTGACGGAGTGGTTAACAAGAGCGCGCTACGATGTCAGGGGTTCGAGTTCGTATCCCGGTCTGGGCATGGGCGTTGTTCTAGAATGTCTCTCACCTTTCATCTAATCATCACTAATCCTCATCGTCGCGAATTCCCAAAAATGTCAGCAAATGGACGTGAAATACAAAAATACCAGTCTCTTTCCGTGTTTCTCTGCCACTTTCCCTGCTTCCGTTTCTATTTTATCTCTTCTCTTCGTTCCTTATGTTTTCCTTTCTTCGCCGTTTCTCTAAACAATATTAAATTTTACATTCTGTATTTCGTATTTTGTAGATTTTGTATTTTGTGTGCTACATTCGGCGCGTTAAGACTTGTATGTATGAGTATATTGCGTGTGTGGACCTATGACTAAATGTACTTCGGCTTTAATATAATAATGTGCAATTTACTGTATACGGTTGAGCGGAAGAAAATGCTTTGTACGGCCTTAACTTCGCCATTTAAAACAAGGTGTTAATAAATAAATAAATACACTTTTCTCTGTCTTTGTTTCCCTACCTGTTATCTTTCTCGTTCTGCTTTTGATTTCCTGCTCTCCCAATCTGCCTGATTCTATCTCTCTTACTTTCTCCATTTGCAATCATATTTCTTTCCACTTTCCTCTTCCTGGGTATACTTTGAGCATCAACCATTATCCGGGAAACCAGCAACACTAAGCAAGCCCAGGAACCTTTAGACCCATTGCGGGAGAATAAGATAAGGTTCGTCAAAAATAGGCACATGAGTATCCTGAACATTCATTTTGGAAGCTATTTGGGGGGCAGAAAAGTGTGTTGAAGCCCACACTCGCCCTCCGATACCTACGGCCCTGTCCTCGGCTGCTCCGGTCCAATGGAACAAATTATGGGAACGACTGCTTGGTATACACTCGTACGAGAAGCGTGAAGATAATCTCCACCGCTGCAGGCTTTGTGCATTGGCGGCGTGCTTTTGTTCCGATGGGACGTCTTATCACACATTTCTCAAAGGACAACAATGGCGCTTTGTGTCCCGTTCACAATTGCACGAGGAAAGGGAGAAAGTCGGCCGCAAACAGAAAAACACGGGATGCGTCTTCCAAGGAGCCTGCACTCTCACGTGCTGACAAGCTGCAGGTGCATTTCTTTCCCCCTTCCATCCCTACCGTTCCTGCTACAATCGCAATTGTTCTGATATTGTCGGAATTTACAACAACCTCCTTTCTCCAAACGGATTCACATATTCCATTATTTCACTCGTTGTGTGGCGACAATCGTTGCACTTTCTTGGTCTCATCTTAGCGCTGGCCTCTCGTTTCGGGGGGGGGGGGGGGGGGGCGAATTCTGAACATTTCAATCTACTAACACTCAATTGAATTCAGAAGCAATTTCATGAGAATCTCTATAGTACGGTCTGCATATAGAAAAACGCAGGTTGAGATCAGGGAAGAGTGTTAGCCACTTCATTCGATGGTTAACTTCTTCAACAATGTCAGACACACTTGCTGTAGCACTGCATTAAAACAAAGTCTAATAGCCCTCCGAAGACCTACAAAGCATGTCTACCTTCATTGAATCCCATCGTCGACGTTTTCTGACTATCGAGACCGGAGCCCGCTGCTTCATCTTTTCGAGTACCTCCCAAATTGTCCTGACCCAGCGTGGATCACATCAAAATTTTTGGGGCTCTCATCGAGAATCAAACCCGTGACCGCCCGAACCAAAGGCGAGAGTAATAATCTGGGCCAGAGCGCTAGAGCACCGCCTTATTGACCACTGAGCATGATGGATGATATCAGAACACAAATACTCTCACTGAAATTTTCTGGGGGGAGGATAGTTTATTTGTTACGGCAACTAAGCAAATAGTTTCGAGCTTACGCAAACAATTGTTTGAGTTCTTGTTTTTAAGTTATCTTTATGCACAGAAAGGCTAACTGGGACTGGACCTACAGTTTAAAGTGGGATCTGAACCACACCGAGTATCGAATCCGGGACTAAAACATTTTGGTAGCCATAAATAACAATTTTTGTAGATGTGGTAATTGGTCACATTTTTTTTGATAACTAAAAATTTGCGAATTATTAAAAAAAATTTGGTTGTGGTTGAACATTCACATGTTTGTCGCCTACTTAAAACAAATGTTTGGTTGCCAGGAACTACTTTTTGTTTATTCAAAACATTGTAAACATAGTACTATATTATTTCTCCCTCTCGCTCATGCACTTGTTTATCTAGCCCCTCTTTCACTTTTTTTTAAAGATTTCGCAACACGGACGTGTAGACAACGTTTATCGTACTAAAAATGATCCCACGATACAAATTAAATGTCAAAAATACAACAAAAGTTCTCGACTTTAAAACACTTTTATGGCGCAACAGTCACGTGAAATTATCTTCACCTTGAGAAACATCATCTTTTTTCCTTCCCACCGCAGCATCCCCTTCTCTGAGGAAACAAACGGCGCCCTTCAATCCTTTCGACAAATCCCTCCAATTTCTTGCGGCGGAGAACCAAATCCGGATCAATGATGATGATGGAATCTCGAACCCAATCTTCTTAACCGAGGAGGAGAACGCATGATGTTATCGCCCGAATCATTACTTGAGAGGAGAAGCTGAGCACCCACCCCAGTGGTTAAAACAAACACCCCTTTCTTCCAAGCAGGAATCGAATCTGGCTTCTGTTCAACTTGAATTGGAAACCCGAAGCTACGCATGGGATTATCTGCCAATAAGATAACTGCAGAGTAAGGCCAATCTTAAAGTAGAATCAGGAAAGATGAGCGGTTTAACATTCTGATGAAAAAATCACAAACTCTTAAACACAGTGTGTACGTGTGTGTGGTTAAATCAACATACTTGTCTAACCCTGCACGTACAGTCACGAACAGCTCTAGGATGTAACGAACCGTAGTAAAGTTGCAAAAATACCAAAAGTTTGTCACACTGCAATTTACAACGTTATGTTTGAAATTGTAATCCTTGGTCGTATAGAATTCACCTGTGCATTTTATCACCCTTTTCTACGATGCCAAGGGTCATGGGTTTGAATCTCGGCCTGAGTATGAATGTTTTTATGAACGTATCTTCATCAATTTCATCATATCATCACTCTTCTCATCGTCGCGATTAGCCAAGCAGAAAGCGACGCTAAATAACAAAATTACAAAGCTGAATGATGATAAGTAGAAATGAACGACAGAACAATCACAAACACATATTGACAGCACAAGAAGCCAACAGAGAACTATGCTGGCCGTGATTCCAGACGCCAGAGCCTCGTCAGTCTGTAAGAATGCAGTTCAGGCTATACAAGGTACATCGATTAAAAACAAGAAATGCATCTAGCTTGTCAATATTTCGAGTTTTCAAAATTTACAGAAAAATAATATAAGCAAAAAAAAAAAACTTATCTTTACTAAACAGGTACTATCGATAAACGAAAAATGTAAAGTCAATTAGATGTTCATGTTGGTTGATATGACTGAGAGTTACCAATATGCAGATATGTGCTGAAGTCTGCCATTTCGGTTGTATCTTTGCCATTTATCACACACACTGAGGGTCGGAGAGAAAGTTCCAGTGTTTACGAACATTCTCGATGCTTTCCCACCCATACAAAGCGTCCCTTTGCCTTCCCCGGTGGCCAAGGTCGCAGATAACACAGGCCCTTTTGACAACTCCCACAAATTCCCCTCTTCCAGAAATCACCCATGGAGTCCTGATAAAAAGCGAGTGACCCCCTTAACCTCGGAAGGGCCTGGTGTCTTCGAAGCTCTAGAATTCGGAATGGAAATGAAAATATAACAGCAGGCATGTAAAGAGACGCCTGCAAAGTTGAATGAATGCAGGAGGGTGAAAGGCGGAACAGCCGTCATCTTTGGGCCTGAGGCCTATCCCAGGAAGGTTACGAGGTTCTGGTTGTAATTTCCTGTGATGTAGCTCTAATCAATATAGATGTAAATACAGGATGATTCAAAAGTCTCTGGACATTTTTCTTATGTCACTAATAAATGGTTTTCAGGATGGGACAAAAATACACTGTTGTTTTCCAGCAAGATGGTGAACCAGCCCATTTTAGGAGAATCGTTCGGGACTACATCGTTGACACGTTCCCCGATAATTGGATCGGTCGTGGTGTGGCTCGATCTCCAGATCTGACTCCCCTAGACTCACCCCCCCCCCCCCCTGTGGTTACATTAAGTCTAGGGCGTACCAAGTAAAGATCAACACCATGAAGCAAGTCACACAGCGAATAGCTGCATGTTGGAGCGGTGTCGGGAAAAATGCGCCCGGGAAAAGTGCGCTCTCGCAATAAAAGTGGGAAAAATGCGCCCTCCCAAGAGTAACCACAATGAAAAGTGGGAAAAATGCGCCCAGCACACACGATCTTCACCAATATGATAATAGTTAATTAAAACAACCTTTACGCAGCTTCCCCTCACACGTAACACAGACTTGGGACCGTCAGGAAAGAGAATATTTTTTTTTTAAAGTACAGTAAAAATATTCTCTTTTCTGGCGTGTTTAGAAGCTGGAGATGATGTCCTTTGTCATATTTTTATTTTACTCTTGTAATTTTTATTTTATTTGATTAAGTTTTTATTTACATTTGTATTTCCATTTCTTGTGACCTCCGTTGACGATCTTTTACTCCATTTTTTGGATGTGATGTACGCCAGACTTCTCAGGCATTTGGTGTGCTTGTTTTGTAAGTATGTACAATTTTGCTAATCTGTTCATCCAGTTTTATGTACGTTCGTTTCGTCTTCGTTCCTTCCAAACCGATGCTAGCCCTGTCATATTTGTATCCGCTGTATTCCGCTTCCTGCTTCAGCGTCTTCAGAAGGGTGTAGAAGTTGGGATGAAGTCGAACTTTCTCCTGCAGCTTATTGTTCCACCCTTCGACAGCATTGTTCGTGCGGTGCTTTGCATCTCCACAGAGCCACACATCAACTGGTAGATTTGGATTTTACAGCCATTGTTGTACAAAGTAGTGAAGAAACGCTGTCAGTTTCTCTCCTGCTAGCTGGTCATGTGTGCTGGGCGCATTTTTCCCACTTTCAAATGTGGTTACTCTTGGGAGGGCGCATTTTTCCCACTTTTATTGCGAGAGCGCATTTTTCCCGGGCGCATTTTTCCCTGATTCGTTGGAGCATGTGTTCCGGTCTACACATGAGAGGTGGGTGCTATGCCTAGACTTAAAAGGCCACAACACTCAAATATATACGAGGGCTATCTTTTTTAACCTCCGATAGGGCATGAAATCATAACCACAGTGAATAGCAAAATGGATTTATTGGCAAAAGTTACGTACATGTATACTCTACTTTTCAACGTAATCACCAAGAAGATTCAGACATTTATCGTACCGATGCACCAGCTTTCCAATACCCTCTGCAAAGAAAAGTGCCGCCTGTTTGTTGAGCCAGGTCTGCCGAAGCTCCGCATTGGTGTGGAAGCACCGTCCTCCCAACCACTTCTTCATCGCCTGGAAAAGATGGGAAATCACGGCGCCAGGTCTGAGATGTAGGGAGGCTGATCAAACACTTCCCAGTGGATTCGTTGAAGAAGGTCTTGGGTTGATGCAGCAACATGCGGTCGGGCATTGTCATGAAGCAAGACAATGCTCATTCGACGGTGAATTTCCGCTGCATTGTGCCCCTCTGCCTGTAGAAATAGTATCACACTACGCACCTTGCACTGGGTGGGAGAGTCGATTGTAGCAGACATCTCTACGAGCCCGTCGCTCAGCTTCAACTGAAACGTTGGCCTTGGCAGTGGTGGTGGTAGTGGCAGGGGAGACGTCAATCACGCTGCGGGACACCCCGCTTCGTAGCGCTTCACCGGTCTCCCGGCGGCACCATCGGAGGTTGAAAAAAATAGCCCTCGTATATATTTTTTCTGAAGTGAATAAAAATGTATCGAGTGATAATTTTAATCCTGGGCCTTTCCATTCAAACTTTTGAGGATCCGCGCGAACAAAAAGAGACAATAGCACTGCGCCTAAAGCAGAGGGATAAAGCTGATTGGGCGCACGAGTTATGTGAGCGCGATCACGTCAAAAGCTTGGAGTCATTCCACACGGACAACAGCAAAGTTATACCGCAATGCTTGAGAGATGTTCTGGGAAAGAACCGCTCAGATCCATCCGCAGAATCTTCTCTGTGCCTCCCTGATCCACGCACAGCAAAGGAAATAGAAAAGACTCGCTTGTTTCAAAATTATGTCCTGAGGGCTGGCTGTGTCGTCGAGATACCGTACCCCGAATGTTTGCGAAAGGGGAAAATCTCCGACCAAACACTAACAAATTTTGCCCAAGTAATGTGTTTTTGCACGAAACGACTTGGGAAGGGTGGCCTCCCAACAAATGGCCGCGGGGATGGAAGAGCTAAATTAAAGTCAGGGGTAGAGAGAGGGTGAAGGAGGGAAGAAGCGAGGAAAAAGAGAAAAAGAAAATCCCAGCCAAGTACATCAACGCACCCGACAATTCATTACGACTGGATTTTCTCCTAAATGGGCGTTTCTATTCCTTCGCGTGCCTCCACGTTTGAATACAAAGCGACGACAGCGTTATACCACCAAGCACATTTGCAAGCACATTTCTTTAGATGGAATATATGAAAGAATGGATTACACCTCATTTCGCCTAATCCTGTTTCGTCTAATGAGTTATCAGTAGGGATCGACGATATCGGAAATTTGATATCGTGATATATCGTCAAGAAAATATCGTCACACACGATACGATACGATATTTTCCCGTATCGTGATATCGGCGATATATCGTTTCCACGATATATATCGCCAAATACCGTGACGATATATCGCTGACTCGATGTACGAGGGGATGCTGCGAAGTTCGTAGCTCGAAACACACCTGAAGGGATGCCATTTTGCCTCAGATCAGGTGGTGATTACTGCCACAGAGCAGAATTTTTCTTAAGTGGTTTACAAAAGTTGGAGCACCGGGGCAGAAACTGCAGTGAGCTTCAAGGGGAGTATGTTGAGTTACTACGAAGTTTCATCATTTCAAGTACATTCCTTCTACGTCGGGCTACGAACTTTTCAGCATCTCCTCGTATATCGGTAAAATATCGTGACGATATATCGCTGACACGATACATATCGCTAAAATATCGTGATGATATATCGCCAAATATCGTGACGATATATCGCCGACACGATATATATTGCCAAAATATCGTCTAGTTGATATGGTGTGAACGATATTTTTTCGATATAGAATCGCCCAACACTAGTTATCAGCACCCGTCAATCAGATCTGACAGCTGTCCGCCATTTTACGCGAAAATGGGATATCCCGTTTCTCCTAATCACATTTTACCTAAACCGGTTGGAAGATAAATGTTGCAAGTGAGGCAAATGTTGATGGTGATCGACGTAAACACCAAACAATTCGGAACAGACACGTGAGCCAAATAGCAAGGTTCCTAAAAAGAAACATTGTCACACAATCCAGAAGCCGAGGACGTTTGTAGTATTTTCTATTAGATAATAGATGGATCTACACAAAATATAAATATACACTTAATCTAACCCAACATAGCCTAACCTAACCAAAGTGTCCCTTTTCCATTGGTTTGGACCGATCACTGGACCGAGCGTGTGGCATCAAGGAGAGCTAAGGATGAATTAGCATAACAAAACAGAACACGTATATCTCATTTCAAATATTTCTCTTTCAACCAGTTTAGGCTAAATGGGATTTGGCGAAAGAGGATATCCCGTTTTGGATTGTCTGCAAGTTTGCTGAATGGCATAATATTACAGCATCAAAAGGAATAAAACAACAACAAAGAGAGCAATTTCGATGCAGGTTAACCAACTGACACAATCTTCTTGTCATGTGCGTTGGACCCTCATCTCCAGAAGAACTTCCAATTGCATCCGGGTAATTACGCTCGCTGGCTCCCGCTGATAAGCTCAAAGGCTCATTGGACGAGTTGACCTCCGACGCCCGCCCTATTGGTTCAACGATATTGCTGCATTCTCCACAATCGATTGATGCAACGCTCGTGCATCGCTGGAAATCACCTCACAAAGGTATATTGCTGTCACTCGCAACTCCCTCCATGAAGCACCGTGCAGATATCTTTTTTCAGGTGTGTCTACTGGGATTCCCAACACGAGAATGAGATCGGCGGGTGTTCCGCATTCAGCAATAAAGCGACAAATCGTAGATTTTCGATTCTTTAGTTTGTAGACAAATCTATCTTTTTTTATCATTTAGGTTTTAACAGTTGACTGGCTGAGTCATTTGGTTTATTTTATTTCGCTCTACTGCAACTTTTGGCTTATCGCGACGATGAGGATGAGTGATGACATGATGAAATTGATGAAGAGACAGACACTAAGAACACCCTTTTGAACCCGGAATGGCGTCGCAGCGCGCTGAGATAACCACTCGGCCACGGAGGTTGGCAAAGGTTTAACAGTCATCAAACTGGGATAAAAGGTTCGTTGCGAGACCCTGCCCAAATGAATATTAATTATTCAAATAACCAACGTCCACAATTAATAATAATTATAATTTTAATCATTACATCACTATTAACCTTATATTATTATTTACGAGATTTGTCGAGACGAGACAGACCCCCTATGAATTCGATACGAGACCGAGACGTACTCTCCATTAATCTTGTCTGCTTCGAGACTGTGGTAGGCCAGAATGTAAGGTACATGAAAGATACGCCTAAATCCAAAATTACTATACCATTTCACCTATTCACATACACGAGTGGCTGGCTCTCTTACGTGTTACTTAACACAATTGTAAAGATAATACAGAACTCGAAATGCATCATCCTCTTCATCAGTTATCATCATCGTCGCGAATAACCAAAGAAGTAGAAAAGCGTTGTGAAGTAATCAAGATAGAATTGTATTTTTGTTGTTTACCATCGTTTTTCTGTCACTTTTGGTTAATCGCGTGATTCGAACCCGGGACCTCAAGCGTCGTAACGCCCACTGTTTACACTTCAGTGTCGAAAAGGAGTTTGTCCTTTTTCAATACAACCTGCACATTGGGCGACTTGAATGTGCTTTTTATCAACTACAAACAGGGCATACTGACATGATAAAGTGAGTTTTCTAATGTGCAGTGACATTTAGTTGCGCCGCTGGTGTTATCATCTTGCAGAACATGCACATTCGCAGCTGGCATCAAAACAAACAACAGGCGAACAGAGTGACATCATTTCCTTTGCGGCTGAATTCTTTTCCCGAGATATAAACTCACCAGGAACTGACTTGAGAAGAGGCAGCGCAAATAAACTTCCCATAAAAGCCAGGAAGAAGATAGAAGAGGAATCTGGTGCTTTCACACATGGGACTTCAGAGAGTTATGCTTAACAATCTAAATATTTTAGTGAAAGCAACTCTTCGGAATTTGCTTCTAGCAAAACATACAGAATCGCCATCTGAACTGACTGTTGACGATGAGGGAATGACATTGAAATGAATTTAGATTTGAAACAAAAGCTGCAGATAGTTTGTTTTTTTGTGCCCGGCACAAAACCAAAAGTAACTCAGATGTCAGTCCTCTCTCTCACAAGCCAGGTTTTTTTTTTCGAATAAGGGCTAAGAAAGCCATAAATCCAACTAATATGAAGCTACAAATTTTAAATTGTGATCTAAAAACATTTAATTTATTAATTAATAATTAAAAGTAATTAATTCTCGTGGCGTTTCTAAAGAACTCTTAAACGGTAATAGCATGAATATGAAATACATTCTAATACGTATATGGACGAACATAACGTATCGCTGCAGCTTTAGAAATTCGGCTAGCAACAGTGCAAAAGTTTATGATGACGTGTTTATTAATGTGATTTAATGACACACGCACGAAACACACAAACATTAAGAAACACATACTATACTCGATAATTAAAAGAAAAAGAAAAAAAGAACTGCATTTGAAAACTCAGGCGCAATGGCGACTGGGCGCGAACAGTATTTTCCTACTCCTCAGCACATCTATAAAAGAGATAACAAACATCACGAGAAAATATAGATAAGGCAAGGTAAAGCTGCCCGTGTACTTTGCACCATACCATAAAGGCACATATAGGGACAATGTGGACGTTTTTTTAGGTGGATGTGATCAGTACCTATATATAAGGATAAAAAAAAAGAATGGTATTTATGGTAAAATTGTTGTGATCTGTGTCGCGTTTTTAGACATTTTTAAGAATTTCGCCGTCTCACAAAGGTTGAGAACCAGTGGTTTAGGGGGATCATTATGCACGCAATTCACTAATACTGTGACCATGAAAACTATAGCAAATTTAATAGTTTTAGATACGTCTATGACAGGTCTCGTATTGAATTTAAGTGAAATCGGTTCAAGTATTTCAAGATGCGAGACTCATTGCAGTGCATCGGATAACTCTTCAGCCTATTCAAAAGCCGAGTACTGCCCCTGCATATCAGGGTGTCTATATACAAAATCATAATCAGATCCATGTTGACCTATGCTTGCGTAGTATGGGGTCACGCAGTTCCTAGCACACTGTGAAGACCGCAACGCGTACAAAACCGGGCACTCCGAATCAATGCTGGAGTTGGCAGGTAGTACACCAGTAATGACCAACTTCACAAAGAAGTAGACATTGAAACGCTGTTCGAGTTTTTGCAACGCACGAGAACCAAAGTTTGGGCGACGCTGCCGCACCCACGTTAACTGCCGTGCCGGTCCCATGGGGCCGACATCAAGATTTCTTATGAGGCCGCGTTGGTCCCATGGGACCGACGTTGTAACGTCTAACTCGAATCACTCTGGCAGGCCAATAGTCCTTCGGGCAAGCATAGTTCATATTGGAAAGGCCCGGCACGGCGCCCTAGAATCCAAAGGCACATGCATTTTTGGCAACTTATCAGCAGCAAAGCCATTTTTTAAAAATATTTATTATTATTATTGTTGATATGAAGCATGTATATTGCTTAGAACGTTTTATGGGTAAGTAACCTGATTTCGCTCATGATTTAAATACAGCATTTTAATATATTTATTTATTTTTAATTTATTTGTGGTATTTGTATATATAATTAGACAGTGGTATTGGTGCATCAACACTGAGGCTTTTGCACCTATGTAACTCTATGGCGAGGTGTCCCTATAAGAATGGGGACAATATTTGCATTTGTTGCCTTTACGCTATTTTCACCGATTATGTGAAATATATGTTTCGTTTTATTATTTTAATTTTTGTATTATTTTATATTTTTTATAATATGCACCAACTTACAGGATAATCTTTAGCATACATTTTAAATATGTATTCATACAATGGCATATATTTTGGGAACATAGGAAAAAATATAATAAAGCACGTACAGTACATAATATTCATATTTTTGTAACAGAAATGAGTTACGCTACTGCATTGCAAATGTTTTCACAAAACTTTTGAACAGTTTTGAAAAGTTTCAGTCAACACTTGAAAACTGTGATCACTCCACGTGAACTTTATTGAAGCAAGGAATACACATGTGGTTTACCTTCACACCCTTCACAAAAAGTAACAACCTTCTTCACTTTATTCGCTGCTGTTTTTCGGCCTTCTTTTTCAGAGATCAATTTATAGCAGTACTTACAATATTTGCGAAATTTATTATACTCACACACCATTTCAGGCTTTTGTGTTGTAACACCCCTTGATTGTTGCTTTTCAATCGCCGGTGGAGCACTGAATGAATGTTTTCCTGTTGGCGCCGCGTTGGTCCCATGGGACCGACACACTTAAATTTCGATGTATCGATATAATAAAAACCATATTCGAAATTTGATAACATGAGGTTATTTTACAACAGAAACACTACCCAATGGCATTAACGGCGCTGTCAGTGAATATTGAAAATTTCATCCGGCAGTTAACGTGTTAATCCAACTATCCACCTCATTGGCCAAGTCCAACCCGCAAGGAATGTACATGAAATGCCAAGATTACAGTGAACAAACTCTAGCCAAACCATCACTCTCAAACCAGACATCAAAAAATTCTGATAAGCCCACACCAAAATCCCTACGACAGTTGTAGGGTATGACAATCGACTCTCGAAACACCGACAAGAAGAAATGACAAATGACAAAAACACAATACCGAGGCATAGTCTAAACGACTGAAACTCTACCTATACAAAACTGACAGATACAATGACTGACTGACTGACTGACTAAACCTTCAAAACTTTATAAAACACACTATGGGAGCGATTGATGAGCGGTACAGGCATTTTCCTTCATCGAGGTTACAACCAAAACGATGCAATATAATGCATTGATATGAATCCAGAAGGCGGCAAACCCTTCAATGTAAGCAATGAATTGGATTCGACACGAACGTACAATAATGAAATTCTCAAACAACAAAGAAAGCATCCACAAAGGCAGTAATTTCTGGATTCGGAGACCACGAATGCTGTGTTCCTATCGGCCATGAATAATTTTCATTTCCTGACGCGGGGATCGGCAAAACATCTGACGTGGGGCCATAGCCCCGTAAATCAACGCCCGAGCAGACCGTGTCGGGAAGGAACTCTCCTCTGCATGAACGGGAGGGGAGTTCGCACGCGAGACCTACGTCAAACGACCCGCGAGACCTACGTCAACCGACCCATCATTCGATCCTCAATTCAGGGGCGCGTCAAGTATCTCGGCGCTCAGCGAGCAAAGTGATCGCTCAGCTACTTGACGGCCAAGTAAGCGTTGCTCACTTGCTCGCTGAGCGAGCTTGAACCTTGCTCGCCACATGTTTCAGGTACAGAATATAGAGGTTGTGTTTCGATCCCGTGAGATGGCGGCTAATGAAGAAGTATTTGAGATTAACTGCTTCCATATGAAGAAATTACAGAGGAAATTCAAGTTACACAAGGTAATAAGTTTTCCACGTTTGTAGGTTAACTGTATTAAAATGAAAGTGTATTGTTCCAAACACACACCGTAGTTTTTGCAAAGTTGGGCCGGTGTGTGAAAACTAAAATTTCGAATAACGTTTGGTGAAAAATGTTTAGTTTTATTCTCATTCATTAGCACCCATCATTGTTTTGAGAAGCAATAGTTTTGCAACGCGCAATCACATAGATGGCGCTGATGTTTTGATTAATGAGCAAACATCGTCAATTAAATGATCTGTCTGCTCAACGAGCGAAAATCTTGCTCAGCGATCATCGCTCGGATAGGATGAACATTTTCCCAACTTTATTTCGGTTGTGAACTACGTGTTCGAAAACGAATAATTTAATTTAAAAAGTTCAAGCTTCCTACGTACGTAACATACTTGTATGAAGAAGAGATAACAATATAATATGCAAGTTGGTGACGACTGAAAAGTGTAACACAAATATCTCTTAAGGGTCCCGGGTTCGAATCCTGGTCGGGCTTGGTTGTTTGTGAATGTCCATTCATCAATTTCATCATTTCATCACTCATCCCCATCTTCGCAAATTAGCCAAGAGGCACAAAACGCGAAGTAAAATAAACTAAATCAATCAATCAATCAACAAATATCTCTTAAATGTCATAAGTTCACAAACATTTGTTTTATATTTTTAAGAAGGATTTTTAGGTAAGGGGATTATTCCCCGTATACATCGAAGGGGGAAAATGGCCTAAAGTGCCGACGCAGCCATAAATTTTTATTCATACATTCATTCAAGTTCATAAACACAGTAACCGCTTTATTTCAAACATACAAAACATTCTCGTGGCTTTTTCTGATAAAGAAACACCCACCTCTATTTTAAAATAATAATAATAATAAAATTAAAAAACCGCTGAAAATACAGGATAAATAAAGAACTATTCAATAGCCAAAATTTTAAAAGGACAGCCCTTTAAAAATTCACATTTGTACACAGTGCACTTTGTTTATTTCCATATTTTTATATACTTTTCGCATTTACCTTGAATGGTAATTTGTCAAGCAGTACTGAAAATTCCATTTACGCAGTGTTGGGACGGGAAAAGTCGTGTTGAAGTTTGACGCTGGGGTCCGATCCTGAGTCGGTTCGAGGGTTGCCCGAGGGTCACCGCACACTTCATCCCTTGCTGGCGGTGCAGTGGGATTGTTGCAGCAGAGAGACAAAAATCCCGCGTCTACTTGAGGCGGAAATCAATACGACTGAGGACAATGGGCCGAGGGGACGGCAGCGCGCATCATTCGTCATCATCGGGGTTTCCTCTCTCGTCGCTGCATCCTCTCTTATTGATTACGCCCAGCGACGTCAATGGGAATTCGAGAAGTCCTGTACGAGGAGCCACTGTTGCCAAATTGTCAAGTTTTCAATGCCATCTCTCCCTTTCCCATCCGGTGCAGTGTTGCCACCTAATGGGAAATTTCCCTAATTCCAGGGAAATTCATGTGGAAAGTTTTCCTCGTGGAAATTATTCTCACCGAAATAATAAAAAGTAATTTGGACTGGGAGCAACCAATGCACTTCCATTATTATTTTTAAAATTATTGTAAAAAGCAACGCACGGTGGTAGAAGTACAACGTCGAAGCAAAACCCCGTGTGTTCGGAGAGAATGTAATATCTCGTTGTAGAGTTGGTCTTTGTAATCTATGTGATACAAACTGACAGTATTTGTTCGCAAGGTCAGGGCTGACACTGTCTGCCTCGGAGAGAGGTCGGTCTGACGTTCGAAGTAGGCAACGCAGCCCGGTTGACGTTGCCACACAGTGCGCGGGAACCAGCGACTTTTGTCCAGCTATCGCTTTGCTTTTCCCATATGTGGCACCAGCGCAATTCTGCCCAGCCGCCTATTTTCATGGCAGTACGTTTAGTATAAACTAACGATATTGCCTGACTCGTAAAAGGTTTCACATTTTGTATATTTTTCCCAAAGTGTACAATTTGATATCAATAATCTCGATTTTTTACTTCTCTTCATTCAGTCAAACCTAATATTTCTGTTGATAGATCCTTTCCATGGGTTATCTAATAATAATAATAATAATGAAATCCCAATTCTGCAATTATGGAACTTATATAACATTCAAAACTATAAATCACAGATTAATGCATTCCAAGATGAAAAACTTACTTCGCATCTATGGGTAACACTTAACTATACCGGAGACGGATTTCTTCAAATTTACAGGAGAAAGTACTTACGCAAATAATTTTCTGTAGCGTTGTTGATTTTCGGGAATGTAGTTTTGATCCATTTTAATGCGAATGCATGTGGTTTTCTACGAAAATCTATTTCCGACGCGCTATTGCTGCTGCCGCCATTTGCTTTCTGCACGAGAGCACAATACGCGCTATTGCTGCTTTTACAAGATGACGTGTCGAGGATGCGTCGTGAAGTTGTTGCCGGGTGTGCAAGATGCCATGGAATTTGTAATTCAACATGGAATCTTGAAGAAAGAAGTGGAATGCAGGAAGTGGAAGGTTAAAATTAAAATAATTCCGTGTATTTTCTTTCATCGATAAAAACCGATGTTGTCCGTATATGCTAAATTGAACGAAAGGAGTGCTAATGGAACCTAACCTAACAGGCCTAACCTAACCTAGAGTTGACGAGCTGTATCTTTGCGGGTGAACCCTGCCCAATACCGGCTGCGCAGTAGCAAGGGGGATGAGCTACCGGCTGTGCGTCATTATCCTTGCGTTCTGTCCTTGTTATCGACCACCCAAAGGGCGAGTAGGTGGCAACTACATAAACGTATCTCTCTCTCACTCTGCGCGGAGTAGCCAAGGCCACCCGCAAAGATACAGCTCGTCAACTCTAGTAGGCATACCTCGTCCCCGTGATGGTTCGTGGGGCTATCGTGAATTTTTGGGCTAACGTCAATGGTTTTTGGGGCTACCCGTGGATGGTTTGTGGGAAATAAGGAACAACAGTAAGTACTCGTTAATGTAAAAAAAAAAATACATTATTTTCGTTAGAAATTCATTATTTCACCTAAAGAAACGTTCCGCAATGCAGAATAGTACGTTAGCAATGTAAAAAATTGCGAAATAAATCATTGATAGGTGTCTCCGGTATAGTAAAGTAGTACCCATCTATGAACTACGAAACCTCAGAAGGAAGTATATCAATATGCAATGCCCCTTATCTGTTACATTACACTGATACATGATAAATCAAGGTCGTGGTGGTGGCGTGACGTAATTCGATGGAACTGCATCAATTTCAAGATACCCATACAGATAGAGCCCGGATAGCTCAGTCGGTAGAGCGTTAGGCTTTTAACCTAACGGTCCAGGGTTCGAGTCCCTGTTCGGGCGTGCTTTTTTATTTTTATTTTGGACAATTGTGCAATTTCATTGTTTCCAATTTATATTGTCCGTGGTAATTTTCGTTATGATCCGAAAACATTAATTGTATTTCCAGAGGCAGGTGGAAAGGTATTGAGTTCATTCCATGGGGCATTCATCCTATATGCTGGCAAGGGAAGTGGGGAATACGCAGCCGACCAACCAGACATCAACGGTGCCGCCGAGAGTTACAACGTCGAGGGAACTGGATTGGTCGATTTCCCGCTCACAACTTTTTTTGCCAGCATGTGGAGCGCCCGCCGTAAGAGTGGAAAAGAGCTATACGAAGTGTGAAGGAGTTTTACTAAAAGACCATTTACAAAGATGGTAAAGTACAAGAATTATTTTATGAAAATGGGCAACATATATAATGAAAATCTATGGTTCATTGCCAAAAGAAAGATACATTAAGTTTTTAAGTGAGTATTCTCGCCTACTTCATCTAATTATTTCACGTGAGGACATATTTCAGTTGGCTCGATTAGTCCCTGCGGCTACGTAAGAGAACTGAAAAAAACCTTTGTCAAGCTTCATATATACTCAAACAGATATTCTTGGATGTGTAAACAAGATAAAATGGCGTTTATGAGAGCGTTTTCAGTCTTAGTTCTCACATTCAGGGAACGGAATGATGACGTTTTTATCTTCAGGGAATAGAATAACTTTTTGTGTTTTGTTGGTTACAACGTTGGACGTGTGACCGATTTATTTTCGTTTGTATTATTTAGGTTCTCATTTGTCACTTTTGGCTACACGCGACGAAGAGGCTGAGCGATAATAATATGGAACTGACACAAAGAACACCTATACTGCACGCAACTCCAACTGGCGGCTGACCTTGAAGGCTATTTCTGGCCCTTTCTGTCACCCAATCATCTTCGGGGGTATGTGGCTCGTTGGTTGTCAAGAAACTCAGTTGCGAAGTAAAAGCTGAAGGGCTCACATCGCTCACCCGAAGCAACGTTGCCAAGCGTACTTCTGTTTTTGCCAGTTGTCTATTTGCGTGTTTGCGTGTGAAATTCCCTCATGATTTCTGGTGCTGGCAATATCGTTGCCCGAGAAGACTCTCTCGCGCTTTAGAGTACGTTTGGCAACATGTGGTGGACCCAACGCTCATTTGTTTCATCCCGCTAACAGCGTTCGGTACCTTGTGATTCGAAAATGCCCGATTTCAGTTGAAAAAAAAAAATCAACTGATCGCTGATTCGCTTTTTCCCAGCCGCCAGTTGGAGTTGCGTTCAGTATAGTATGCCCGGCTCGGAACTGGAACCTGGAAAATTCGATGGCGAGATAGAAACACGCACGACAAGCTAACCGATTTGCTCGAAGGCAAATACTTCCATTAGACATTGCAACAAGTCCTGTGTGGAGATAGGGAGTTCACATATTCACGATCAGACCATTTTGGAGATGATATGATCAGCACCACGCTCCGGGCAGGATTGCCTCCAGGTATACCCCGTTATTGGAGGCCAGGTTAACCCCAAGGCCGCCTAAAACAAGGACATGGTCTGACATATTCAAATTCAGATCATCTACCCCAGCAATTGAACGCAGGTCAGACGCCCTGCCGAGGCTCATAAACTACAATATACCGTCAGCGGCAATAAAAATGAGCCGCCTAGATCCTGAAATCCTGGCTCCTCTGCAATGTGTATTGCCTAATTCTCAGTAGAGAGCAAAAATTCCTATTGAAAATTTGCTATTGAAATTGACTCATCTCCGTATAGTTACGCAACAGGCATAACACATTGCAGGGCAGCCGGTATTTCAGGATATAGGTGCAACACTTTCATTGGCGGTGACTGTATAGAGCTTTCTGAAACCTCGGAAAATATGCGACCTTCAGGCTTCCCCGTAACTTTTTAACTAGCGACACTAGCGCCACTGCTTCCACGCCAAGGTTTCAGATGGGTTGGTGGATCTATACCTCATGCTCATCCAAAATAAGCCGACCTCTGGGACTGAGTGGTTACCACTCTACGACGCTAGGGGTCCAGTGTTTGATTACGGGCCGAATATGGGTGTTCTTTGTGTCACTTCATCTCTTTCAACATATAATCACTAATCCTCATCGCCGCGATCCGCCAAAAGTGGCAGAATAGCGACTCTAAGTGACAAAAATGAAATCAAACCTTCCGAAATAAACAGGAGATGCTTCAGAGGCAGCTAAGAGAAAAGAATGATTCCAGTTTTCTGATCAGTGGCCCTCCATTTGCCTCTCCAGCGGTCGGAACTCACCAAATACTACATCACTCAAGTTAACTCCGCCGTCACGAATGAGGCCCAGTCAATCACGGCCGAGGAGGGGAGGTGAGTGGACTGCTTTGAGCCTTCTCGTCTGGATCCAATATGCGGAGATCTTTTAATTAGCCAAACAAGCGGCTCAACGAAAATGCACCAAAAACCATTTCCCCATTTGCTTTTTTTTTAGACCTGGTAATCGGGTGATAAATGACGGAGATAAATTCATTTCCAAGAGCACGTGATCATTAATGTATTCCACTTGCGATTTGGTGTTTGATTCCAGTTCGGGATATCGCTCCCTTGTTGGTCGCATCCATTACGCAAATGCTGCAATTAAAAACGTTACGCCAGGGACCATACCCATTCACTTTTTCTCCCTTCTACCCCATCTACTGTGCGAGTGCATGCAGTATTTTTTAGGGATGGCCACAAAATCCTAAATCCTAATAAAAGATATCAGTTCAAATTATCCGACATCCGTTTCGGAAGCAACGGATAATCCGAATATTCAAATATCTGGAAAATCCAAATATCCGAAGAATTCAGATAGGATAATTCGAATTTCCAGATAGTACGAATATCCAAATAAACGGAAAATCCAAATATCCGAAGAATTCAGATGGGATAATTCGAATATCCGAATAATTCAGATGGGATAATTCGAATATCCGGATCCGAAGAATTCAGATAGGATAATTCGAATATCGGGATAATCCGGATATTCAAATATCCGTAAAATCCAAATATCCGAATAATTCAGATAGGATAATTCGATTATCCGGATAGTACGCATATCCAAATATCCCGATAATCTGAATATTCGGATAGAACATATTAGATGAAGCATTTGTTGTAGAAAATCAGAAGTGAAATACGAAAATGACGAATGAAAGAATCGCACGTATAATTGATAAACGATATAACTGTCCACTATCCGGATAATGCACACATTAGGATATCAGAGCGAAGGCTGGTAAATGAAGTCGCTTTCCCCCTCCACACAATCCCGTTCCTCTCACGTGTTCATCGGTGGAGACGTCTCGCGTCACTACTTGCGCAGAAACTTCTTTTCGATCGCCTGTTCCAAAGATACCCATGACAGATTATAGAGAGGCATTTTGGAGGATACTTTTTGAAAGGACAAAATAGTTTCCAAATACCGTGCTGCATCTAGTCAATCTGGAAATCAACACAGGGGCGAGGAAGAATAGGCGTTGTCGAGATAAAATTGATGAAAAGAAGAAGAGGAGGAGGAGGAAGAAGAAGAAGTAGAAGAAGAAGGAAAAGACAGGACGAAAACGACCTACAACACGCTTGAAAATGATGAGGCATCTTTCTCATGCGCGTCGCAAGTAGCACATGCTACGTGCCCGGAAAGGCTCTTCACGTAGGGGGAGGGTCTGGGGAGTTCTCGATTGTCCAACGCCACGGACAAAGAGCATAACGGAGGAGCACATAGACAAATATGGAGAGGGAATTACTAGGCCTTTGACACGCGGTCGTGCAAAACAATATGGCAATTGGAAAGGATGAGATCAAAATTTAAATTGAAAGATGAAGACGATCCATGTAGCACTACTACGGGCCTCCTCGATGGATTAGTAACGTTGTCGCCTTGTAAGGAAGAGGTCCGGGGTTCGATAATGGAGTACAGCCACGATAACAGCCGGCGCGGAGAACGTCTTTATGGCAGTGACTCGCTGTAGCCACCTTTATCTACAAAGGAACTTGCGGTCAAACAACCAATTAGGCCTACCGCTGCCATTCTAAAGTTTTTCACATTTGCTAACCGAATTTTGAAATCTGCGGCGATAAGGTAGAGTCGGTAGAATGTATTGAATAGTTATGCATGCTCCTGCCGGTTGAGACTTCTTTGGGAAGGCTACTAATAATTAATTTCTTTTAATCAAATCTTGTGTCCTCCTCCGTGGCCGTGCAGTCTAAGGCGCTGTGCTTTGGGCTCCGACTGCGGGACGGCGTGGGTTCGAGTCCGCCTGGGTTCTCGGCCTGTGTATAGATAGAACCGGTGGCAACCCACCATCGTGACGAAATTGGAGAGCTACGAGTGAGTAGCGTAACCCGGTCACGGACATCTCCTATGACGGCTCAGGGTTCGGTGTGCTGACCACACGTCATCCCATTACCGGTTGAAGAACTCCACGCCTCTAGGTAGGATTGTGGGAGCTGGCAGTCGGCGGGAGATATGCCAAGGCCCTTCGAGGGTTGTCGAGCCACGGGTTATTATCTTAATCCAATCTTGTATTAATTAATAAATTAAATCATATTTCAAAATGTGTAGCTTTATATAATTGGATTCATGGCTATCTTAGTTCGTGGCCTGAATTAGATTTTTCTACCCCTGACTACACAATATCTTTAGTTTTTTCACTGCCGATGATTTTTTGTATTTAGATGAGGATGAGTGATCATATGATGAAATTGAAGAAGGGATACTCACAAAGAACACCCATCCCCAGGCCGGAATTCGAACCCGCGACCACCGGCGTTGTAGCGCACTGTGCTACCTACTCCGTAACGGAGGTGTCCGCCGTTTCCCCCGCAGAGCCAGGTAAGCCCCCATACGACCTAAGAGCAGTGGCGTGCCCAAGAGTGGATTGTGGAGGTCATAACCTCCCTTTTGGCAAGTATTCTTAAAAGAAAAATATCGTCAAAGGCAGCAAAAGCTGGCAAAACGAGGACTCGGGACTGACTGCTAGAAAAGCATACGCGCCCCCGCTTTCACACACAGAATCCTTGGCACACCACTTCCTAAAAGGTTATCACAGCAACGTGTTAGACATCGTGCTGTTGAATGGACAGTCAAAATTTCCCAACAACACAAACACAATATTACTATCTGCGCTGTTGTGTGGCAGGCGGAGGAGGAAATCGGTCCATGGAGCAAGCGGCATGCCTTATCGGGGAGATACCGCTTTGGAGGGCGTCCAAAACGGAAGCAGGCGACAGAGAAACATGGAAGGGCCGTCAACCTACATGGGCACACCGTTCGGAAGCCCAGCCCGCGGGCTCTGAAAGGGAGAGGAGCGACAGGTAGACGAGGGCCGGGCGGGGGGATCTCGAAACCTGTTCCCAGGTGCTTGGATCTGGGTTTGGAGGTTAGTGTTAGAAACACACGACAGATGATGGCGAGATGTAGGTTGACTGCCGCAATGTGACAGAAAGAAGTGCGAGGCGGTGTTGGTCCTCTGGTCTATCTTTTCATGTTAATCTTACTGCACGATTGATATTTAATCTTTATATTATTCTTTGTAAATCGCTCTTCTGCTACTCTACGCTAATCGCGACGACGAGGATTGGAAATGATTACATGAAATTGAACTAAGACCATTCACAGGATGCTGTGTCCCAATTACGGACAACGCCTAAATATCCCAAATTGCAAACACATGGAACTGAGGGGCCTTCCCGATGGCGCAGTGGAAACGTCGTCAGCATGTAGTCAAGGGGGCCCGAGTTCGATAAAAATAAAAGGGAGGCCTAGAAAATGCCCTCCTGCACCCGCATACATTCGGATGTCCGTTACGCGAAATATTTACGAAATTCCCCCGTTTATCTTTGTTCTTTATCCTTTATTTGTTATTTCCATTTTTTTTTACATGATGGAATAATTTAATATCATACTAGAAAAAGGACCAATGATTATTCGGATATCAGAATAACCATTGGTTTACATGTAAAAGTGTTAGTAGAGTTAAAATGTTAATGTGCTAGATCAAAAATTATTAATTTAAAGATCTTAACGTTAGAGAGAACATGTTAGTAGTCGGATGGTTAATACTTGTGTAAAGTGTATGAAATTGGATAAAAGAGTTAAAAGGTTAGGGATTTAAAGTTGATAAAGTTACTAATTGGGTAGGAAGTTTAAAAGCCTCTATTTGTTCGATAGTCGGTGGATGTACGAGTGGTTCGGATCCCACTTTAAATTAAGATCCAGTCCAGATTAGCTTTCCTGTGCATAAAGTGGACAGGCCACAGTACAACGGCATCGGGGAGGCTCAACAATCACAGGAGAACGCACAGGTCAGTGCTCGAACTCGGAACCTTCCGTGCTAAAGCCAACCACCTAACACGTGCCCAACATCACGTGATTATAAGATTCACGTCATTTGTTCGAAGAAACTCTTGACATTTTATATCTGAAGTTCAAAATGTCTTGCCTTCATGGGCAAAATGAGTGGATAGGACTACAGGAATCCCGGGCGTAGCAGAAACATAAAAGCTACTTGCAAAAATAATGTAAAATTATGGTCAATACTAACAATAAAACGGTTATATTCCTGCCACCCAAAATAACCTACAATCAGGTTATATACAGGATGTCTCATAAGTAATAGCGCAAACTGACAGGTGAAAGTACACGATAATAGAATTAAAAAAGTCTCAGTAAACATGGGTATGCAAACAAGCCATTTTCGAGATAATCGCGAATGTGTGATTACAAGCCGCCACTGACTTCATTGTTTGTAAACGTCGTCCTAGTTGGTAAAAATGCTAACAATGTGTGCTAATATGTGGTTACAAGCCGTCATTGATTGCATTTTGTAAACACCGCGTGCTTTACTCCTTGCGCGGTCCGAGGTTTGCTCTTTGTTTACAAAACAGAACATTTCCGAAAGGTGGCGCGTTGTAATCAAACAAAACATTTCTGAAGTCAGTGACGGCTTGTACCCACACATTCGCACACATTATTAGCATTTTACCAACTAGGACGACGTTTACAAACAACGAAGTCAGTGGTGGCTTGTAATCACACATTCGCGATTATCTCGAAAACTGCTCGTTTGCAGACCCATGTTTACTGAGACTTTTTTGCTTCTATTATCATGTACTTGCACCTGTGTCAGTTTTCACCATTACTTTTGAGACATCCTGTATATATACTATAATTCATATACTATAGCAGTCCTCCAAGGGTAGTTACTAGAATTAACTGGCCCTTCCTCTATGGAACTCCCGATTAGACTTACTGTGCATAAAGTGGACTTAAACACCAACTCAATCAATCAAAAACTCTCTATGGAACTATCACACTTTATGCAGTGCTCTTGAAAATCATATAATATTCCCTGAGTTAAATACGTAACTGGCATTTCTAGATAGAGTCTTGTAAGAAAGAGTGTGTATCTTAGTGGAAAATAGATTATCTCCACCGCATATCGACAATGTTAATACCACGAACTTTATGATCATCTCTATTGCAATAAGGGAACGTCTTACGGCACTGTGAATGCGGGTATAAACCGCGGAATCCATATCGTGTGACGTTCAACCACAGTTACTGTGAAATTGTAACATTGATTTGCTCGGTTTCTTAGGAGTGTAGAGTGGCGTAAAAGAAAAGATGTATTGCAGATCGAGAAATACTCACTCACGTTCACCAACGGGACTCTCTCGTGTAATGATATCTCCGCACTTACCTGGAAAGAAAGGGGAAAAAAAATTAGTTTTCTGGTTATGAAAATAGATCAATTAGTTATTATTAAATTTCTACTTACTGGTGTGTTTGAATAAAACGTGTATCTCAGTTGAAATGTTTACACGTTGCTGCGATTGTTTCGTCTCGAAGATAACCCTTGTTATCTTCAGATAACAGATAATCAGAATTATCTGGATCCCCAAATTTATCCGAATCCAAATCCAGCGACAATCCTGGATCCGATTTCCGAAACTCGAATCCTCGATTTCATGTCCGAAAGCATGAGGATCTGGATCCACCAATAGAAGATCAGATATAAGAAAATACTATAAATTATAGCACAGAATATCTAAATAAAGGCAGTCATATCCTGCTTACTTAAGACTTGTCCGGCAATACTGCTTCTTTTTACGGAGTAAATTCGAAAATCTATAACTAGCATTATTTCCATTTCAGTTTTCACAGCGTGTATATGGGGGGGGATCAGAAGGAAAAATACATCATTAACTACACAGAAAATCCAATTGATGAGGGGTCCGGGTTCGAATCCTGGCCTGAACATGGGTGTTCTCTGTGAGTGTTCCTTCATTAATTTCATCGTAACATCAGTCACCATCTTCGCTAAAGTAAAATGAAGCAAGCTAATCAATCAATGTATATGATGCATCAGAAATGCATCGATTAAAGTGATTTCTTTCTTTGTCAAGAATCAGGTTTAGAGTTTGATGCATTTTTGTATATCGTTTGTAAAAATAACGACAAAGCGCATCATGTGATGCAAGTAACACTTTCTAATGCATTACCAGATGCGTTTCTTGATGTACCTCCCTGCATCTTTTTCTACGATGTAGTTAAGCATTTGGTCTAAACTATGCAGACTTTCTTTTTTTTTGGTTCAGGTGATGCATTTACTTTCCCGCGTGTATCTTCCCTTACAAGCAGACAACCGAAATTACAATTCAAATATAATGGATTACAATCTTAAGATGTACGCTGTTTGATTTGTGGGAAGAAATTCAAGAGCTCCATTTTCTGTCCCAAATACTACTTACGTTGACTGTACGCTTGAGTATCGGTGACCCAAGTACTGGAAACATACAAGACATGTTTACGCGACGACATCGAGACTTAAGCTGACGTTCTTACATTTGCTTTCTTCGGGGACTCGGGGAGGGGGCAAAAACGATGGCACGTTTTCTCACGACACCGTTCCTTGTCGCATTGTTCGCTGAGGCCACCGCCTGCAGTTCCTGGGTAAACCGTGAGATTAAGAGGGATAAACGCGCTAAGCCAGACGAACTGCGTCTCCCGTGGAGAGGCATTCGCAGGGGATATGGCGGTTTAAGATGCCTCTCAGAACAATCTCTACAATTCACGGCTGATTCATACGTAGGGGTTGAAATCCAAGAGCTGAGCGGAAGTTACTCCTCGGTGTTACTCGAGCACAACTGTTTGCCATAAAGTAGGACCTATATCGGCGTTCGTTCGCTCATCCTGCCCTCTAAAAGAAAACACGCTAAATATAAATGAGGAAATGCTATTACAATATAATTATGTAAATGATACTTACACACCCAGGGAAGGCATTAGCCAAAAATAGAAACGCGCTCTTCTAGGAATGTATATGGGAATCAGGTGACCTAAAGTCACACCCCGCTTCGTAGACGCGCGTGTAGGCAGCACCCCCACCCCTCGAACAACCGCTCTGATATTCTAACTCTGAAGTATTATACAAATTAGATTTTTCCATAGGTTTGCATTGGCTGTTGTGCGGTTGGATGTGCGATTGGGCTCCGGCTACGGGACGCGCGCAGGTTCGAGTCTCCTGGGGGAGGGGGGGGGGGAAGAAGCGTAACAACTGTTCCTGAGATTTTTTCCTGTGTATGGGACCGGTGGCCACCCACCATCGTGAGGAAATTGGGGAGCTACGAGAGTAACGTAACCCGGTCAAGGAAACCTACAACCACTGGGGGTTCGTCGTGCTGACCACACGTCCCCGTAACTGGTTGGATGACCTCCCACCTCTGCTGAGGCATGTGGAGGTGAGGCAGGCAGTCGGTAGGTAGGCCCTGACCCACATGGACTGTTGCACAACGAGCTATTATTAAGATGGCTTCAACGGGGAAGGTTGTCTAGACAGAAATTTCAGGCTCGACCAGGACACGAATTCTGGTCTCCGAACTAGCCCAGGCCCGCTTGATTATTACCGTGGAGTAATATGGTTTAGGCAAAATAATAATACAAAAATGTCCCATGAAATAAGCCGCGGTGGTCCAGTCGTTACGGAATTCTAAAGACCTGGGTTCGAGTCCTGGGAGACCTCTGGTGGGAATTTTTCCGAAAATGTCCCTGCATAAAACGCTCTAGGACTCAGCTAGCCTCTAAATATGTTCATTTTAACCTCGTACATACACGTGCCTCCCCGATGGCGCAGAGGTAGCGTCGTCGCCTTGTAATCAAGGGGTCCCAGGTTCGATACCCGGTGGAGGCACATAGTGGTTCGGATCCAACTTTAAACTGTAGGTCCAGTCCCGACTAGCCTTACTGTGCATAAAGTGGACTTAAAACACCGACTCAATCAACAGCACTCGCTCCACACATCGACAAGGGTCCAACTGGCAGCACATGACTGATAGCACATGCAGTGTTGCCACTACTTTATTTACAACCGAAGTATTTTCGTCAAAAACGAGACATGCATGCTTCTACTTACGTACCTTCATGGCACGGTGCAACGCACAGAGGAGATCTTTACCTTTACGCATAAAAAGACTAATGAACAGGGCCCGGGACTTTATGTCCAATAAGACTGTAAAATATGTATGTAATTATGTCATATAAATTGGAAAATATGTCATGAAAAATTACAAATATGTCAGAAAAATACAGAAATGTTCCCAGTAAAGCCAAAAATATGCAGAACAATACTCTCGAATTTCTCCCATACCCGATAGAGTAGACTAAGGGCTGCAATATAGGCCAAATGTTATTTTTACTTTTGACTGATTTTTGTGAAAAGCGAAAAAGGCAAAGAAATGAGAACGAAACTTCTTTACTTCCCGTGCAACAATGAGAGAGAACATTATGCCTTAATAATGTTTGCATGGCTATCAATTGTCAGCGGGATAAAAAAGTGGGGTATTATATTGTTCTGTACTAAGAAAAGACGGCACTTTTCTTCCTCCCTAATTTCCATATCCTGCCATCGACAATATGAACTATCCGTTGTGTTAAAGCTACGAAGAAAAAAAATTATGAAATAAACGATTATGTGCGAGAGAATTACGAAATTATACAGAAATATGTCTTATTACAACAAAATTGAAGAAATATGTTGTAAAAACGCGAAGTTGGTGAAATATGTCAAAATATGCTTTTTCAAGTTTGTCTATTTCGGCCGATTTTCATCTGATATGTAAAGATCTCGCCCCAATAATAGATCCGAAGCTAATTGAAAAATATGTTATAACAAAGTCCCGGGCCCTACTAATGAATATTACAAAAGATCAAAATTGGACAAAGGTTGCCAGTTACCGAGAGAATTGGAGAACAGATGCGGTTGCAGAGAACGTCTTCCTAAGTTTATATGGATAAGACGAAGAATAATAGAGCCCTTACGTATCCACCCTTTAAGCCAGTGTTGTCACATGAACGAAAATTTCCCTTTTGCACGGATTTTTAGCGATAAGAGAAAGTTCGATGAAAACTACCACACTTTGAAGACAATGAGAAGACATCTCACTCAATATTATTACAATTTATGTTAAGTTCCAGTTTCATATCCCCAATTTTTAATTTAATTTTATTTATATTTTGCTGTTCCTTCTTATTTCTGCTTCTTTTAATTTAAGCTTATCCCTCTATATTTTTGTTAAGGTTATTGTACGTCGCTTTCTGGTTCTTTGGATAATAGTAACTGTGAAAAATGTAACATTTTTTATTCATGCGAACGTGCACCAACGGAAATACTACTGCTACTGTTAGCACTGTTAGTAGTAACAATAATTACAACTGTTGCTGCTACTACTACTACTACTAATTATTATTATTTGATATGTTTAGGGGAAGGGAAAAATTGGTCCAAAAAGTGAAATTTTGCCCGTTGGAATGGGAAGTTGTGCCCTCATATGGTGGCAACACTGCCTTCAACAAGGGTGGTTGCTCATTAATATACATTCTGGAAAATTGGGATTTAATTTTTCAGCACGGTTCATGCGATACTCGTACATTAATTCAGGTGTAACATTTTACGACGCCTTAAAACGCACGGACTCTAACTTTCTTTCCACCGAGGAAGAAGAAGGGGCCATCGAAAGCAGATGAGGGTCGCTAAGATGAATGACAAGTTCCGGTGTCGCACGACAAGGAAGGGACGTGACCAGCTCGCATCTTCCTCTGGCACGCACTTCCATGAAAGTTGCATGAGTCCTCATGTGTGAGGGGAGCGAGGAATATGTGATCGTGCTTATGCATCGTTGACGCCGACTCTCGATGGTTACACACTTATCTCCAACTGGAACCAACCATAAGAGTTTACGACACGGATTTCCTTTCATTTTAATAACAAGTCCAACACATGTTGATTGATTGAGTTTGTGTTTTAAGTCCACTTTATGCACAGTAAGGCTAATCGGAACTGGACCTACAGTTTAAAGTGGGATCCGAACACTGTGTGCCTCCATCGGGAATCGAACCCGAAACCCCTTGATTACACGGCGACGACGCTACCACCGCGCCATCGAGGAAGCCTTAGTGCACACATGTAAGCAGGCACATAAAGTTTACAATTAATGGGTTACCACATTGAGAGTATTTGAAAATAAAAACATTAGAAAAATATTTGGGCCTAAATGGGATGAGGAGACATGTGAGTGGAGAAGGTTACATAACTTTGAACTACATAATTTATATTCCTGTCCGGATATTATTAGTATAACTAAATCAAGAAGACTTAGGTGGGCAGGCCATGTGGCACGAATGGGAAAGGAAAGAAGAGTTAACAGGATTCTTGTTGGGAAACATAATGGTAAGAGACCTGTTGGAAGGCCAAGACGAAAATGGAGGGATAATATTGAGATGGACCTAAAGGATATCGGTAAGGATGGAAAAGATTGGAGTCCAGATAGGGACATAAGGCTTGTGTTGCTGTAACCATAAACCTGAATATTTGTTGTGGGACACGAAAATATTAAATGCATGTAAATGAAAGATTAATGGGCTGCCTAGTTTATTATTATTATTATTATTATTGTATTCTTGGCAGATGTTAGAATTATAGCTGTCGCCCTAATGTGTTTTAAAAGGAACAGAAATATTTGTTACTTGGTGGATACAAGGTGAAAGAAGCTCGAGATAAAATGATACGAGCGTGAGAAAAAACGTGTCACTGCGTCTAACAAACGAATCTGAAAAGCATGAATGTACACAAAGGAACAAAAGGATGCAAAGGGAAAAGATAAACACCAGCAAACATTACGGTAGATGGGATCGTAGGAGGACGTGCGGAGAGACACAAAACCTCTTTGGAAAGAGCAGAACGGGGCTGCGTAATGAAAAGAGATAGGGCTAACGAGTCGTAATAAAAAGGTAATTAGTATAACCGTGCCGAGGAGGCAGCTCCCCCCTCCCTCCCTCTCGTACGTGAAAGAGCGCGTGGCTGCATCAGCTAATCTCCCTATGCAGTCAAGCTAATCTCCCTATGCAGTCACTCAATAGAGCGACTCGCGCTTTTTCATCCATCCATACACAACAGCGAGCGCTTCAAGCTTTCAACTTCTTGAAATGCTGGAACGAATTAGGATATAACAGGGTTGTTGAAGGTCCAGGAATTGTAAATAAATTCAATTCCGGTCCGGGAGAGAAAATGAGCAAGCGTAAATGAGTTCTGGAGTATAAAGAACAATTTAATCTGTACAGTATATTTTAATTCGGTCCAGGAACATTTTTTCCGGATCAATTTAAATACGTTTTCGTCCTGAAGGAGACAAGAGACTTGTAAAAAAAAAAAAAAAAAAAAAAAAAAAAAGGTAAAGTGTTCCCCTGTGCATAGCACCACGCCATGAAGGCATATAGGGGGTGTGGGGGTAACGCCCCACACTTTCTTGATCCGGTCGTGAGTGGGGGTGATGTGATCAGCATCACGCCCCTGACCGCCTTTACCCCCCAGGGTTTCCCCCAGGTACCCATGTTATTCGACGCTGGGTGGGCGCCGGGGCCGCTTCCACCGTTAGAAAAGTCCCATCCTTAATCACATGGGATAACGATTTCAAGTTGAGTCTTCCCAGATAAGTTATCGGAAGTCAGGATACCAAAAACTAAATATATGCCGGCGGCCTGGGCATTTTCAGTTCCCTGGAGTGACGCACTTCCTCTCTCTCTCTCTCTCTCTCTCTTTCTCTCTCCAGAGAGAAACCAGACAAAGCACTTCATCACTGGACACGCGCCTCCCTTCCTGGTCTCCCCAATTAGGAGATCCCCACCCGGCTCCTCTCCACGGAAATTCCCCAGCTTCCCTTATTAAGCCCAAAACTGCCACGTGGGATGGAACGAGATTATTTGCACGTGTCACTACGGCGCATCCTTTCGTTTATTTGATATATCAATGCTTGCTTTCAAGTTTGTCAAACTTTGCTTCGCTGAGATAATCTACTCGATATTGAACCAACAGCTTATTGTGGGATCTAAACGACTGTACATACGTAAAAAGTGACTCTGCAGGCCCGTACTCAGGATTTCTTTGAGGGGGGGGGGCAGACCCAGAGGCGAATTTTCATTCTTATATTATACATATATATATATATATATATATATATATATATATATATATGTATGTGTGTGTGTGTGTGTTTGGGGGGAGTGTATGGGTAGAGAAATTTGCTCATTTTGCTATGAAATGTTGAAGAACAGCATATATATATATATATATATATATATATATATATATATATATATATATATGATACGGGTAGACTACATGTGTGCATAATGCAAACAATTCAAATAGCTTACGAAAAGCAACATATGTGTGTGGTGTTGATAGATGAGGGTTCACACAAATTTTGCAAAGTCCCTGACATTTCCAGGTATTTTACATAACTGTGTGATGATTTAACGTGCTAAAAAATAACAGTTACACTTCAACTTTATACGTTAATTAAATGAATCACGTTTGTTAAACATTTTTGAAAATAAATGAAAAATAAGGTGAAATAACCTTTTTATAAGCAATATTACCCAAGAAGGAAGATTGTTGGGAAGATAAAATGAAACGTGTTTCCGGTTACAAATTCTGCCAAGCAAAAATAATTTAATTACCCAGACATTTCCAGGTTTTGAAAGCTTTTTTAAAAATAATTTGTTTATCCTGTAAATAAATTATCTGAAGGGAACAGCTAAGTGACTTCACCCTGGCAGTGAGTCTGCTAGTGTAATATTGTTTCCATGTCGTGTTTTCACTTTTAGAATCTTATTCGACAGTAAAAATACATGCCAGTGGCAACCAAGAAGCTATTAAATGGAGATGCATACCTTTGGGATAGAAAATGCCATTTTCAACGGTTCGTAGAATCGAATTTTTTGGCCTTGATGTTCTCTGCACACTGTGAAAGTTGTCTGCTGTACGGTCACACCACTGTGTATTTGTGTTCAAGACAATTACAAGTAGAAAAGAAGAAAAGTTGCAGTAAAACAAATTCCGATGGACAGAATTTCGTAAATAATAATGTACTTAATTTCTTGAGTGTTTTGGACAAATAACAATATATGTTAAAGAGTATTTCAGGCAATTTTTTGCCCCAAAAATCTAGCAACGCTTCTGCTGTGAAGTGGATTCTCCTCTTTACATAATATTAATTAACCCTAAGCCATTGAGTGGCAGAATGGACATAACTTGCAGAAAACCCCTGATGTTGGAGAAAGACAACAAAGTTTATTATCCTTCTGCTCAGTGGCAGCGAAAAGCGATCACAGACCTTGCGGTGCCGGTGGAGAGCTAAATGCCCCTTATATGGTTGGTTTTGTATTGCAGTCAATGAGGAAATTCCCCTCTGTGCTAATTATGTGAAAGATTAGTGACACTGTAATAGAAGGAACCATTCAATAATCAAGGGGTTCCTATTTGTCGAATGTCATCAAACAACTGTTTTTGACTCACAAAAAGGTCAGACAATTTTAAAAATGTACACATTATTCTACAGAAAGTCCTACATAACCAGTACAATGTCTGTAGTAGCGAAAGAGTCTTTCTTCGCTTATAGCAAGTCGGGACATGGATTTAAAGGAATGGACTGTCCCGACTAAATCGGAACGTCTGATAGCCTTGCATCAATGGTTATAGAACTAAAATAGCCCACTATTGCAGACTGCAGACTTTTAGAGCCTGCCTCTCCAGAAACAACCTATTCATTTGTGCAAGGACAAAATCGACATTCATGCAAAACCTGAAAAAACCATAAACGTAATTTTTGTAGGTTTTTTTATGTTCAAATTAAAATATTTCACGGTTCGAAGGGGGGCCTACGGGCCTGCTGCTGAGGATTTATCTTCGATTTTTTATAATTTTTTGCTAATTGCGACGATGTGGATGAGTGATGAAATTGATGAAGGGACACTCACAAAGAGCAACCATACCCAAGCCGGGGAACGAACCGTGGACCCCTGGCGTCGTAGCGCGCTGTGATAACAATTCCCTTACGAAGGTCACGTCAATGCCTTGGTTGTATATTACTCGTCCTCCTCTGTGGACGTGCGGTCTAAGGCGCTGTGCTTTGGACTCCGACTGCGGGACGGCATGGGTTCGAGTCCGCCTGGGTTCAGTCTCCGAGTTTTCGGCCTGAGTATAGGATCGGTGGCAACCCACCATCGTGAGGAAATTGGGGAGCTACGAGTGAGTAGCGTAATCCGGTCTCGAAAATCTCCTATGACGGTGGGGGTTCGACGTGCTGACCCCACGTCATCCCATTACCGGTTGAAGAACTCCACACCTCTAGGTAGGATTGGGGGAGGGAGACTGGCAGTCGGGAGATAGGCCAAGGCCCTTACGGGCTGTAGAGCCACAGATTATTATTATTATTTATTATTATTATTATATATACTCACGTATATTCAGGTTGCGTACAGTGGGGGCTGAAAAGTACAATTTGGAGTATCTCAATTCAAAACTTCCACCGTTTCAAAGTTCATAAATTATTTACAGCAGTAGTTTCAACAGTGAAAGCAAAAGAAGGAATCGAATACACGTTGTTGCTATTGGTGGGGTTGGTGAGTAAAAAAAAAAAAGAAGGTCTATTTCACGTTCTGAAAATTAATTTTGGACGACATACACAATAAGATATTTTGTACATCAAAAACTATCCACTCTCAAAAATAGCAATCGGGGGTCATTTTAAGGTGAGTTTTCATTTACTGTTCTGGTTTCTCTCAAGTTCTTCACTGCTTTTATTTGAAAATGTTCATTTTCTTAAAATTTCGGAGGGGGCTGTAGCCCCTTCAGCTACGCCAGTACATTCAGCTGAATGATCAAGCTGTTAAAATTTGTGGTCTGCAATGTTCCTCGTGTAAGAGATTTTAACGATGCACAAAATCCAGTCAGCACAAATACAAGTCGACGTAATTTATGCAGCAAACCTCTTGAATCGTTCACAGCGATGAAAACGGGCGTTGAGAGTTGGAAAACCTCCCCTGGGGAAGGAGAGCTCGTGCGGGACCCTTGTTGTTTCCCGCGTTCGGGAGGCACTTCGGTGGTTAACGAGTCGCTCGAGCGTACACAATCGATTTAATTACACGCCCACGGGGGGAAGAGGACTTTGACAAGTGCGCGATGTGTTGTTCTGTTCGGTTTGTTTGTGGGGAGACCTTTTATTTGTTTTTACCATGTCATCTAAACAAGAGCGTGGCACAACAGATTTTTAAAGGTCGAAAAAAAAACTGCAATGGAAAAAGTGCCACGAGTCTACCACACTGGGGCATGGCATCACTACACACCAGTGCTACTCAAACCTTTTCAGTCCGAAACCCACCTTGAAGGATATTACACTTCATGGGATCCATAAGCATGGACGCAGGCAAAATTACTTGCTTACATCGATTACTTTAAGAAGCCCCGTTTTACTTGCTTAAAGAAATTACACATACTTCATTGTAGAAAATTAAATGTGTAATTTAAGAGACTAATTTACTCTAGTGTAACATAACTAAACACACATACTGAAATTGAAAACATTTTTTTCACTCGCCGAACTAATGTGGCTAATGTGCAATGGTAGAGCACGAACAACAGAAATGTAGAGTTTAGACTACGTACAACACAGGTTGAATTTAAATTGTTGAAACAAAATACCTGAGTACTTTAAATGTAATTGGTTTGCAAGACACAGTAAATTTCGATCCCGACTTAGCGACCCACCAAACGCCACAGGTTGAGAAACGCTATACACCGCGTTCACAAATTATTGGTCGATATTTTGTAGACTATATTTTCACCAATAAATACATGATATTATCTCTTGAAGCCTGCCTGGCAGCAAGGTTATATGTATTTGCCCCCTGACATATCTCTGCACTTCCATCCCCAAAGATAAGAGTGACGTTAGCTCTCGAAAGCTCGGAAGCCCATCCGGAAATCACCTGGCTGATATCCTGAGAAAACCTCTCCATGATATTAACATCATTTGGAAGAGGAATATTTGAAGTCTTACACAGACCTTAAATGCATTCGATGTGCTCCCAACGTGTGCAGGGCAGATGCCCACGCAGTACTCTCATTGTCACCAAACCTTCTCAAGAATGTTGTGTGCGACCTTTTCGATGACGATCTCCTCGGTCACCTGACCTCACAGTGAGCGATTTTTTTCCTGTGGGGTTTCATCAAAGACAATGTTTACTTTCCTCAACTTTCACACTCTCAGAATTGCAAAGGTGCATCAAAACCTACATTTATGCTTTTGTTAACGTTGAGGTTGGCATGGTAACAAAAATAAATAAATAAGAGTTTGGGGCATAGTGTGATATGGGCCTCCCCCATGGCGCAGTGGTAGCGTCATTGCCTTGCAATCAAGGGGTCCCGGGTTCGATACCCGGTGGAGGCACAAGTGGTTCGGATTCCACTTTAAACTGTAGGTCCAGTCCCGATTAGCCTTACTGTGCATAAAGTGGACTTAAAACAGAAACTCAAACCAAACCATAGTGTGATATGATCCTCCCGAACCATATCAAAGATTCGGTCATATTTAATATTATTCTTAATTATTTTACTTTTTTATATTCACTATAAAAACGTTATGAAAGATGAGATATTTAATAGTTGAACTAATGACCTAATTCTGTCATTCGGGAAGTTTAGAATTTGTTATTTGCAAGCTTCTTGAAAGCAAAATCTTTCATTGTTGACAATTAGTCAAAAATATGTGTTCTCAGTTTTAGAATCAAACTATTATGAAGGCCATAAGAGCTAAATTTCAGTTGAAGTTATTAGTAATATAAGCCTTATGGTCATTGGAAAGAAGTTTTTAAGAATGTGACAACTTTATAGTAGAGAATATTATAGAAACTTTAAGGATCATAACTGTTGTTTTAGACAAAGAAAAATGAACCTTATGGAACATACTGTTTAATCTTTAGAATATTGCCATTATACACAAATTAGTTTTGCATATCACAGCTGTAGCTATGTATATCTTTTGTGTCACGGGAGGCGCTCTGTTTGACATGCGGGGTATAAATACAGCTTCGGAACCTAATTTTGGGGCATTTTCATCACTGACTCCGATGGATTAACATCTTAAATGCTCAGCTCCCTTTATGGGAGGGTTCAAGAACTCAGTCTTCGTTCCCAAATTAGCTTAGAGACATAGTTATTATGTCGTATGGGTAGGTTCGCCCTGTGGACATGCTAACATCTCACCATACGAAAGAATAAGTTAATTTAAACTTTATTTTGAAGTTTTCTGAAATTTTAAATAAAATCTTAGCAAAATAATGTTAAATTTCGACTCAGAACTTACTGTTATTCTGACGCATGGTTAGGTTCGCCCTGTGGACATGCTAACATGTCACCATGCGTGAGAATAAGTTAATTTACGATTTCTTTCGACCTTTGTGATAATTCAGTTTGATTTCTTCGAAACTTATACGTAATATATTTTCAATTCTTGCATAAAGCAACAGGACTTAATGTTATTCTGCCGTATGAGTAGGTTCGCCCTGTGGGCATGCTAACATGCCATCATACGGAAGAATAAGTTCACATTATTTCGTCTCCATGATTATTATTTATTGGTCAAGTTATTCATTATTGATATCTGGCATGGTTAGGTTTCGCCCTGTGAACATGCTAACATGTTGCCATACCCGATATCAAGTCGATGTCTCTAATATTACGAATTATAGCAGTTTGTATTTCTGCATATATCTTGAAGCCAGACCATAATGTCCAATTTATATTAAAATCGGAGTCAATACTTAAAACCTTCGCCAGTCACGTCAAAGTTATGCTTCATTATGTCACGGAGCGTTCATAAAGTTCCAAGCAAGCGCCTGGTCGTCTTCATATAACTAATATGACAACTTGATCCATATTATGTAAATAAACTGCAAAAGTCGCGTAGATTTAATTATAAGAAAGAAATCTGTTCTGTCCTTTATTTATGGAGATATGTAACTAAGATGTGAATTTATAAAAGTATCTTGAAAATAAACCATCTTCAGGAAAATAATTGCCCATAAAGAAGCCTACTGAAGAGGAAGACGCAGACCTTTCTTCGGAAACAGATGTTATTCATTTATAAAATCTCCCTTTTCCGTAGCCTATCAAATGATTTAGTACATAACACTTGAAGCTTCATATCCCATGTATTTGTACTACTATACCCGTACCTGAGAGGGGTCAGAGTATCCCATTAGCCCACTGAGTTTTAGCCGATGTGAAGGAACAGATGACATAGGATATTGAAAGGTGATTGAAGAAAATAGGAAGGTAAAGATGAGGATGGACGCTTTGTCTTCATGATTTTTTTTAATGTAATAGCTGCGATTGTATAGTTTTTCGAAGGCGATTTTTGCTCGAGGACGCTGACGACAGAGGATGGCCTAAAGGTTCGAGAGAGGACCGCCACAAAGCCTAGTTCAGTATGAGAGCAGCCTAAAGTGTCGCGATGGATGTTTCCGCTCACTTTCTTCGTCTCCTTCGAAGTTTAGAGCTGGCGATCGAGCGCAGGTCTCTCCCCAGCCATGCAGCTAAGCAATGGTGATTTCAAAAGGATGGTATTTGTTTTATTTTGATTTTGAGCGTTTTCCCTCATCAGTTGTTATGTTCTCCTTCCCAATTTTGCGTAACGCTATGCGTCGCTCTTCATAGTCATTCACCTGTTGATATGTGCTGATAGGAATATTGGCAGCTCTGAAAGAACTCCCCGTGGAATTGGAGGAAAGGAAATAAAGGGAGAGTGATCAAGACCCTAACAAGTGGTAAATATGGACTTATCGAAACGCTCTTGATTTAAAACTCAATAATTTTTAAAGGAAAAAATACCAAAAATAGTGTATTAAAAAAGGTAAAATACTAATCATCTTAAACCATAAATAGTGTCATTATCATTAAACTGTAAATAAACATGAAAACACTAGCATGTCGAAATTTTGTCACCAGACGCAAACAACATGTGGCTAAGTATTGTTCATACATTCACGTGAAAAATCTTAAATCATGATTTTGTACCGAAATTGGACTCTTGAGAGAATCCTAGGCTGCCCCTGGCTACCCTGAATTTTCTTCGCTCGCGCGCGTGCATTATTGAAGAATATTTTACTACTCATTGTTACAATCATGTGCAAGAAGTTTTCCTGAAAAAATACCCTGCTTCTGCTGTACCTCATTTATGGAACCTTAACCTAGAACCCTGCCTTCGTGATCTCGGTAATAACAGTAACATTACAAAAGTTATTGCCTACGCGGATGACATAGCTATGGTATGTGCAGACGACTCCCGTGCTAAGGTTGAGCACAAAGTTAATGAAGCTCTAGAGGCCCTAAGAATATGGTGCAGGGAAGCCAAGCTAGAACTATCCGCAGAAAAGACAAAATACTTGTTTTTAAAGGGTAAAAATTAGCACCAGGAGAAACCCATTGATAAAACTATCTGGTTCTATCATTCAAAGAGCAGAACATTTTGAATATCTTGGGGTAACTATAAGTGAAGGATTAAAATTCGATAGACACATACAAAAATAACTATCAAAGCCGAAATGACAATGCAAAAACTCAACCAGGTTGACATCATACCAAGTTAATCTAAATTCCAGCATAATGGAAGCATATACCAAGTCAATTTATGGAGCAATAGCCACATATGCGTCATCCACATGGATGGAGGGGTTGACACTGAAAAAGAACATCAGAATGTTTAGGGGCTCTCAACGTAGGATTCTTCTGCGAGTAACGGGGGCCTTCGGAACAGTCTGTACGGAGGAATTGCTTGCCCTTACGGGACACCTTCTGGGATACCTTACGGGATACCTCTGGATCTGGAGTTCCGCTGGAGGGCGGCCAAATATTGGTTTAGGAAGGGAGACGAGGAAAACCTTACTAAATGTGTTGGAATTTTCTTACCTACTCTACGGGAGATAAGAGAAAGATTCATGGATGCCTGGCAAGGGGAATGGGACGTTGCCCGGAATGGAAGAAGGACGCTCGGCTTCGTCCCAAACCTACGTCAAAACAAACTGATAACTGCTCATGCCACAAAGGGCTTAATGCACTTCCTGACAGGCCATGGCCCTTACGGAGAGCACCTACACCGGATAGGCAGCAGAACTTCCACAAAATGCATCGCCTGCGAAGCTCCGGAAGACACCCCAGAGCAAAGGTCTTCTTCTGCCTAGGATCAGGTGAGAACATCAAAAACATGAAGAGGGAACTTCCAACATATGATATAACAATCCTACTCTGTAAGCAACAGATAGAGAGATTCAAGGCACTCTTTGGAGGAGTTGGGAAGATTCGAGCAACAGCAAAGGCGACCAGCCCAGCCAATACACATACCACAGACCCCAATCTGCCATGGAAACCAGGAGAAGAACTGCTGGAAGGCCCCTTGCTTCTCGTGCTTTGTCCCCTACTCCTGTAGAGGAGGAAGGGGAGGAGGAGGAGAAAGCACCCACCAATGTTTCCAGACGAAGGCACTGTGTTGTTTCCACTGGACGAAGGGAGGCCGCAGAGCGGAGAAGAATTCGCCCGTCCGATTACCAGGAGTAAGACATAAAGATTAAATGGAAAGAGTATTGGCTTCAAAACAAACTCACAACACCTAGCTGGCACACCAGCTACCATTCAAACGTCGGTATTCCGGCGATATTCTCTAAACTACATATCATACAATGCATTTAGAAATTCTAATCCATAAATCTCATTCAAAATTAAATTTATTATACGGTATTTCAAATAATTTTTACCTTTTGTATTGTACTACCTCTATTTTATCAATCAATAATTCATATCTACTATGCTGCTTTCTGCTGAAGTGTATTCATTTCAGCAAACAGACATACAAGGCAGCAGGTAACTTTCTTCCACACACACACACAATACTACACACATTTTACAATTCCAAATGGGAACTGACCGCGCATAATCACATCAAACTATCTTCAAATATGGGAGCTGGAGACCGACAGCGGAACACCTAGCCTCTGAGGTGAAGCATACCCATCCAACCCCTGTGCACTGTTTGTAACAAGAAAATTGTAACATGCAGGGCGCGTGAGCTCTCAAAACTAGATTTCGGATCCCGAAATCCGGTATATGTTAAACAATTCATACATACACACAATACTTATATCGTATTTTAAACATATTCCAGCGAAGGTTCATGTAAAAAATGAAAGGTATAGATGTATTAACATTGTACTGTACTGATACCAATGTAATTATACTAAATTATATTTATATTATATATTATGTTATTAAATATTATTGTAATTGTCAAATTTTTATTTCCAGATTTATGTAAAATGCAAATTTCAAATAAAGTAATGGAGCGTAACAATATCGGGGGAACCGTAAAACGAGCAACTGTCGTCCCAGTTTTTCACAGAGGCACTGGGACATGCGCATACCCTCGAATGTATGCGGGTGGAGGTTAGGATACATTCGGGGGTTCCCCCTTATTGTACCTCACAAACAACTGTTTAACAACTAGTGCGTCGATTTCGGAAAAGCGGAAGTGTATGTGACAAAATACGAAGTGGTCGCCCATCGGTTTTAACCTCTGCGGCAGTGGGGGATGTACATACATGTCTGGAACAATTTGCAACCAAAGCTTAGAGGAAACTTGCGACCCAAGCGGACTTGCAGTGCTTATAGGGCTGTGAAGAAAACTACCCACTTGAAAGCTGCCCCACTTGACAACAATCAACAATATTAAACACCAAAAAATGATCCCACATATTGTTAAGAGTTGGTATTTACTGTTGAAGATCAATTCTCAGATGTTTTCAGCAAATTAACAATGTTTATACAATATTTGTACAATATTAGTTGGATATTTAAAGAACCACTCCTTATATATTTATACATCCCCTGTCCACCAACCAACTCACTCCATCCGTAGGCAATAACCCTAACATATATTCCACCTGTAATAAATGAACTATTAATCAAGCCACCCGAAGATAAATATGGTAAAAATCATATTCCACCTTGCTTTCAAGTGGATAAATGATAACATAAATTTATTAACCCAGTGATAGCCTACATGATTGGTTTACTGATTTAATCGGAACACTTAATGTCCAAATTGTTATAATAATAAAAAAGTAGACGTGAATGGTAGGGTTACCAGGTGCGGAGAAATTTTCACTTAAAACTCAAATTTAGACCAAAAATTATGATTTTGATTTTTCACGTAAATGTATGGACAATACTTAGGCGCACGTTGCATGCGTCTGGTGACAAAATTTCGACCTGTATAAGACAAAAGTATATCTATATTTAAGTGCCAAAAGCATACAAGCAATTTTAAGCGTTTTCTTTTCTTTTTTTTAAAAAAAAATATCATGATTTTTATCCACCGTGTTTAGTTCACACTGGACTTCATTCTTTGAGAGGAAAATAATAGTTTTCATGTCCCAATCGAGGAACTACTAAACCACTTGCGTGTTGTATTCCACAGTTTAGAGAAGCTGCACTTCTCTTCTTTTTTATGTCGTCGAACGTCACATTGACCCTTATTTTTTTCACCCAGTACTCTGGGTCAGAACTGCCGCACGAATGATCCAACGTGACCTACAGCGTAGAAGCCAAACATGCATGAAAGTGACTGGAAAAGAAAGTTATCCGTCACAATAAATAAAAGCAAAAACCAAACGTCGAAAGTTCTATCCTAAGACCACAAGATGCGATTCTTGGTATTGAAGAAAATGATTTTTCCAAGAGTGAAAATTTTCTGACGACCCGGAGCAATGCGTCTATCTGAAAGGTATAATTTTCTCGTCGTTTGCTGACAGCCATTAAAATTCGCGGTCATGAAAAATACGCCTTCCATCACCAAGGCTAAGGCATGTTAGAATCAGCTGGTTAAGGGAAGGGCAACGGACACTAATAGCTTTGGAAAACTATTGTATTGTTGTATCAGTGTAACAGTTGGAATATTTTGGCTTCATGCTTCAACCAACCAACAAGACAATATTGTGTGCGATGAAGTGCTATATTCCTAGTCATCAGATTCGAACTTGGGCCAATGTGAGGGTCATCGAGTTTTCACAAAAACGGTATTTTCAAATTTATTGAAATACCACGCCAAAATTCGAAACTCAAGAGAAAAAAAAACTGTTGAGAAGCCTCAACATATTTGATATTAATCCCTATGGAGGATTACACTGGTTAAAGGAGCCAGAGCAAACGGTTTTGTGTTACGCGGAAGAGAGGTTCATATTTGAGGGCCTTCAACAAAGGTCAACCCTCGCGCACTCCTCAACAATTTTGGAAGAATTCAATGCATGCATACTAGGGATGGCCACAAAATCCGGATAACGGATAATCAAATTATCCGATATCCATTTCGGATCCAACGAATAATTCGAATATCTTAACAATACGGATATCCGGATAATCCGTGTATTGAGATCGCTATTTCATTTTTCAAGTTCATTATGCTATTCTGGTAAGACCGGTGTATGAAATAAAGGAATCAATTACCAAATAAGGGATCGGGACACCAAACAGTTATATTCTAAACTGTATCTCTTTCATGTTTTTTTCTTTTATTTTCTTTTGTTACGGTGGAAAAGATTGTGGATATATACTGAGCTTAGTAATGCAGAAATCTTGTTTTACGCAAAAAAGTTAAATATGGGAAAAATTCGTAAAACGGATAAACAGACAGGCTTGGACAAGGGAATTGTAGAGAATACGCACGTAACAAATACGAACATGACGAATAAATGAATATGTGGAAAGCCAAAAAAGGGATAAACTGTAAAACTGTCCGAAAAATACACACATTCGGGCATTTCGGATATTTATGATAATCTGGATATCCGGACATTTCAGATAAAGACCGGGATCTGAACCCGATATCTCTGGCGTTGTAGCGCACTGTGGTACCATTGATGTCGGCTCAGTAAAATTTGTGGAAATTACAATGAGGCTACCATCAGCTCAATTTGATTACAGCTACAACTGACAAGAAAAGCCAAATGGAAAATAATTATCTGTCGCTCCATAACTGTAGGCTAATCGCAACGACGAAGATGACGAGGGTGCAGCAATAGCCAGACAGGTAAAACATGCAACGTCATGCCGAGAGTAGAACGGGATAAGATGGTTATATTTACACGTCGTCACTTCAATTATTTTATAAGGAATTTGATAAGCTTACAACTTCCACGAAATGGATGTCAGCGCCAGAAGCATTGTCGCCTGCCTCATTTCTTCTCCGAGTGTATAAAATTCAGAGAAGTTCATTTCCGCGGACGATGATCACCAGCTCCCATCCAGCAGATGGCCACCGAGGAGTCCAATCACGTGCCGTTGTGAATAGCAGAGACGTGACATCAACCCGCATCACGTCACCGCTTCCTCCCCATCAAGACGCATAAACAGACCGGACACGGACCACGTGGTTGCCATCAAGGCGCTTCGGACGCCTTGGGTAAAAGCTTTGCCGGACGGCGTCCGTATCTTTTTTGGCTGGGAGCAATCTTTACGGTTTCGCTGGCCAACACGAGAGCACCCAGGGAACGACGGTGGATTTACCGCAAGCAATCCTTGTTTTTTTTCTTCCTTCAGGTTAATGCTACTGAAATCCGTTGCAGGCTCGGTTGGGCCTTGGTCTTGCTTCAGCCTTTGCGGAAGAAAAAAAAAAAAAAAAAAAAAAAAAAATCTTGAGACTTTCTCCTATTACATCCAAAAAATTCTTCGAGCAAATTGAATTCGGTGTTATTGTAATACACTACCGCCAACGGAAGCCTGTTTTTCTAGGACACATGAAAACAGCAGACGTAAGGATCGAAAGATCTCCTGAATGCTCTTCAGAAATCCTAAACAGATATCTATTAGTTCTTCAAAATTGAAAACATCTACTTGATTCAATGAAACAAGAAATATTTTGCAAAAAGTTGTAATTGATCAGATCCGGATAACCTTAAAGTCTTACGTCGGACAACAATAATACTTAAGACTGTGATGCATAATAAACTTACCGAATTACAGTAGTTCAACTTGAACAAAACGTGGCAGGCGCCACTCCAGAAATGGATTTTTTCATATATCAATATTTAGCGTTTAGACTCAAACTGTACTACTGCAATTACAATAAGAACGAAGTGTGCTCTTTAAGGTATATATTAGACCTTCCAGATCATTTTTCATTTTGAAGACAAATTCTGTATACGTACATAGGAACTCGCAGTTCCAGAATATCCATAATATATAGACTACTATTATGGTTGTTTACATATTGCTAAGTTTTTGAACTCTTAGCAACATGCTAAACTTTGGGAATGTATGTCGATCTGACAATGTCTCACAGACCAAATTGTATTTGCAAATTTTCAACCTTCTCTAACGTAGCAAACCCTTCGAAGGTAGGACCTCTTATCGATTAGCCTCCGAAGGTAGGTATAATTCGGCCACAAAAGAGATCCAATTTTCTCTCTTTCTGACTGGGAACGAATTCAGAACACCCTGTAGTTCGAAGTTCTGAAGTTCGCTGCTTTGAAAGTATGTATTTTCCCCAGTCGTTCAAAATAAGTGAAGTAGCGTCCTGCCTCCAGAAATGAAGCACTGGTTTCAAGACTTCGCGAAGAGCTATCTAGAAAATGAACTGTTCTTGTAGAACAATACGGCTGACGCCGCAGCCAAAGCGGGGAACGCGAGAGGAGAATAAAGTGCAGCGCTCTCCTCCCGAGCAGACGTTGCTTACATCTGATTACGCAGGGCTCTTTCAGGACAACATTTCTCCCCACTCTGTCTTCGGAGAGATTCCCCGAAGACAGCGCCGTCTCTGGGGGATCCCTGAAAATCGATATCTCGCAGCCAACGCACCCGGCAGGACTGCCCCAACGCGCTCCCCTCGGAGGCTGCACTTGGCCTTCGCGGCGGCCAACCTTCGACGTTTTGCCTTTAAACAGGGCGAGCCTCGCTTTTCAAAAGAGACAGATAATCATTATGAACAATGACTCAGTCAGACAGAGAGGTTAACGTCTGGTGCTCAAGTGCTCCGTATCTTCTACGATGCAATGTCATATAGTTGTTGAGATTTTCCCAGGCGCTGAACGAATTTTCACGGTACCGCTAAATTTTCCCCAAAAGCTTGATTTATACACCTTTTCCCGCTAAATGTATTTTCCAACCTCTCCCGGACTCAAAAGTTCTCGGTAAACTCCTGTTTTGGTTCCACTTCCATCAAAGGGTTCTTGTTGTTGCACTGTCATATCTTGCTTATATGTAAGGTAAAGTAAGAGATACTGAACAAAATTCTCTACAGACCGGACTTAAATAACTTGCATTGGTTTGATTTGACTTTTTTTATTTAGCGTCCCTTGGCTGCCACTTCTGATGCCACATGATGAAACTGAAGGGACACCCACAAAAAACACCCATTCCCAGGCCAGGATTCGAACGCAGAAACCCTGGCGTTCGTTTGCATTTGTATTATTCTTCGCCGTTTTCCGTGGCGGAGTGGTTAGCACAGCGTACAAAGATATACCGATTTCGAATCCCAGACTGGGTATGGGTGTTCTTACTTAGCGAACCTTCATCAATATAATCATATTACTCCTCTTCATCTTCGCGATTAGCCAAAAGTGGCAGGAAGGGGAAGTAAAATAACCTAAGTCAATCGATCTATCAAAAAAAAGGATCGACACAGCGTCTATTTCGCAACTGAGATTGCCACCTGCTCCAGCGCACACACTCTAGAAAACAATTGACAGGCAGAAATCGCATCCGCGGTCAGCTACCAGGAGAAGATGCATTCACTATAATCCAGTGGTTCTCGCACTTTTTCGTTTCACGGCGTCCTAAGTGTTTCAAGATATTTCCACAGCGCCCAAGTAAGAATGTAGGCCTATCTAACACTCGCAACGCTCAGATATTGCGGTTATGTTGCTTGCCTTAAGTTAAAAAATAAACACATATTTCAAATTCAGAAACATTTTGTGCGTAAAAAGTACTAAAAATATGTAAGTGTCATTTCAGTGAAAATATTGCGGCGCCTCAGGGAGTCTAGGCGCACACTTTGGAAACCATGGCTATAATCAACATTCTTGTACGGAAAATTTTGGTTCGCCCTGTATGTAAGAGCCACGAAAACCCCCAAAAGAAAAGAAATCCAAATGCTCCGCTTCTAACGATCACATAACTTAGAGCATTTTCCCATCCCTCATGCTAAGGGCAGGGACCATAATTAGCTTAAGCGGCGGAATAAAGTTCCGGACTCTTCCAGCCCTCCTAATTGGGCGGGGAACATTAAATGCCCCGACCGCTAGGTGGCATCAGGAGCCGCAAGTATGCAAATCGAGTTAAGAGCCCTCGTTAGGCATTCAGAAGTAATCCCCGTCCGTCTGACGGAAGGAAGATGGATGCAGGGACGAAAGTATCCCGAAGCCCAGAGTCATTGTCAGATCTTCGAAGGATCTAGCTGGAGCCACGCAATGCAGGAATGAACGCGATGAAGACGAACAATGGGCACGTGAACCTGGGTGCGAAATCACTGTATCACGGTATCTAGTGACATGTGAAACGCAGTTCGATATAAATTATTTTTATATATATTGATTCATTTTATGCACAAACATGAAAGTGTGAGGTTTGATCTTATTTTGTGAATAAACTTGTATCCGAGCCAGACGTCCGGAGTTGGGGACGGGTTTTTCTTGAGTGACAGCCGCCGCTTAGAACATGACATATTTGCACCAACGCGGAGATAAGGAAAGATTATTTTCGCCGCTACCGGGCTCGAGTCGCAGCGGGCGTTCGAACCCATGTTCACGGATGACCAGAGAGACCAGCTGGAGGGCAAGCCTGTAAGGATCGAAGACGCCTCGGTGACCGAGTTTCAAGACAATGGACACAGGTCATTCGCATCCCCTCTGAAAGAGAAGCCAAGCCACTAGAGCGTCCTGTTCAACGGAAGAATTCGAATCTCTTATATATAGGCGGTGCTACCACCCCAGACACAGTTTTTTTACCCGGATTTCACAGAGAAAGCATCTCCGCGCTACACTCTCGCGTGATCATTGTTTTGTGTCCGTGAACTTTGTTTCCTTACGTACTGTGAGCGACTTGCAGATAGGGAGTTACCAGTGTGCGCCTTATTTTGGTGAAGATTACGCGGTGATTTGTTTTTGCCAAGCGTGGACTACATAAGGATGGAGGGCTAAAGAAGATTGAGAAGGGAGGCCGTCGCTCCTCCTGACGCCCGCAACGATGCAGAAGCCAGCCAGACGACGCCAAAACCAACCACTGCCCAAAGCCCGAAGGACGCTTTCAGATCGACGTTCCAGCCAAAGCCCGAAGGACGCTGTCAGATCGACGTCCCAACCAAAGCCCGAAGGACGTCTTCAGAGAGAGAGATTGAAGGACGTCTTCAGAACGACGCCGATCGAAGCCAGAGGGAGAGATTGAAGGACGACTCCAGAACGACGCTTCCAGAACGACGCTTCCAGAACGACGCCGAATCGAAGCCCGCCACCAGAGAGATTCCTGACCGGCGCGTGACCACGTACATCCGACGCTAGTGGCAAGAGGAACGCCCGAAGTACTAAGGAGGTGCAAGTACACCATATCGTCGCAATTATTCTTCGTCGCGATCGACCTCGGAGGACAATTTCGCCACAAAGGAACCGTGTGCAAGTCCCGCGTCCAGGAGAGATGAACGACCACGCCATGTAGCAGAGTCTGGTACAGTATACTTCAGAGGGTCTCATATCCATGTAAACGTGCGTCGTCAGTATCAACACCGTACAGTTAACGCCGAAGTCTCACTTATTTGCAAAGTTACTCAGGAAAACCCAAACCTAACTCCGCGTCTAAAAATTGTTTGGTATTGTTATAAAAAGGGGTAATTTCATGTTCAGATGTCCTAATTTAATTGTCTGCATTCAGCGTTAGAAGCTCCATTTCATTTCTTTAATATTTAGTGTAAATTGTCAAAGTGTGCTCCATTTCTTGTGTAACCGACCGCCCCGTCGCGCCATTTAATTTGTCAATAGTTGACTGATGAGTCCTTTTAATTGTGGAAAGCGTAGTTGTTTTTATTGCAAGGTCGTGTGCGTGAAATAGTATTATTTGTTGCTTAGTGGTTTTTGATGTAATTTTCGCTCGCGCCGACGATTGATTTGTGTATTTCCGGCAGCTGGAGCCAATTAAGTTTTTGCATCACTATGTAATTGAGTAGTTGTTCTCATTGGACGAGAGAGGCTTATAGGTAATACCCCCGTCCGAGAAACTTGTAATGTCGTTCTTACGAGTCAACGCATACGTTCATTCGAACGAAAGATTTAACCACGCCGACCCAATTGTCTTAGTTAACCGCTTTCCGAGGGCTGGCACTCAAGTTAATTTAAAAGAGCACAGGAGCTGGCAGACAAATGCCCTAAATTCACATAAAGGTTTAAAAATTAAAAGGAATAATATGTAAATGAGATCCATGATTTGTATCCATACTTCACATGTAAAAATACCTCATGTGTGTGAAAGAGAGATAGAATGAATGAGAGAGCGTTTGAGGAGGCTTTGTAAACAGTTGTTGATTGCAATATTTTTTTTTTTGTTGTTACAATATATATTCACTTTTTACCGTTCGTCAGTGTTGTTATTTGACGTTTTCAGGTACCAGATATTATGCTATTAGTGTTTTATGATTGTTCGAATCTACATATCAAAGGTAAACAAAACAGTGTAACTTTTCAAGGTATTAATCTCCGCCTCGCAATAGTATGACAATAAACGACCGTCTCAGTACCGAACTTGATAACTGGACCGTGAGTCACGACCGGTCTCCCGTACACATAACGACGTTTGGCCCCGTGCCGGGGTATGATTGACACGTCATTTTGGGGGCCGTGAGTGCACTCGTTATATTTGGCGCCGCGAACATGGGACGGCAACTTTTGTCATGTCTTTCCAGGAAAGCCAGGTTGCGAGAGCGGTAGAAATTTCATTGTTGTATACGTCATGCATAAAATTCTTGTATTAGGTTCCTGATGATTTGTGTGTTTTTCGTTTTGTATTTCGAGGGTTATTTCCATGTATTTGTCGTATGTTCACGTGTAAGGACACGTTATTGGGCGTAATTGGTAACAATAGGGCAGATATTTTTTTTCGGCGAAAGCAGCAAGGGCAGCTGCATAGGGCATTTTTTATGTACTTTTTGTGTACTTTTTTTGGTTGTTGGCATAATTTATGGCATCAGGCTGAGTTGCGGGATAAGGGATTCCCGACGGACCTCCTTTTTCTTTTTATGTATCGATTTGTAATTCACATTTTGCGTGAGCTCGCGTAAGTTTGCGTAACTGTTCCAAAGTGCGACAGAAGATTGAGCAGATAATTAAGGAAAGGCCTTCATGAGATTAAGAAATCGTCGTATAGACTGTTTGAACAAGAGTGACGTCATGATGGTTTGCGAGGCTTGTGGAAAGGAATTTGCTGATTTCGAAATCGACGGCGAGGGAGCCAGACCTTTTTGTCTTCAGTGCAAGGGCCCGTTGGAAATGGAAAGGGAGATACCAAGTGCCCAAGGGGGTACATCGTCACGTGCGGACAGCGACCACAGCAAGGAACAAGATGACGTAGGAAGTGGCAGTGGTGCCAACCAACTCCAGCTGGTCCTCCAGATGCTCCAAGGAATGGAAACCAGGATGCAGACCGAGATGCGGACCAACATGCAAGGAATGGAAACCAGGATGCAGACCGAGATGCGGACCAACATCCAGGGATTGCAGGCTGAAATGCAAGGAGTGCAAACCAACATCCAAGGATTGCAGGCTGAGGTGCAAGGGATGCAGACCGACGTACGAGGGATGGAAGAACGCCTCCAAGGGACGGTTCGCGCCTCCGGAGAAGAAGTGACACAACAGCTCCTTCAGACGATCCAAGAATCCGAGGCTCGAATCGAATCCAGGATCGCCAGGACTGACGTTCGCCTCAATGAACAGGAAGCCAAGGTGGCAACACTGGCGCAGAGCGTGCGTGAACAGGAAGGAGCTTTGCAACACATCGGCCAGCAGTGTGCACAGCTGGAGACGGCCTGCAATCGGAGCAACGATGCCCTCGAGCGACAAGTGCGGCGAGCAGCGAGCATAGCGGAAGGGAATTCCGACAAAATAAAGGAAATAGAGGACAAACTGGAACGCCTGAACGTAGCCGACGTTCCGGGATCATCGCGAGAGCCGGCAGCCATGACGTCATCGCAGCCAGCTGCGGTCCCCTCGTCTTCAAGGCGCGCGAGTGACGCAAGACCGACTACGCTTGTCAACGGGGGAAGCGAAGTGGAACCTGGACTACATCTTCCATCGCCGCGACCGTTCGAAGCCCAAACTTCAAGCCGGGAAGATATACGGTCTGAACCAGTACCAACGAGAAGAGCTCTGTTCCCGCCTGAATATAAGAAACATTTCAAGAAGTTCTCCGGGGCCGACAGGATATTGCCGTCTGCCTTCATCGAGGAATTTGAAGCAACAGCCCGGGAGTTAGGACTTGCGGATGGGGAGCGATTACTCGTGCTGAAAGGCCTAATGCAAGATCGGGCAAAGAACTGGCTGGATCGGAATGAAAGACACTTTCATTCATACTCGGCGTTTAGGGAAGCGTTCTTGACGCACTTTCAGCGCCCCATGCAAGTGGAAAGGATGCTTATCCAACTGAGGAACGAGAGGTACGACAGGAACGGGGGACTTACTTTTTCGCAATATTTCTGGCGTAAGTTCAATGAATTCCAGGCTCTCCAGCCACAGATGACCACGTCGGAGATAATTGCGGCCCTAATTTATCATTACCCGCAAGAGATAAGACGGCATCTCAACGGGGCGTGCGTTTTCGATGCAGAAGCCATGTCGCTCACGCTAGAGAACCTGAACCAGTGCGAGGAGGAACGCGAGAGGACGCGGAGTGACAGATGGAACAAAAGGAGACGACCGGAGGACGAAGGAAGCCGAGGAAATAAGCATCCACGCGTCCATCTGGTCCAGCAAAGATACGGTGGGCAGCAACACGCTCCAGGAGCCGAAGTAAGCCGTTTTCTAGACAATCCGCCTTCACCGCGACGCAGACGCCAGTGCCGAGGAAGGAGACGTCGAGGTGGACCGAGCCGTAGGTCGCCGGGTCACCATGGCAACAGCGACAACAACAACTTCTTCAACGGGCGGGTAAGCAACGGCTATTACCAACGTCATCCGGACAGTAGACCGGGGAGCCCGCGTTCTGACAACGAGAACACAAGGCGCGGCCAGATGGGGGTCCAGAGGAGCCCGACTAGGAATGCGAACGGCCCGGGTTCGAGACATGGATCACCGCAGCCGGGGCCGTCAAATTACCACCACACGGGAAACCGTTAGGAGTCTCGCGTCAGGGCTCAGATGCGGGACAGACTGCACCCAACCCACCTAAATTCGAGCCGAACCACCCAGGAGAAAAAACCACGCCAATCCGGATTCGAGCTGCCTGGTTGGGCGAAGATATGCACGGCGATGAGGATGCGGAGGAGAAACGCGAGGACCATTGGCCTACGAGATCACCGTTAGTGGAGCTGCGAGTTGGAAACGAGGTGGTAACTGGACTTCTGGATACGGGGTGCGAGGCAAGCCTTTGTTCCGAGGCAACATGGCGGCGAGTAACAGAAGGGGTACGCCGGCCACAACTTCGCCACCTACGAGATTTCAGACTCGTAGATTTCTCCGGGAAAGCGAGAGAGAAGCCGCTTGGACACACAGTTCTGCATGCGTCCATGAACGATCACCCAGTAGAAGTTGAAGTTTTGGTGGTCCAGTCTTTGTCTGTCGACTTGTTAATCGGGATGGATTTCCTCAGTCGATATGCCTCGGTCCTGAATATCGGCAAGCATTTCGTAACTCTGGCTAATCGCGACGAAGAGTTTGACGTCGAGTTCATGAAGCCCGGGGAAGGAGAAGAGAGCGGGTTCCAGCCAAACGTCGCATTGTGCACCGAGGTCAACCACCACGAGAAGCTTAAAGAGAAAGTGGATTCAACGGTAGCCTCCTGCGGAAGCCTCACCATAGGGGAGAAGAGAGTGTTCGCCGAACTATTGGAGGAAAATGCCGTCGTTCTCGCCGAGCTACCAGGGAGGTGTAACAAATACGTGCACGAAATCGTCGTTGAGGGAGAAAAACCGGTAGTCAGCAAACCTTACCCCATCGCTTTTACGCACCGCCCGGAAGTGCGTCGGCAGTTGCAGCAGATGTTGGAATGGGGCGTCATAAGGAAGTCACGTGCGGTGCATGTAAATCCCCTTCTAGTTGTGAAAAAAAATGACGGTAGCCTTAGAATTTGTGGCGACTTCCGCGGATTGAACCAAAGGTGCAAGTTAGAGCGCGTCCGGACATTAAAATTACAAGACACTCTGCAGCTGTTCCACGACAAAAAGGTATTCTCTAAGATAGACATGCTGTCTGGATTTTGGCAAATATCTCTAACGGAAAAAAGCATGCCATACACCGCCTTCGGGTTTGAGGATAACCTGTATGAATTTACTGTTGTTCCTTTTGGCATATCAAACGGGGTACAGGCCTTCACGCACGCCATGGCGGAGGTACTAGGGGACGAAGTCAAAGATTTTTGCCTATGGTACGTGGACGATATATTGTGCTTTTCGAGGGACGTGGCGGAACATTTTGAACATTTGAGCATCATCTTCACCAAGCTGCGAGAAGCGGGAATGACGATCAAGCTCGAAAAGTCGGCCTTTTTCCAATCAGAGGTGAAGTTTCTGGGACACGTGATAGATGAAAAAGGTGTGAGGCAAGATCCAGCGAAGTTCGAGACGATCCGGAAACTAGAAGCCCCCACGACCAGAAAAGGAGTGCAGCGCCTGCTGGGAATATTCACGTGGCACCGCCGCTTCGTTCCGAACTTCAGTGACATTGCGAGCCCACTGTTCGAACTTCTGAAGCAAGGGAAAAAATGGAAGTGGACAGCCGAACACCAAGGAGCCTTGGATAAGCTGAAGGACGCCGTCTGTGAGCAGCTTTACCTTTATCACGCCGACCTCTCGGACACGTTTTATGTGCAGAGCGACGCCTCGATTTCGGCTCTAGGGGCGGTCTTGTATCAGGAAAAAGAGGGGGAAAAACGGATCATCCAGTACGCCAGCCGCTCCCTGAGAGGGGCGGAAAGGAACTACTCCGTCGGCGAGCTCGAGTGTCTGGCGGTAGTTTGGGCACTAGAAATTTTTCATGTTTACCTGGCCGGAGGGCACTTCGTCGTAAGGACAGACCACCGTAACCTACAGTGGCTGCACCGCGCGAAGAACTGGAGCGGACGCCTCACGAGATGGAGTCATCACTTGCAGAAATATTCGTTTGATGTGGAATATGTGAAGGGGCGCGACAACGTAGTTCCAGACGCCTTGTCAAGATACGTCGAAGGAAAGGGACTAACCAAGGTGCGCGTGAATCTTATGCAATTTGATTCCCCGTACTTAACCATCTTCAGTCGTGAGCGATTCGTAGAAATGCAGCGTGAAGATGCCGAGACCGGGGAGTACTACCGTATCCTGGAGGGTCAGCAACCCGCCGAAGCCCGCCGCCAGCGACGCGTGAAGGAGCATTTCGTCATCTCCAACGGGATCCTATGCAAGGTAGACGTCCACAACCCCGAACGCCTGAGGCTGTGTGTTCCAACTGAAGCGAGGGAGAAAATCTTAGAAGAGGCGCACGACAAGTCGGGCCATTTCGGCGGGAAGAAGATGTGGAGGCATCTCGATCACCTCTATTTCTGGAGAGGGATGCGCAAGGATGCGAAGAGATGGGCTCGAGACTGCGTAATCTGCATGCAGACGAAACCTAACCGTGCGAAGGCGGCCAAGAATCCGACGTCGCTAGTGGCGGAAAAGCCGCGGGAGATAGTCTTCGCAGACTGCGTGGGACCACTTCCGAAGAGCAGCGACGGAATGAGGTACATTTTCACCGTTATGGATGGATGCAGCCGTTTCCTCATGGCGTACCCAGTTCGGACAACCACGACGAAAGTACTACTTCAGAAATTGACCGGCACCTACTTCGCACACATGGGGACCCCACGCTACGTGCTCACTGACCGAGGAGGCCAGTTTACGAGTAGCCTATGGAAGAAGACGTTGGAAGAGTATGCTGTCAAACCCATATCGACACCGAGCTACCGACCGCAGGCGAATAAAGTAGAGCGCATGCATTGCGAGATGAATCGTCTATTGCGAGTATTTTGTCACAAGCAGCATAACGAATGGAGCAAGCATATTCCATCTATTGTGCTCCTTCTCAATAACACGGAGTCAGACACCCTAGGTTTCGCGCCCGCAGAGCTTCAGTGGGGCAGCACGCAGCGAAGAGACGTAATCCGCCACTTCGGTCTCAAGGAGGGTGACCACGACCTAACGGCCAACCAAAAGGTCTTAATGGCCGTGGAAAGGACGAGGAAGGCAAGACAAACAGCAAACGAGAAGAGGGCACGAGACGGCGCAGGGGTTAAAGCAGGTGACCTCGTGTTCGTGAAAAATCACGGACTCAGCTCGCAAATTGAGGGAAAGATAAAGAAGCTGTTTTTTATGTACGACGGGCCGTATTTGTGTAAGAGCAAGCTAGCCACCAACATACTTGAACTGGTAGATTGCACGACCGGAAAAACGCTAGCGCCGCAACATGCTGAGAACTGCAAAAGGTGGAACTGCTCCGACGAAAGGCGCCAAGAGTGGTTAGCGCGATATAAAAGCACGAGCGAGTCTTTGGTTTGAATTCTGATCAGGATGTGAGGTACATTTATCCTATTTTTGTGTAAATTCCTAGAGTGTATAAAATGTATATTTATTATGTAAATTGCAGGTATCATTTATATCATGTGTTTTGTGTTATCGAACTGGTTTACTTTTCTTGTACAGGGTGTTAAAAAATTTGTAGTCAAAATTTCGTGCCCCTGAGTAGTGAAAAATTTTATTCGCCTACAGAATTTTTTGATCGGAAGGAGGGCGATATATCACGGTATCTAGTGACATGTGAAACGCAGTTCGATATAAATTATTTTTATATATATTGATTCATTTTATGCACAAACATGAAAGTGTGAGGTTTGATCTTATTTTGTGAATAAACTTGTATCCGAGCCAGACGTCCGGAGTTGGGGACGGGTTTTTCTTGAGTGACAGCCGCCGCTTAGAACATGACATATTTGCACCAACGCGGAGATAAGGAAAGATTATTTTCGCCGCTACCGGGCTCGAGTCGCAGCGGGCGTTCGAACCCATGTTCACGGATGACCAGAGAGACCAGCTGGAGGGCAAGCCTGTAAGGATCGAAGACGCCTCGGTGACCGAGTTTCAAGACAATGGACACAGGTCATTCGCATCCCCTCTGAAAGAGAAGCCAAGCCACTAGAGCGTCCTGTTCAACGGAAGAATTCGAATCTCTTATATATAGGCGGTGCTACCACCCCAGACACAGTTTTTTTACCCGGATTTCACAGAGAAAGCATCTCCGCGCTACACTCTCGCGTGATCATTGTTTTGTGTCCGTGAACTTTGTTTCCTTACGTACTGTGAGCGACTTGCAGATAGGGAGTTACCAGTGTGCGCCTTATTTTGGTGAAGATTACGCGGTGATTTGTTTTTGCCAAGCGTGGACTACATAAGGATGGAGGGCTAAAGAAGATTGAGAAGGGAGGCCGTCGCTCCTCCTGACGCCCGCAACGATGCAGAAGCCAGCCAGACGACGCCAAAACCAACCACTGCCCAAAGCCCGAAGGACGCTTTCAGATCGACGTTCCAGCCAAAGCCCGAAGGACGCTGTCAGATCGACGTCCCAACCAAAGCCCGAAGGACGTCTTCAGAGAGAGAGATTGAAGGACGTCTTCAGAACGACGCCGATCGAAGCCAGAGGGAGAGATTGAAGGACGACTCCAGAACGACGCTTCCAGAACGACGCTTCCAGAACGACGCCGAATCGAAGCCCGCCACCAGAGAGATTCCTGACCGGCGCGTGACCACGTACATCCGACGCTAGTGGCAAGAGGAACGCCCGAAGTACTAAGGAGGTGCAAGTACACCATATCGTCGCAATTATTCTTCGTCGCGATCGACCTCGGAGGACAATTTCGCCACAAAGGAACCGTGTGCAAGTCCCGCGTCCAGGAGAGATGAACGACCACGCCATGTAGCAGAGTCTGGTACAGTATACTTCAGAGGGTCTCATATCCATGTAAACGTGCGTCGTCAGTATCAACACCGTACAGTTAACGCCGAAGTCTCACTTATTTGCAAAGTTACTCAGGAAAACCCAAACCTAACTCCGCGTCTAAAAATTGTTTGGTATTGTTATAAAAAGGGGTAATTTCATGTTCAGATGTCCTAATTTAATTGTCTGCATTCAGCGTTAGAAGCTCCATTTCATTTCTTTAATATTTAGTGTAAATTGTCAAAGTGTGCTCCATTTCTTGTGTAACCGACCGCCCCGTCGCGCCATTTAATTTGTCAATAGTTGACTGATGAGTCCTTTTAATTGTGGAAAGCGTAGTTGTTTTTATTGCAAGGTCGTGTGCGTGAAATAGTATTATTTGTTGCTTAGTGGTTTTTGATGTAATTTTCGCTCGCGCCGACGATTGATTTGTGTATTTCCGGCAGCTGGAGCCAATTAAGTTTTTGCATCACTATGTAATTGAGTAGTTGTTCTCATTGGACGAGAGAGGCTTATAGGTAATACCCCCGTCCGAGAAACTTGTAATGTCGTTCTTACGAGTCAACGCATACGTTCATTCGAACGAAAGATTTAACCACGCCGACCCAATTGTCTTAGTTAACCGCTTTCCGAGGGCTGGCACTCAAGTTAATTTAAAAGAGCACAGGAGCTGGCAGACAAATGCCCTAAATTCACATAAAGGTTTAAAAATTAAAAGGAATAATATGTAAATGAGATCCATGATTTGTATCCATACTTCACATGTAAAAATACCTCATGTGTGTGAAAGAGAGATAGAATGAATGAGAGAGCGTTTGAGGAGGCTTTGTAAACAGTTGTTGATTGCAATATTTTTTTTTTTGTTGTTACAATATATATTCACTTTTTACCGTTCGTCAGTGTTGTTATTTGACGTTTTCAGGTACCAGATATTATGCTATTAGTGTTTTATGATTGTTCGAATCTACATATCAAAGGTAAACAAAACAGTGTAACTTTTCAAGGTATTAATCTCCGCCTCGCAATAGTATGACAATAAACGACCGTCTCAGTACCGAACTTGATAACTGGACCGTGAGTCACGACCGGTCTCCCGTACACATAACGACGTTTGGCCCCGTGCCGGGGTATGATTGACACGTCATTTTGGGGGCCGTGAGTGCACTCGTTACAACTGTAGACTGATGGGAGAGGAAGATCTTAATCTACACACACACACACAAACACACACATGGAGCATTCCATTGTCATGTGGACTACATTTCTTATATTAAAGTAACTATTCTACTGATAGTTAAGCAACATTTGTCCTACAGTCTCCGTGCAATTAATTATGAAACTTAACACTGTATATTAAACATAACTAACCTTAAAATACTTTCCCAGATTTATAGCTACAAGTGAACAATTTTGTTTCACGGGTGGGGCAGACCAAACATTGTATCTTTACTTAACAAGAAATTTATTATAATTTCTGTGAATTTTCAAACTATGAAAAATACATTATTTAAGACAAGAAGAGAACGTAATTGACCTTTTAATATTCTAGTAGAGTTGAGGGAGAAATGTAACAGTTAAAGGAGAAATTAATTGCCCTTTGGTGTCACAGGTGGGACACAATAGAAAACAAAACTAAGTTAAAAAGTCAAAATAAGCGAACAATATGTAAAATACCTTCTAACTTAATTGTGTATAATACTTGAATTTTTATGCAAATGACAATTTTAGATTCTTCACTCACAAGATAGGATAAACTTACAGCATTGCATTTAATTTCAAAAGTTGAGATTCGGAGGTACTTTGATATGGAATGCCCAATACATATGACATACATATTTATAATGTTATGAACTGTAAAAGGTAACAAATATTTAAAATATTATTTAATATATTGTAAAAGACTGAATGTGTTCAGATATTTATAAATTACCAAACTAATTCCTTTACTACCTGGTTAACGATGCCAATAAATTAGCTATAAGTTTTTGCTTTCTATTAATATAAAAAAAAATAGATTTCATACTTATGTTTGTATGGATTTCTTGTTTTACTTTTATTGTGCGTGTATTGTTATTGCTGTAGCATTGTTATCTTGAGTTAGTGAGTGTGAGAGAACCTCAGCACTCACAACCACACTACTTTATGTGTGTTTTCGATACTATTATCCTTAGTAAAGTATATTTGAAGTCAAATCTAAATGCTTCTCTTTCGTTGTTACAACAAAAATTCTCCCCCCTTGGGAATTTTTTGTGGGGGAATTTTTGAGACACTTTTCCCCCCACCCATTTTTGGTTCAAAAATCACGATTACGTAAACAGCTGATGTCCAACTAACGGAACAACCATACGTTGAGTAAATCGTCAGAATAGTTAGCCACGTATTCCAATTGACGATAACATTTTCATGCGACTGAGTTCGTCAGATGACGCAAGCGACTGCGTATAACCTACAATCGCAACGCAACAAAAGTATCGTCCAATTAAATAAAACAAACATGAAGAAAAAAAACACCCTTTATCAGAACGTAATCCACAAGCGCATCATTCTAGTTTGCTGGAAACGTGCTTCAGCTTACGTCACATCACGCGTCGTTCGTGAGGAGAACAACTTCCCCATCAGTGGCGGCGATTGGGTTCCAAACCCCAGGTAAGGCAAGGTGTCAAAACTGGTTGGGGGGGGACAGTATATTTCCCTTAATAGATAAGATTTAGTGTAGTGCGGGGGCAAAAGTGGCGAAAAGTGGGAGGGAATGCCCCACTGTTCTCCATGAATATTCAGGGATGACAGCTGCCATTCTGTTCTCCACGTAACATTATGAAAGACCTAGGCGAAATATTTAACGACAATGTTATTTTTACCGTTGCTACAGCTGGACACCTTACTGAGGTCATTTCAGGCACGAGAAACCAAAGAAGCAAGTAGTAGTCCTGTATTACTTGGACTTTGATAATACTATCAAGCCTTGTTTTCCTGATTTAATAAAACACTCGAAATACTGACCAAGGCAGAATTTATTGTCAGATAAACACACAATAAACGTTACGTTTCAACATTGTAGCCAGGTCTTCTACAGACTTTGAACCAACTTCAAATGTCTTCTTTCTTCATTTGAACGAATAAACGATAAAACTGTCCGGACAATGCACACATTTGGAATTACGGACATTTCTGATAATAAAAAATATTCGAATAATCAGAATATATAGATAATTCCAATTTCCTTATAATTCGCATAATCCGGAAAATTCGAACATCGGATATACGGAAAATTCGGACATCTTGATAATCCGGACAATTAGAATATATCAGGATTGAAAATTATCCGGATATGGCCATCCCTAAAGTAAACAGCACTGACCAGAAACTAGGCATTCTTTTTTAACGACGTGCTTCCCTGCCTCGTCAGCCTGGATAATCCCATTCCTTCATCTCGCAACATCCAGTTGCTGTGAACGATCACCAGAGGTCGCCTACCCTCTTGTTTTCATCTCTTCCTTTCTTCTTAAGGGTAATAACAGCTAACGACTGCCACAAATTAAGCCGAAAACGCAGAGATCCTGGTTGCGCAAGTGAGAGTCTTCCCGCGGGGCGTGCGGGGGCGCATTACGTCAGAATTGCCGCAATTGACAGCCGGCGTCAAAGACATTCCCATCTCAAGGGCAGCCGAAAGTCAGCTGCAACCAACACGCACGCAACGCTCGTAAAGTTGATTAAAATCTGCACAAAATTCTCCAGCCCTCCGCAACCTCCTTTTAAGGGAAATTTTCCAGGATCGGGGGACTTTTCCAGCAAAAAATTGGGGGGAAAAAGTACGAAAGGGGGAAGTACACGCAAGGTGTACTGGTACACCAGGTTATCTGTATCTTTGAAACATTCGACACCAGCACCATTGCTTCCAGATCATAGATGCACGTGTGGTGTGTATCAGTGTATTTTGTCAGTGTATTTTGGGATCAGAGCTTTTATATTTTTTGGTGCGCGCGCGTCGCCTTTTTTCCTCCTTTGGTTAATAGCGACGAAGAGAATGAATGACGATTAGATGAAATAGTTGAATGGACAGTCACAAAAGAAATGCCCATGCTCAGGCCACCTAGGGATCCAATCCATAGTGCAACGTCTCTCCAGGGAAGCCTGGACAATATTCATTAATGCACTCAGGGCGGATAAAAATTACGATTTTCATTTTTGATGTTTTTTTTAAAATATAAATCGGATTTTTTTAAAAAAAATAATTTAAAGCATGCTTAAAATTCCTTGTATGTACACATACATTTTCTTTCATAAAATGGCCTTTTCTGGTAAACGGCCCTGTAAAATGTTTGAACAGTTCGATTAAAGCAAATAAAAATTATATGTAAATATACATTTTTTTTGTTTCTGATACTGTATATATGCATCTACTTTGGAAAAGTACGTTGCGTGTGTTAATGAAACTATAATAATTTCAGTAACTTCAGTAAGGGCTTCACCCCATCAGTACACATATTTTATTTCTTTGCTTTTCGTTTCAAAAAGTTAGAGCATTATAGAGCCTAATAAACACCATTGAATGATTACGAGATTAATGTACTTTCACCAAAAGTGGTTGTGTTATCTACAAATTACATATGTGCATTATTCTATAAATTGTTTTTTGAAGGGCTTGATTAAAATCACGATTTAAATCAAACCACATTGAATGCACTGAACAAGGCTTGGTTTTTTTGTTATTTAGTGTCGCTTATCTGCCACTTTTGGCTTATAGTGACGATGAGGATGAGTGATGATATGATGAAACTGATGACAGGGCACTGACAAAGAACACCCAGGCCTGGATTCCAACTCGTGACATCAGGCGTTGCAGCGCGTTGTGATGACCACCCCACCACTTATGTCAAAGCTAATTTGTTAATAGTTTCGAAGTATAGAATTTATAAAAAATTTCAAAGACGTCACAATGCATACAAAATAGCAAAAACATCCTTCAGTGAATGGTGACTATTGACGATTAAAAAAGATAGGATTTATATTCAAAATGTGAGTAACATGTTATTTTTTCTGATTGTCGATTAGAAAATCTGTTCCCAGTTGGTGATCAGTGTAACCCATCTAGTACGCGATAGTAGTAAGATAAATTAATAAATATTATGTTGTTTTTACTAAATAAATGCCGAAGATCATGTACTCATTAAGGGTTAACGATCATTTTTCTCCCAAGAGAAATTGAAATTCCTGCAACCATAACTTGATTTTGAAAAATAGATGGTCCACAGCGGGCCTTAATAACAAGTGGTTTTTTAAGGTGGAAAAGGGAATTTTAGGGACCCGTTTCAGTCTGAGCCAGGAGCAACACTGTTCCTTTCGTGTGAAGACGAAAAGAAAGACGAGGAGTAAGGAGCAGAACATGATCTCTATTATTAAAACTCGACGCCTTCGTTGAGATTTCTCATGTCTAACAGGTCCCCAGCTCCTCTGTTCTCTTGTTCCCTTAAGCTCATGGGATATTTCCCAGAAAACTAACATTATGTAGTTTGCATGTAGTCATTAGCAAAGATACAGAGACACATTCTCGTTCTCGTATCGACTTATAAACTCGGATCTCCGTCTTGGTCGCAAATCTTAAAGACATATGCGATGGAGAGTCAAACGAAAAAGTTCAAAGTCCGACAAAAATTAGGACGGCTACATGATGTATCAACTGTTATTTACAAAACGACCACCTCGGGGGGTAAGAGACGCCCAAATGTCAACCACACTTGGACGTAGCATACCCTGGACAGCATTTTTCAGACTAGCGAGCCCCTGGCGTCTGGACCCATAATCCTCTATGGGACTTGTGTTGTGTGCTGTCCATGTGTGTTTGTGATTGTCCCTTCATCCATTTCATCTTATCACCATTCATCCTCATCTTAGCAGTTAGCCAAAAGTGGCAGAAATGCAAAGTAAAATAAGTCAATCCATTCATTCATTTACCTCACTAATAAAGCGAGCTTCAAAACGTCATCTTTGCCATTTTAAAGATGGCGCCTCCACCACACACACTTACACAAGTGAAGATCAGTGGCTTCTTGCCCTCTGGAAGCCTAAAACTCATAGATATTCTCCAGTAAATGAAAATTCAGTATCTCTTACCACACCAGCAAGTTTACGAGTGGGGAAGGAAGTTAGACAATGGCCTCAGATAGCAGGCAGATTGGTGGAAAGGCCTTTGTAGTGGTTCATGAGTGACTGACTGCAGGTGCATTCTGAAGATTCTTCTTCTTGAGGTAATACAGGTACTAACTCAGACGTGAAAATACAGCAATGCCTCTATGCTAAAATACAACAAGCTTGTTCAACCTGATATGCAGAAGTCTACCAATGACTAAGCGGTTGCTGAGGCATTATTATGATGTAGTATAAATGCACGCAAGGAATCAAATCCGCATTTTACCTAAACACTAGTTTCTTGTTACTTGCACTAGACTCGTTCGACATGCCCATTTTTGACTAGCTCAAGCTGAGGCGTCGCCCCGTGATAAAATTGTCTCGGATGTATTCTCGGTGGGATAAAATAATCAAGTGGTTCCAATTTCATTCAAAACCAGTGGTATTCAAAACTGTGCGGGAGGCGCGAGAATTTCCAAAAAATATTTATATTTTTCTGAAAATTTAAAACGTGTTAATAAAAATTATCAGCATTTTCTTCTGTATTATTGCAACTCACCGGCAATCGCAATCTCATCCCTCTGGTTATTGATCTGAGACAGGAACTGCACTCGTACCTTGTAGAATGCCAATGCTGAAAACTTCATTGATACTGCCTTTGTACAGAAGATGGCATACCTTTCCGATGCTTTTCACAATCTTAATGTTCTGAACAAGGGCGCCCCCCCCCCCAGGATTTTTGCTCAGGGGGACTGAGTCATAAACTTTTATTATTATTATTATTATTATTATTATTATTATTGTTACTACTACTATTACTACTTCATATGTTTCTTAAAAAATTGCATACATTTGGAATTTCCATATTCTACATACGAGACATACAATTTGCATAACTGTATACTGACAAAGAGCTGTTTTTGTATAGTTAGATAATCAGTGTCAAATAGACTGTAAGCTTAAATATAAGCCTACCAAATAATAATAATAATAACAGTTGCTGTGGTGTATCTTACGGCCTGCAAGTCACAGACAACAATATTTCTTGTTATCAAATATCGCTACAATTTCACAGTTCGAATTACATTCACTCTTTCCAGAAATCTCAGGTGGAAGGGGGGCAAGTGCAAGGTACAAGAGGAATCCTGCGGCTATCATACAAGGTGTCGTCAGGTTTCAAGAGAAAGATTGCTGCTTTGAAAGAGAAAGATATTAAAGAATGCAGGATTGGTGAATGCTTTTGGACACTGAGCATGTTGTTAGGAGACACAGGACTACAATTAAATCAAGAAATCCAAACATTGCTATGTGCCTGCTTGTAAAATCTCTTTATCCAGATCTTCTTGATGTCGATATTTATCATTTTTATCTCATGCATATCGTATCGCTGAATGTACGTATACACATCAGCTTATAAACATTAAAAAATTGTACACCAGCTGTATTAAACACACAAATTATATTTTCATTACTTGTACTGCAATAACAGTAAATAAACAAGTGAAGATATTTTCTGTTTCTCTTACATAGTGACAGGCATTTTTATTGAGGGGAGGTGCGTTCAGAGTTTGACACCTGAGGCGAGCCGAAACAGCAAAAAGTTTGAAAACCCCTGCTCTAAGCTGTATGCAAAAAAGTGAAATTGAATAATGACAAATGAGATGATTGAATTAATCTCAATGTCACGAGTTGAGCCCTCAGATGCATTCACACCATCAATGTTGTCCTCTAAATATTAACAGGGCCTCCCCACGATGGAAGCGGCCCCGGCGCGCAGCCAGCCTCGAATAACATGGGTACCTGGGGGAAACCCTGGGGGGTAAAGGCGGTCAGGGGCGTGATGCTGATCACATCACCCCCACTCACGACCGGATCAAGAAAGTGTGGGGCGTTACCCTCACACCCCCTATACGCCTTCATGGCGTGGTGTTATGCACAGGGGAGCACTTTACCTTTACCTTTTACCTACCCGCTGGTGCAGTGCTAGAATCGTTGCCTTGTAATCAAGGGATCCCGGGTTCGATACCCGGTGGAGACACATAGTGGTTCGGAACACACTTTAAACTGTTGGTCCAGTCCCGATTAGCCGTACTGTGCATAAAAGGACTTAAAACACAAAATAAATCAATCGATGAATAAGTATTAACACCTTTGTCCCTCACGTCACAGCATAATGCTCAAGGATACTGCCTTATAGTAATGGTATCCAGGGTTTAGTTCTTGATGAGGAACAATTGAGTGATTCAAGTCTCACATACAACTAAGCCCCGCGACAGGTTAACTTTGCAGCAGGTTTTATGTATCAATCCACTCTAAAACGTCACTCAGCATCCCCATGCCAGTCTCGCCTTAACGGCCGAGCTGTTCATATCACAGGCAGTGAGAAAATCCGCAGTATCGAAGCGGAACTATTTCCTGCGCGCACGTTTGGGTCTATATATGCGAAAAGTTGCTGCAAGGTTAACCTGTCGTGAGGCTTACCAAGTTCTGAAAAAAGGTGGGGCGGAGAGAACCTGAAAGACTCCGTGACGCAACATCCATTCAAGAGCCAAACGGCTTCTCATTGGATGTTGCGCGGTTGGTGCTTTTCAAATCGTCGCTCTTATCTAGTTTTGTAGATCGGGGTCTGCTACTTTACTGACCGCGGGCCCATTTGGCGACTGACCTATTTCTTGCTACATAGCTCCATCTGTCCACCAATCGTCTTCGGGGGAGGAAGGGGGGTGTCTCGATAGTGTCAACAACCTCAGTTGAATAGTAAAAGCTGAAGGGGTAATATCACTCTTCCGTTACACCGTTGCAAAGCTTACGTCTGCTTTTGTCAGTTGCTTCATTAGCTTGTTTTTAGTGTTAGGTGTTTTGTGTAATAATTTTCCGTGCTTTGTGTACTATTGTACAACTTTTATCCAGTAACGGCGCAGATCAATTCTTTCTCTCCCCATTTTACAGTAGGTTTGACCAGTAGCGTACCCAGGATTTCATCAAGGGGGGTGTTATTTCGAAAACTTTCTACAAATTCACATTACTATTGTTTTATCATACTTTAATTAATAATAATAATAATAAATTAATAATTCTTAGAATTAATTAATTAATTAATTTAATTACTACTAATAATTACTACTAATGCAGCTGCTATTTATGAAAGAAATAGAACAAAATTACATTTCTTTTGTTTCTTTGTTACAAAATAATTGTCTAGTCAAGGGTTATTTGTATATGATAAGTGAGACATTTTAAGTGTGAAGAAAATCCATAAAAACAAGCAAATATATTAAATTTATTGAAATAATCGAAATATAAAACATATTCAAGGAGCCGCGCTGGTCTAGTCTGACCACTTCGTGGGATATCCGGGTCCGATTCCCGGAATTGGTTGGAATTTATCCAGCCTTGTCTCCGCACCCAGCCTCATAGCAATGGGTACCTGAGAGCAACCCTGGGGGATGAAGGCTGCCGGAGCATGGTGCTGATCACATCACCTGCAAAATAGTTCCAGATCGAGAATCTTTGGGACCCACCCCACCACTACGTGTGCCTTCATGGCACGATGCTGTATGCACGGGGGAATTTACATTACCTTTACCTATGGAACTCGCCCAGGATGGTGATGAAGCGCGAGAATACATGTTGCTAAATTCTACTGAGTCTATGTTTTCGTTGACAAGTAAGTTTATAGACATTCCAACACATTTATCACTTCTAGGTGATTCACAAAGCACTTCTTCAACATTATTTAATGATGTGGATGTAGACTCAGCATCACTTGAGAGTTCACAAGGGGATGCGAAATCAGTACCGGGAAGAACGTTTGCAATAAGGTCGGCACACTGCGAGGAAGCAAGGAATTTTCACAATTCTCGCAAGAGTCACTGCGCGACTTTTTGCAAAAATTGAACTTTGCGGCCGCTTAGATTGTGTTTGGAATGTTGTGTTTTTCTTCATGCTGCATGGGAATAATAATTCAAATTATTATTATTATTATTATTATTATTATTATTACTGTCGCAGATCTTTGACTGATAAATTAGGCATTTTTATTTTTTTCTACAGCATTTTCCATAATATTTTAAAAGCCCAAGGGGGGGGGTTAAACCCGGTAAACCCCCCCTTGCGTACGCCACTGGGTTTGACAACATGCGGCATATTCGATGCTCATATATTTCGTCCCGCCAACAACATTCGGTGCCTTGTGACACGAAAATGTCCGATGTCAGTCAATAGAATTCAACTGTTCGCTGTTTCGTTCGTTCCCAGCCGCCAACTGAAAATGCCAGCCAGCAGTGGACTCTTTTACAAATAAACCTCCAACCGCCAACACCTACATTTCATTTCAACCATTCAGCTATGCCGAACGCTAACCTGGTGTGAAAGTTCGGACATGTTGTTCGAATTAACTACATATTAGCATGTAAGCACTTTTAGCTTGATGACATGGCGAACAAAGATGCTTGCTTCTGGAGCTGCGGGAATGTCATGCCGACATTGGAGTAGAAAATATCCTGGCACGAAATCAAAAGACTTCTTTCCCATTCATCGTGCATACATAGTACCTTTTCCAGAAAACGAACTCGCGCCATCGCCCGGGCACACGGAATCCCAAGGTAATTTTTCTCTGACAGTTCTTGGCGGAAAAGATTTCACGCTGCCACTTCGTGCAGGCAGCGACGTTAAATTGAAAACAAACACCCGGAGGCTACGGTCCCCTGTTTTTTCACTGTGGGTCTTCCTTTTTTCTAAGCGACCATCAATTTTCTCTTCTCGCATCTTCTACTTCCACAGCGGAAAGGAATTTGGGATATAAAAACAGCATCACCGGAAGAGAAAATAGTATTGAAACTAGCATTGTGACTGTGGAGCTAACTATATGTACTGTATGTACAGTATTTTCGGGAAAAGTTTCAAATATACTGCGTACAATGCAGGGTGTAATAGAGGGTGTCGCAGTGAAAACTGTCCTTTCTATGTTTAATCTAGTGAAAACTATTGCCGCCGTATTTTCGACCCTTTTCACTGCAATGGAGCTTTAGAATCCGGCTGTTCGGGTGCCTCAATCCAGGATACTAGGTTCGGGTGCAGTCTGATGTTCAGTTGTCGAATACTGAACTAGGACTGAAACAAAATCTGAAAAATTACATCTCCTAAGAGTTCCTTCTAGAACATTCACATGAATCACTGGGTGGTTTGCTATTGCCGTTGTCTACATATTATCAAAGTATAACAGACTTAGGTAGCCCCGAAACTATTGATAATATCTAGGGAACAGCGAAAGCAAATCACACGACGATTGACGTGAATGGCTCTAGAAGGAATTTTAAGCAGATACATTTTAAATGCTCTCTTTCCAAATATGCTGAAAATTTTATTCTCAGAATCTATTCTTTCTATTTTTGAATTGGTTCGAGTCTTTCTTTTGACAGATAAATAAATTATACATAAGAAAGTATCGCTCTTGCCAAATAACTACTATTATTAATTACAATTATTTTAATCATGTTACAAAAAAGAGAATTTAACAAGGTTACAAAACTGATTTATAAATTTAAATTGCATTTTCTACACATTCCAAGGGAGCCACGGGTTATCAGCGATCTCAATTTTAAATTGTGGACTAACAAACATCATCTATAATTTTCATAACAAGGGGGCGGGGGGGGGAGGGTTATTATTATTTTTTTGAAATTAAAATTTTGGAAGCCTTTGTTTATCTTCCTCTTTCTTCAAAATAAATTTGGATGATTAAACCAATATTTTGAAATCCCCCCCCCCAAAAAAAAATTAATGTGTGATAAACGATTAGTCAAAAGAGACAGAAATGCGAAGAGTTTTAAAAATGATGAAAAAAAATAATTTTTTATTCCATGTTTATGAAGGAATTTCGCTCAAATTGGAAAGAACAAGGGAGAAAGGAAAGCAAGGGAGGAGGGGAGGGGGAGGGAAAAGATTTAAAATTTATGGTGAAAAATTGGGGACTCCCCTCCATTATATGTACCATAATTTTCTGTGAATATGACAGGAATGATACGCAAAGGGGACATGACCTCCTGCTTCCTTTCTTTATATGAATTTCAATTTTTATTGGGTGTGATCAAAAATGGCCTTAAAATAAAACAATCGAAGAGAGACGAGCACGCTCTAGTCACGTTTAGTATGAAAAGAAACGAATATCATAGCGTTTTTTTTGTAAGAAAACGAAAATTCGAAAACAGCTGCCTAGGTCCAGCCGAGCCTTAATGCGGACATTTCTTCATAAATTCCTCACAAATTCAAATTCCATTCCCTTCGGCGCGGTTAACCTACAAAGTAGACGTAAAACATTATCGAATCATTGCGAAGAGACTGGTTGCGATGCGCAATGACGGTGCACAAATCTCCACCTGCAGCCATGTAACAGCTACGTAATGATGGTCTATTTTGTGAGGGCTCGCGGCAGCCGTCAGCCGAGACATGAATGAAAATTGCGCCGCGAGGCTCACCTACTTCTGCAGCATCCAGAAGAACCTGCTTGGCAATTTACATCGTAAGTGAGACAAGGCAAACGAGTCTCTGGGGTGCTGCACCAATTGCGAGCAGCGGCAACCGGGAGACGGTAAACAACCACGTTCTGCTGCGAAGAACTTGCGATTACTCGTCTCTAATACGAAGAAAATCCGGTTGATTGCCTAACGAAGACACCGCAACATTCCAATGCCCCACGGCTCTTCGAGATGACGGAGCTCCAGAAAGAACCGGAAGCAAAAAACTTGTCTCGCGGAACGAAACTTGTTCGATTTCGCCCACAAGTTAGATTTTTCCAAGAACGCTGACAAGTTATAAGGAAAGAAGAAAGTAAATGTGCACATTTGGGAATGATTTCCCCAAGGATATCGCGTAAGGTTGACGGGATTTTCTCGAGGCCGGTGGGAGGACACGATTGTGTTAGGTACGAACAACCTTTGGGTGTCTACGTAATTTTGTATATATTAGTTTGGTTTGATTTATTTTACTTCGCTTTTCTGCCACATTTGGATATTCGCGAAGATGAAGATGCATTCATGGACACATGGAAAGCACACAACAAAGACTCACTGTCTGTGATGCCAGATGTTTGCAAACATTGCAGTTACTGGGATGGAAAGTACTACGTGGAAGTGAGGTTGACTCTTGGGTGCCTTACCAAAAGGTCACCCCTTACACCTCAATATGGTGCACAGATTCAATTTTTTTTTTTATTTCAATCTGAAAGGTTAATAAACGGAACATCAGTGACAAAATGAAAATTTTTAAGTGTCTAAATTTTTTTGAATGGAAATGGTTTGCGTGTGCTGAAACGGTGTGCATAGTCAGTGACGTAGTCTACATGGACGTATAGACCAGGGCGCCCGCAGAGGGGGGCCAGGGTGTGGGGCAATTTGCTCCCCCCCCTGAGATAAATGGAAAGACTTCATGATTCAAATTTTGAAATTGTAGCGTGAAAACTGCTGCCCTCCCCTGAGAAAAATCCTGCGGGCGGCCTTGCAGGTTCTATGTTCTGCCACATGTTACAATATGCAGGATATTTGTTAACCATTATTATTATAGTCTGTTGGGTCACTGGTACTGTCGTTACTATTGTTATATCAGTAGCTAGAAATATCCGATATGCTATTCAGCAACAGAGCCATCTTTTATTACAACTAACGGTTGAATCTCAACACATCCATCGATGACTGACTGGAAGTTTAATGATGTGAAAGTTGCCTTTTCGGATATCGACTTCATCACCTCCACTCGAGAAAAAAAAAAGTGTACGTCAAGTACTACACTCTTTGGCAAAAGAAGAGGCTTGCAAGCAAATGGACAAACCTTTAAGAAGTCTCTACTGCACTGATCTCCTCTCTGTGTGTTGAAGTTCCACGGTGACTATTCGTTGGAAGCCAGTGCAACAGCTCCTACTTGCATAACAATGCAAGAGGCAAACATTTGCACACATGTAATGTTACGCCTGACAACTGCGAATTACACCAGTCCTTCGTGAGAACGACATCTCCTATTTAAAGGGGTAAGACCTTCCCAGGGTCATATGGTTCACGAGGAAACCACTGCAAAACAAGCATACGAAGGTCCCAGCAGGGCATTGTGCCGGAATGTAGTACGGCGTTATTGTGTATCTCGGTGACAGGTGGCAGTCATTGTGCACGAGCATAATTGCCTTCATGCATCATGCGACCGATGTGTCATCCCAACAAAAAATCCTTCGCATGCAACTTGGTTGCAATATGCGTGACCCAAGATCAATCAAACGGAGCAGTATATTTCAGTTAATTAGTTTCCAATAGTCAGAACACCAAGGACAAATGAACGTCTGCAATATGAACAGGGGGACTATCAAATTACGGCTTCCCCTCCACTTCCTGATTTACGTATCCATACAATTCAAGACAGCGAATTATATGGATACAAATAATTTTATTTTCGTAGTAAACAAAGTCCGTTTTCGAAAATGTCTCTTCTTTCTAAAAACCACGATGATATTCCAAATTCTAAAATATTACACGTGTTTAGAATTCCTTCCAAACCATATGTCTAATACTAAGTAAGTCTTATTTTCTATCACAGATATTTGGACAAAAGTGAAAGGAAACCACACGAAGATTCACTTGAATGCTCTAGAAGGAATTCTAAGAAGAGATACTCTTTCAAGATCTGAATATCATAGCCATTTTACGAAAGGAGTGAAATTTTCGGAAACGACTTTGCTGTCTCAGGATAACGTTCTGCCCGGGCTTAAAGGTTTTCAAAACTACTATCTACGTCTGTTCATACAGTGATAAATTATTTTACGAAAACACTCTTAAATTTACAAATCTAATTACGGGGACTGAAACCCCTCAAAACACATTTAACGTCCATATTCAACCACGCGTAAGAACTGTTGCAACTTGCTGAATAACACCGATGTATGTATTAATTAAGATATAATTCTATTGGACCGTCAGTTGGCAATTGAGCGGTACCCGGTCCGATTCTTAGCGAGGGCACACTGTAATCCCCTCGCAACGATTTATCTCGACATAAAATAAGCAAACAACATTAATTAAATCGACCTACCAACAAATATGGCTATAATTGTTAATAGTGTTCTTGCCTTTGAATTTCAAGCAGAGTGGAAAAATACCTGATTTTTATTTTTAAAAATCTTTCATTTAAAAAAATCTTTTGTATTTTTATTTTAAAAAATCCTTATAATTGCTTGTATGGTTTTTGGCACCATACATGTAGATATATGTTTTTTTTTATGGAACGGCCCTGAAAAATATTTGAACAGTTTGATTAAAGCAGAAAAAATATTACTGTATATGTAAATATACATTTTTCTGTTTCTGATACTGTATATATGAATTTACTAAGGAAATGTTTGTTGAGTGTGTTAATGAACCTTCCCCCTCTAATAATTTCAGAAACTTCTTTTCTAGTGAAAATATAACATTCTGGATGTACTATATAATTGTAACTTAAAATAATATTTACAGTCTTTGTAGATGAATTTTGGCAATTTTTTTAATGATAGCTTGCAAAATATCAGCTGCCATTTTTATTTACAATTTAATGATAATGACACTATTTACTGTTTAACATGATTAGTATTTTGTATATTATTCTACACATTTTTTTTCTTTTTTTGCTATATTTTTGCCTATAAAAATTATTGAATTTTAAATAAAGATAAATTTAAGGGTGTTTAGAGTTTACATATTACATTTCCTTTCGTATGTGCTTCACACCATCAGTACATATATTTTGTTTCCTTTCTTTTTCTTTCTTAGAGGCTAATAAATACCATTAAATTATTACGAGATTAAGATTCTGATATCTACAAAAATTCTTATGTACATTATTCTATAAATTATTTAAATCAATCCACCTTGCTTTCAAGGTACTACTGCTGCAAAATGTTCACGCAACAACACAATATTCTCCGTCGACAAGGACTTTAGTACCTATGTAAGACGCAGGCAATCGTAAAGTGAAATAAACACCGTTGCGCAACAACTGAAACGAGGGATAAAACATACAAAAAGGTTAGAAGGTTCTTTCTCTGCATACCGAATACTCGCACACGAAAACACATCGTACTCTCTCAACTGGCATTCCTTCAGGCTAATTGCTGAGCTGTCGATTGTGTCGAATGCAAATCGGCTGCAATTACTTACACTCCCCCTGCCCCTCCCCTCGTAATAGGAAAATTCCACGCGTCAGGTGATCTTGAGTCGAAACAGCAACCTCTTCCATTGGCTATTCGAAAGTGTTCTTTTCGCCCTCAAACGGACGATAAGTTAGATCCGTAGGTTTGAAGGACAACAAACAAGCATAAATTATTCTGTGCACCTATTGTAAACGGCGTTATGCGAGAAACCCCAGGTTCAATTCCCGGCGGGCGAGAACCGGGGATTTTCACCACCTGCTCAAGCGGGTTCGGTGCCCACCCAGCGTCGTATAAAGTGGGTACCTGGAGGAAACTGGGGGGTAAAGGCGTCCAGGAGAGTGGTACTGATCACATCACCCCCACTTCGGCTGTGATCATGAGAGTGTGGGGCCCTAACACCACGCCCCCCTACACGCCTTCATGGCGTGGTGCAAAGCACAGGGGAGCACTTTACTTTTTACGTTTTTCCTTATTGTAATCTTACGTTGTGGAAATGGTAGCAGAACTTGTGTGGAGCGGATACGGGGTTATTTTACGTCGTTTTTCTGCCACTTTTGGTTGGTCGCGACTATGGGGATGAGTGGTGATACGATGACATGTATGAAGAAACTATCATAAAAACATGTGTACGACACAATCCCCCACAGAGGGAAATGGCACTAGTTGCGGGCCCAGTTAGCCTGCGAAATGCAGACCAGGATGTGCAAGAGGGATTGATATTTGAGCGCCTTCAGAAAAGGTCACCCTTGACATCCAAAAGTCAAGCAAAAGGAAGTAATGATGAGTAAACAACAATTAGAGGAAACTTCGAAATATATTTATAATTTATAGAAAACCAAATACATTGTTCTATTTTCACTCCAAGTGTACACACTGCTTGAAATCTACCCTAGACATCACGAGGATACCAAATACGATTGTCGAAGGTTTTTCAGAAATCTCAGACTGGGGGTTAAGGGTCGTTTTATGGGGTATAAAGGAAAATTTACAGTGTGTCAAGAAAATATCATAAATTAGGCCTTTTTACATTCAACATTTTAGAGGGAGGGATGTTGGGAGGATGTAGTAAATCACCATCGTTAATAGGACCGTATCTTGCAGATTTAAACGACATTTTCATAGTTACTTTTGGGTCCAGCATTTTTATCATAAACTGAACGCTATAAAAATTACATAAAATGTCACATTCAGAAGAACAATGCAGAATTTCTGTAAACGAGAAGAAAACTGATATAAGTCAGGAACAATTTCTGTAGTTCACAAGAATAACGAGCATGCCCAAAAACAAATACTTGTAAACATGGTTAAACATGGATTAGACTTTCATAGCGCTGAATCCGTGCGATTGTACAGCAACTTCGCCTGCATTGCGACAACCGGATATCCGCCAATGTTTCACTTGATTGATTACTTTCTCCAGTCGCTTCCTTAACAATTCTACGCCACAACGTTGAGAAGGCCCCACCCCAATGAATGCCTTTGCATGGAATCTAAAGGATGCAACTCACTATATTTACACCGTGTGGAGATCGAACATCTGTCAAGGGATAGTACATGACCGGCATTACACTTGGGAACTTCATTTTCTGGTGAAAAGTCCACGTTATCTCAAGAGAGTAATGAAGGGGTTTGTAATGGATAAGTTTACTTGGTGTCAGAACCACTCATGCAAACACTAAGAAAGGAAAAAAAAAACAACAACTGTGAAACCACCAGATTATAAGACGAAGGACAATACAAGTTCCTAACAAAAACCTAAATGCAATTGTAATTTGACAGCAAATCCCTAAGAAAAACAAACCTGGATTCTTATTTGGCAAAACATTGTTAACGGATCCTAAATATAGTTTTATTCAACAGCATATTGTTAACGAAAGCAAATCTAGATTGTTATTCGATAGCACATTGTTAACGAAATCCAAATACGGATCTTTGTTCCACAGCATATTGTTAACGGAACACAAATCTGGATTCTTATGAGACAGCATATTGTTAACGAAATCAAATCTGGATTTTTGTTTGGCAGCATCAAAACCTAAATCTGGATTCTTATTCGACAGCTTTCTAAGCAAAAGGAAATTTTAAAATTCGTAACCGTATGAAAAGATGTTATATGGTGTCTATTAAAAAAAGGAAAAAAAGCGACAGAACCCATTTGCCCTCGGTGATCAAAGGCTTGTCTTTACAATTAGCGGCGTTTCTCTGCAGTTTGCGCCACGTCGTAAATCTGTACTTTCTGTGTAGGTTACCACAGGAACGCGCGACAGAATGCGACAGAGATTGTTATGTCACTGTGTTTTTGTTTTTTTGCTGCGGCAACTGTCGTGGAACACTTATCGCCTTTCGTAGGAACGGAGGCAGTGTGCTGTGAATGCAAAGCGAGGAAAGGAGCTCACCTCACGTGCTTCAAAAGGGAAAGCAGGATCTCCATTAAGCAATTAAGCAGTTGTCCGGCGCAGAGATTTCGTTTGCGAACCGATTTTGGCTTATCAGGCCATGTCGTGCGTTCGGCGATTAGCAGTTAATTACCGGAGCACATCGAGCCTCGATGGATTCATGCAAAAGCAAACAGAACTGAGGTTTTGCGCATGCATTGTAGGAACATTTTGATGGAGAAGGCCTGATTTTGTTTGTTTTGAGGAATTTGCAAAATTTCTAGATTCGTCAGTAAATAATTGCCTGCTTAACTAACCCTGGGAGGAAACTCATACAAGAACAATGAATTCTACGGTGAAACAAAATCTTCTTGCCAATATTAAACATACAGAGACGGACGGTAAGTAAAAATGATTAGCATCTTTGCACTTATGCAACCAACACAACATTATTTCTCTCGGAAGAGAGGGAGGGGAGAAAAGGAACAAGAAAGAACTTCCCTAATCTCACTCACTCTGCTCTCTAGAAGAAAGAGAGAGAATGTGTGTCCTCACTTCTCTCTCTCTCTCTCTCTCCCGTTCTCTCCCATCCCAACAATTTTACTCGTAAATATCTGTCTAATTTTTAAACTTTATACGTTCATTAATATGTAACCACGAATTTTAATATCAATAAATAAATTATGGCATAATCATAGAGTATTAGTTCGATTACTTGTTGACAAATATAAAATTTGGTTTATTTTAACGGCAAATAATTCACCAACGATTTTCGATATTGTTTCCAACAGCACTGCAGTAGCTACTTCCGGTTGCTAACGTAGTATAAAGAAACTTAAATCGCCCTCTTTCAGACCAAAGCTCAGGGAATTCCATAGGATTCGCTATCAGCATACATTTACACACACAGGAACAAGAACTATGCCTTTTATTTACAAATGCGAATTTTAAAACCATATTTGTAGATGAAACAATGCACATTTCACTCTCTTGTAGGCATACAGCGGGTGTGAGGGTGCGGCTCCACATATACTCGATCTCGGTCATCATACGAAGCCAAAGTCATATTGTCGAACCCTGTGTAAGGAATGGATGGATGTTTGTGATATCATCCAACATCACTTCATCATTCATCCTCATCGTTCCGGTTACCCAAAAACTTGGAAAAGCGAAGTAAAAAAATCGAAATATACGGAAAGAAAAGTCTTTAGTGCCAGCACCGTTATCTTCCTAGGGGTGAAATTTTAGAGCGTGTGTACTCCATTGACTTATTACAGCAGTGCACTCAAGGACAGGATTCACTAATTAAAAATGCTTATTTTGCTTTTTTAAACTACGCAGCTGTAAGCGTAGTTTTCCGGCGAACGATAACGTATCGAAAGCATGTCTTCATTAACGCTATCTCCCCCTTTAAAGATCGCCTGAGTTGTGGGAAGGGCTTGTGACCGCCGTGACCTGGCAACACTCCAGCGCCTTTCTACTTGTGGACCAAAGACAACTTCTGGTCCCTTATCGCAAGGGACTCGTTCTTCTTCGGAGACAAATGGATGGCTGTTTGCGGCGTCTTCCACCTCCTCTAGCGCTAGAAAAAAAGGTTGTGGATTTGAGGCATTCACTTGTATTTTTGGCACGTTTTTCTCTTGGTGAAGAGAGGATGGAAACTTGGCCATCCGAGGGGCGAGCTGCGTCCATTTCCGCAAGTTTTCCGGAAAATTTCCTTTTCAAAGAGCCATCCTGGTATTCTACATTATGAAACTTTGCCCTAGCTTACCCTAGGGGGGAGGGGCGTTGTCGGGACCACCACCTCTATTTTTTCGATTTTTCAACTGTGAAAATTTCTATAAAAAATTGAAAATAAATTACATTATGCCCTAGGGTGTTTACAATATTTCTATATTACTTTTGTAATGTAATGTAAATAGGAGGCAAAATGCATTAGGTGGGTCTATCAGGTACCATTTTTGAATGCGTGTCATTGAAGATACCCATGACAGCGACAGTTTACAATTGGTTGGAAATGATAGTAATTTTTGTAATTACGTATTATAATTAATAAACAACTGCACCTCTATAAACAAAAAAAAAGATTAATAAAAAATGTTATTCTGAGTTTTAGGGAATGGTAAAAAATTTGTGTGTGACACTTATGCAATAATTGGTTAATATTTCTTATTAATGATGGTGATTTTTGTACTTACTATAATTAATAAATAACTTCACATTATAATCAACAAAGGAAGCAGTGATTCAGCAACAAAATGGTTTACTGACTTTTAAAGATAAAAAGGAGTGTAGGCTTATGAGCCCCCTCCCTCAGGTAAATAAGTTTCTTGTACGGCACGGGTAAGCTAGAGTTGGTATATTTTACACAGCTTTTCTTCCACCTCAGCTAATGGCGGAGATATTGATGGTTGGTGATGGCATGAAGGGGAGACACAAAACCAACCCCACAGATGATTATCCTGGATGTGGGTTCAGGCGCCAGAGCATCGTTAACCTGCAGAAATGCCATGGGGGGCTACGTGGAAGAGAGTTTGACGTTCGAGTGTCTTAGTGAAGGTCACTACTTATGTCCCTTTTCTCTGGGAATTCCTCGTTATCTAGATATTTGTGAACGTGTCCTGGTTTCGCTGGAAATGTAACCAATGCAGTATTCTCCTGAATGCCCTACAAAAGATCTCATTTTTCTCCTAACACTGAGTCATCCCTAAACTCGGAGGATTTCCTGCCTCAACAATAGGCTCCGCCATGGAAATTGACAATGTCCATTTCATTGTAGAGAAAAATATGCAGAATTTATGACAGTAGAAAAAACAAATACATTTCAGCTGATTAGAATTCCAGCAGATTAACTTCGAGAAAAAAATAATTAGCTCCAGTATAAAATGCAAACTAGAAACTTAGTTTTATTGCTCTACCATCACTTAATTCAAGGTATAAAATGGTTCCTAATTCCACAAACTTAGGGAATCCCCCCTCCCAAATGTTCGAAAATTATCCTGAACTGATGTGGGATAAAATTATTACAAAATATGAGACTGGTGCTGTACTTCAACGTACCATTAGGGGTGTAACGGGTGACTTTCCACGTAGTACACCCAATTGTCAACCTCACTTCCACGTAGTACACCCTGGACTGCATTTTGCAGGCGAACGAGGCTCTGGCGACTGGCACTATGGCCAGTATAATTTTGTGCGTGTTTTCCTGTTTTTTTTGTCCTTGTGTGTGCTGAGTACCCCCTTACAGGCTCAGCTCTTAACTAAAGTCAGAATATTTTAATATTTTACTAACACGACACTGCAGTTATGCTTTTTTTAGTTATGGTAAGGGGTTGGAGCCCGTATAATGTGACGGATGCAAATTAGCCTAAGTGCTGACGCATCAAAATTTTAAATTCAAATTCAAAAAAATTCAATGTACCATTAATTTGAAACTGAAAAAATAAAGAAAAACAGTTATGCCAGATATTCACTCGCATGGAATATGGCCAAGGATATAACAGTAATAATGGTTATTATTGGTTTCTGTCATAACTAATATTTATGATTATACGCGTATTAGTGTTGTTATAATTGCCTCGTCAATTTCGTCGAGACATGTATGTTATGTACAGTCACCGGCAATAATAATGGGACGAATATATCCTGAAATACTAGCTTCCCTGTAAGGAGTTATGTGGGTTGCCTAACTCTACGGCGATAAGTGGATTCTAATAGTAAATTTTCAATGGCAACTTCTACCACCGTCGTAGAGTTAGGCAACACACATAGAGCCTTGCAGGGAAGCTAGTATTTCATGATCTAGGTATCCCATTTTTATTGCCGGTGACCGTAGATACGTACAGAAGAGATCGTTAATGAGAGGCATTTATAACTCGACTCTATCACGCTGATTGGTGTTACAATCAGAATGGGAAACGCCTTTTAAAAAAAATGGTAACATTATCGTATGGGTGAAACGGATTCCTTCAAATTTCCTTCAAATTTACAGGAGAAAGTACTTACGGAAATCATTTTCTTGAGCGTTTTGGAAGTTCCTGAATGTAGATTTGATCCATTTTAATGTGAATACGTGTTGTTTTCTGCGAAAATCTCTGTCCGACACGCTGTTTCTGCTCCCGCCATTTGCTTTTTGCATGAGAGTGCAATGTTCCGTGTGTTAAGACGATGCAACCCCGTAGCCAGTGTTTCAGCCTCGCCGTGTTTTCACTAGAACCACCTGTCGAGTTCGGAACAAGCCATTTTTCCCGAATGGGTGTCACTTATCGCACAACATTGTAGCAACATTGTGTTCCGACGTCACAGGAGAGAGCTGTTTTTACAATTTTTCTTTGTATTTATGCTAATGGAACCTAACCTAACAGGCCTAACCTAACCACGTAGGCATTCCTCGTCTGACGTCAATATTCAAGGTTGCAAGATTGTTGTGCGTAAAGGAAGAGAATTAACGAATTACGAAAGAAAGATGGTTCCGACCGAATAGGTGTCACTTATCGCACAACACTGTAGCAACATTGTGTTCTGACGTCATAGGAAAGATCTTTTTCATGTTAGGCAATACAAGCTAACGCGTCTCTTAGCGAAAATAATAATTTTTCTTTGTATCTATGCTAATGGAACCTAACCCAACAGGCCTAACCTAACCACGTAGGCATTCCTCGTCTGACGTCAATATTCAAGGTTCGCCGTGTTTTCACTAGCACGAGAGCACATAACCAATTTCGAAAGAAAGATGGTTCCGACCCGAATGGGTGTCACTTATCGCACAAGACTGTAGCAACATTGTGTTCTGACGTCACAGGAAATTTTTTTCATGTTAGGCAATACAAAGGTAACGCGTCTATTAGCGAAAATATTATTTTTTTATTTGTATTTATGCTAATGGAACCTAACCTAACAGGCCTAACCTAACCACGTAGGCATTCCTCGTCTGACGTCAATATTCAAGGTTGCAAGATGGTTGTGCGTAAAGGAAGAGCATTAACAAATTACGAAAGAAAGATGGTTCCGACCCGAATGGGTATCACTTATCGCACAACACCCTAGCAACATTGTGTTCTGACGTCACAGGAGAGACCTTTTTCATGTTAGGCAATACAAAGGTAACGCGTCTCTTAGCGAAAATATTATTTTTCTTTGTATTTATGCTAATGGATCCTAACCTAACAGGCCTAACCTAACCACGTAGGCATTCCTCGTCTGACGTCAATGTTCAAGGTTGCAAGAGTGTTGTGCGTAAAGGAAGAGCATTAACGAATTGCGAAAGAAAGATGGTTCCGAATTGCGAAAGGAAGATGGTTCCGAATTGCTGTTTATGTACAATGAACGTGGTAAATCGCAAGGTTATTTCACAAGTTCTACACGTAAATGCGACGTATTAGCATAATTTCAAATAGGGGCACGAAAGTAGATATTTTCCGGTGAACGAGGTTGCACCACTGCATAAATCGACAAAACACTCTCAGAACGCCCCCTAAACCAGTATGCTATCACGGCCATAATGTGTTACAGATTCGAAACAACAAGTAACAGTAAGTACTCGTAAATAGAGAAAATAAACATTATCTTAGTTAGAAATGCATTATTTCGCCTTAAGAAATGTTCCGCAACACGTTAGCAATGTAAAGAAGTCCGAAATATATGATTCGTAGGTGTTTCACCCATACGATAATAGTACCAAAAAAATAACTTGAGAGACGTATCCAGCATCAAGCAGAGCATTAAATGCGAGAAGTACTCCTTGACACTCATTGCTGTATCAGAAAGAGGGGCCCGTTGCTGCTGTTAAAGGTTAATAAACTTGCAGTGCGTGGACTGGCAGAGTGCGTGTGCGTTCAATAAAACAAAACGCAGCCTCCGCATGATAAAAGGGAAGGACGGATGCTCTGTGGAACACATTGCCCGGAGAGACAGCTGCTGCTTCTGTGGAATGATTTTAGCCCCCCGCCCCCCCCCCCCCCTCTTTGACGTCGACTGATGCATCTCCAAGCTCCAATTCGACACGCACACTATCGCTCAATTGGCCTGCCTCTTCACAGAAAGCGTATAGAAGTGCAGGAAATACGCAACGAGGCGCTCACATTTATATCTACGATTTACGATCATTTTCTATATCTGAGAGGTTTATCAAGAAGTTTCAAATAAGAGGTGGTTGCTAGTACCATTTTGGAGAGTGTAAGTCAGATTTAGCACCTAAATGGCCATAAATTGGACTTTTCTAAAATAAAAATTAGGGGTAGAAATTGGAAGAATGATGTTACGAGGTGTGTTGATAAATCACTGATAGCATATGCTAAATCTCGAACTTAATCGTAGCAAGAGGGGTGGTCATAACATGATGAACATTCTTTCCCAGAATTCGAACATGCGATCTCCACCTTTCCATCGCATTACACCAACTCAGTGGCGACTCGTGGAATTTTTGGGTGTAGGAATTTATGGTAAACAGACCGAGGAATTTTCGAAAATGCGTTCAATTACACAGTGACATATATCGCCTGTACCTTGGATTAGTAATGTTAGCTGCAGGCCCTCCCTGCCTGTCATGTGTCGATTAAGAACAGCTTTGGCAATACCAACCTCCAGATAAGAAAAGGTGCTGTTTCAACTCATAAATTACGTTAAATGTGATAAAATTATGCTAGGGTTTATTATTATTATTATACAATTATTATTAATTTATTAATCATCATTTTCTGATGACTGTAGTAGTTTTAAGTTCAATTTTAATTTTCTATTTTGGAGTTGTGAACTGCGTTATTGATTATTTATTGTAGTTAAGCAACATTAGGAATTTTGACCATTCAAAAAAAAAAAAAAATGATTTACCATAGTGGTTGAAAAAGTTGAAGAAAATTTTGTTTTGTCCGTTTGTTTTATTTCTGATCTCCAACTCTTTCTACCGATTTCCATTTATGAAATGTTCCTCCCTTGTTAAATCGGAGAGGATAAAGAAAAGATGAAAACAAGAGGATGGATCAGGGCCTGTAAAAGCTTGTCCCTTTGTCGGTATACTTCCTTTTGTTTGAAACAAGTCCGCTAGAGAAGTACAAACAAGATCTGAAGATTTTCTCAAAAATAAATATTTCCTCATAATATCTTCATTAGAATTCAATTTCTTTTCCTCAGGGACGGCCGTTTTTGAGATGATGCTGGGATTTTCCCATTATGCCAAACACAGAGTGCTAGGTGCCAACGAAGTTCAAATTTTGCTAGGTTTAGAACCATTATGCTAGGTTGTCCCGTTGAGGAACCCACGGGACCTTTCTCGCGGACTCTATAACTGGGCAACCCCCCGCGTACCCCCTTCCTCCTTTGTACTGCCCCACACCCATCTGCCTGTAGGATGACGAGAAAAGTTCCTCAGCGGCAGGCAAAGACGGTCGTATTGGGTTTGGGCAACAAATCTGGAACGAGCGGGTGATAGCTAGCTAGCACATTGACTCTTGACAGTCGAGTAGCGAAGCGAACCTTGATTGCGCTCAAAATTTTATAACGTTAAATAAACTCTTAAAAAGTAGAAAACTGGAAATAAGTACCGTATACATGAAACTGTAGGAAGTTCCTCACTTCCTACATGGAGGAATCGCCACTGCACCAACTACTACACAACACAGATAGTCTTGGTACATGGCATATTTCATGGCATTTCTTAAGGATAGGATCAGTCCTACTTTCGTAGCATAACCAATCAGAAGCGACCTCTAGGTCACGAGTACAGACGTAATGGCGGCCACATGAGATGTAAACAATATGTATATCACTTCACATTTTTAAAACACGATAACTATTCAACCGAGAGGAATGAGATTTCCTATTAAATGGTTTTAGGCAGAAATCAATGGCGCTGCTTAAATGCATGCTTTATATAGCGTTTACTGCATGGAAGAATATTTCAGTTATTTCAATTGTAAACAACGTGCACTCACCATAGATGGTGTAATTCGACGTGCCTTTCGTGCTGTATATGCAATACATTGTAATCGCAAAAGCTTATCGAAATTTTACATAAAATTCTTCCGTGTAAAGTACTAGATGCTAACAAGATTTTTGGAAACATTTACGTAACATTATGCTGCCAAACATGTTAAAGGAAATGCTTTCGCCTAAAGCCGTAAGTCCACCATCGCTGCCAACCCTACATGCTCCCAGATTTCAACAGACTTAACGATGGAGAAACGATGGAAGGATATATTCTACATCGATAATCTGGCTGAAATGAGCAAGCCATTACTTATAACTAATCGCCCTCAGCGATGATCTGAACTTGAAGAATTACGGTAACAGCATTACAGGCCTGCTTAAGACTCGATAAAAGTCGTTCCAGCTAATGGAACGCTCTCCCGTTACTAGCGCGGAAAAAAAAAAGAGGGAACAAAACGATTTGCTCCGGAATCCAATCGAGGGAAACAACCTTCCCCTTCTCGTAATAACGCCGTATTAATATTTCACTGCGAGTGTAGAGTAACTCGTTAAGGGAGTCTGTGAATGCCACAACATCGGTAATCACAGCTGTCACGGGGTATAAGAATAGGACTAGGGTTTCAATGAAGGAACATGTGTTTACCCTAACCGTGTATCGTCGGAGTGCGCCGTAAGTAATGGAAAAAGCATTTATTGCGAGGAAACGAATAGAAGTGATATTGTTCCGTGAACTCATCTTCTGGTCGCAAATGCTTATCCCTGAAAGGGGGACATATTTGTGGGAAAAGCTGAAAGTACTGCTTAGTATTATTGGTAATTTTGTCAATATTACCGGCCTCCCGATGGCGTAGTGGAAACGTTGTCGCCGTGTAATAAGTGGTCCCGGGTTCGATACCCGGTTGAGTCACATGGCACAGTGGTTCGGATTCCACTTTAAACTGTAGGTCCAGTCCCGATTAACCAATAATTCAATCAATTGTCAATATTATCGCCTTCGTTTGGGCCACTTAGAAGAAAGCATTTCCCTTAGCATTTTCGCTAGCATAAATGCTTCCAAAAATCTTATAGCATTTTTCATAGCACACAAAACTTTACATGGAAGTTTTTTTCCCCGCAACATTACGGTTAGCATTTGCGATTGCGATGTGAAGCGTGATAATACTCGTATATATACAGCACAAAAAGCATACGATATGATCCAGTGCCAGATGTTTACAATTGAAACAACTAATTTATTATTTGTAGCTATACACTATAAATTATGCATTTAAGCAGCGCCACTGATTTATACCTAATACCTTTTAGTAGGAAACGTTATTCCTCGGTTGAATAGTTATCGGCATTTAAAAATGTGAGGTGATACATTGTTTACATCTCACTCGGCCGCCATTACAACTGCACTCGTGACCTAGGGGTCGCTTCTGATAGGTTATGCTACGAGAAGTCACTAAACCTCCTGGTAATTTTTCAAACATCACATTGGCTATTAGATAATGAACCACTGGAATTATGCAACAGCAACATGTCAACGACTGAACCCGATAACATTTCTCCTATTTTTCTGTTCGTCGCGGCACAGAAGAGAAACAAGCAATTCGCACAGACAGCAAAGTGAAGTCAAGGAAGTGAAGCGGAAAGCTCCACATGGGAACGGACCTCAGCCGCCGAGGGAATTCCCCCTAATTGGTTCTTGAGAAGCGGCGTGCTGTTAGTGTCCTGGTTTCCTGCCAGGACTCTCTTTTTAATCAGAGCCACAGCCTATATCGGTGGCCAGAAGCTGCAAATAGAAGATTGCGAGGTGCCTGTTCTGTAGATAGGAGATAAACGAGGATAGCACCTGACTCATCAATGGGGCTGCTTGGTTTGGAGAAAGCACCACGCTACTCATACACTGAGTGCTGCCCTGTGTGGCAGTTGGGGGACTGTTTCAAGATCATAACTAGGACATGAAAAATGTTGAAGCATCTTCGGCCAACGCCCGATATCAAATAACTTTATTACGCGTACTATCAAATCGCTATCATAGAAAATTACGAAAAATTACATCTGCTTAGAATCTTTCTAGAGCAATGTAGTAGTAGTGTTCAGTGTATCGCGCTACGGCAAGGGTCCGGGGTTCAAAGAATAAGTCACGGGTGCTCTTTTTCTGACCGTAAAGAATACGGTGAATAATGTAGCATATCACAACGAGATGTGGGAAGGAAGGTACTTTTTGCATTTGTCCGGCCTGGCACGTGGGTTGGATCTCAGGCCGGAATTTTCTTTCGCATGTCCCTCCATAAAGTGATTCTGGGACTCACTCAGCCTTTTTATTGCCTGGGGGCAATTCTGAGTGGAACGGATCACATCACCTGCATTATTGATGAGAATGTGTTTGTGCTTTCATGGCATGATGTAATACACAGGAAGTATAGTTTCTTATGCCATGAGACAGAACGATAGGCCTATTCCATTTGTGATAAATAAAGCCCGTGGCGTGCCCAAGGGGGAATTGGTGGGGCCGTAACACCCCTTCTCCCCGCAATCCTAAAATAACAACTGTAAGAAAAAGTGGCAAAATATACTGTTGGCTAATAACAAAAGGGAGATTAAGACTCCTTTACGAAAATCCTGTGCATGGCACTAGATGAAGGTACACAAACACAAAACTAATTTGCACATCTTTCCAGTAACCGGGAAAGGACCGTTTAGCAGCGCTTACAGGAGACGCTCCACACGGCATGGCACAGGCGTTTAGTTAATTGCCGGCGCTGCACACGCCATTTCGCTTGAGCACAGCGCGCGTTGTTCGGTTCTTCCACCCCAGCATCGGCGGCGCTTTTGAAGGCTCGACGGGCGGCCGGAAATGAAGGGGAGCGTCACCGGAAGCGAAGAATCAGCACAGGGGATGCAGGAGCTGTCCCGATATTTTACAGCAGGGATGGTGTTTCCAGCACTGAACCCTGGACTTGGATCCTACCGGAATTTGATTAGGATAGTTCCGGTATCTTGTATTTACGTACTTCTCTGACTCTTGAGGCTACTGGCGAATATGAGGATGAATATGATTAGATGGAACAATGAAAATATATCCACGTCTGGGCACAGACTAGAACCTCGAGATGAATGAACGACTCGACGAGCTGGCTCACCCACTTCTAGGGAAGCTTTCAGACCGAAGCGACAAGCGATACAAGGCAGGCGAAAGGCGACACGTGTCGCGCTTGGATCAATAATTAATCTGCGTATATTAATTAAGGCTACATAACCCTTCGAACCGAAGCTACACTTGCTTGTCGCTTGAACAGGCCTTATTCTCAATGGTGTCCATGGTGTTGCCTCGGTATGTTCGCACATGAGTGGTGAATACTTTCATAAGACTGATTGGGCCGTGTTATTTCAGTGTGAACCCTCTTTCGCGAGTCACTTGTCGATTCGGTCTGGAAGATCCGTAACATTAAGGGCGCTTTCACACAGAAGCGATAGGCGACAAGCGACACAGACCCCTTCAGTCTATAAGAGAGCATTCGCCGCGCATTCGCGAGTAACAGAGGCCACACTGTGCACGGTATTGAAAAAATATCCCAGTCCGAGCGATACGTGCAGCTTGTCGTGTCGCTTCAGTCTGAAAGCTTCTTTCTCTATTGACAAGACAAAAATACAAGTATGATTCCAAAATTTCTAAGAGGAATTCTCAATTTCTTGATGCTGTAAACCATCACTGTGACCCCCGCTCTATTGTTGAGATTTACGCAACAAAGGAACAGTCTGACTGATCATTGCCATTACCTCAACAATCGAACTAAAATTTTGTACATTATATTATGATATGGTTCAGAATAGCCAATATACATAGTTTGCTGGTATATGCATTATCGAAACAGTGGTCACAACAATCATATAGGAGTTGGTGCAACTATGCTTCACACCATTCTCGACGAGATAAAGAGAAGATATTAATCAGCTGAAATCACAGCTAATAGCTATGTAGAAGTGCAGTCTCAGAGGAGATAAGTTATCATCGATAACGAACAAGTGCTAGCGCATAAGAAGGAACAACAGGTTATTAATACAAGTGCATTCGTTATCTGTCTTGAACTGATAACGGGCCACTGTATTAAGTTACCGGTTTCCTAGTTCAGAAGGAGATGTCAAACAAAATGTTATCATTAAAAAATTATTTTTTTAAGGAAGTAACAATTGTATTTACTCCTATCTCAGAGGAACTTCTTGGATTGGTGGAGATAAAAGGTGTGTTGCGAAATGGTTACGGGCGTAAGTGGTGATTAGTAACTTGTCCCTAATGAGCATACTGTAGATGGCTAGGGATGAGGGTGCGGAACGTTTGCTCCCTGTGTGCTTCACATCCGGCCTCCTCCGTCTCCTGGAATGTTCCGACTTGCTTAGGAGAATTCCATAGGAAACGGAGGTTGCAAAGTACAACGGAACTGGCTACTATTTAAGCGAAGGGTGCCCTGTAGCAGCCCCTTTTGAGTAAGAACTATCATTGTGCATCATCCAGTGTAGCGACAAGTGGCGCCGCCAGGAAACAGAGTTAAGTGCTGGCGCATCCCTCAGCCACCTACCCTTCTCCTCCTACGCTTATTTGTTTGGCCAGTAAACAGTAAACACCATCTGACTTATTCTCATTTCTCCCGAAGTAAGTGCTCAATCGATAATAGTAAAATAAGCGATTTAAGATACAGACTAGAGATGGGTCACAAAATACGGATATCTGAATATCGAATTATTTGATATCCGCTTCGTCTGAAACAGAAAATCCGGATATCCGGATAGTACGCAGGATTATTTCATTAAAAAAAATGTTCAACTAAATATGTTAAACATTTAATACACTAGTAATAATAAGGATGCGACCGCATAGAGAACTGTAGTTCTGCCGAATAGGTTTTGTTGAAGTTTCTGTTTTCTCTCGCGGGTTTTGCTACATTATCTTGGGAACCATTGGGGCTGCAATGATTATATTAAACCATTTTATAACTCTCGTTATGCTCTACAAAATGAGACTATAGGATTTTATGTAGCTGCTCAAAAAGATTGAAAATCGTTTATTTTTCTGTCCAATTTTTTTTTAACAAAACATGAAAGGAATGGAAGAAAAAAGGTGCTGAAGCCTCAAAGAGGGGGTAAAAAGGTGATAAATGTACAAATCTCACGAAAAGGTGCAAAAAGGTGCAACAAAGTGTGTTCATTATACTTGATTTCGTGTACTAAAATACATATCTCAAATGATCGGTATGAAAACAACTATATTTTTGGAAAGGTGCTGCACCTTAAAATTCCCTAACTATTACATACGAACTTTGGCCCATGTCCAACACTGAACCACCAACAGCTATCAGAGCAAAAAGACAAATTGTGATTCCATCGATGGGAAACGTTGTAAACACGCGAGGGCCTTGTCAAAGGGAAACAACACCACCACATCACACGTTCGATGTCTGCCAACTGTGGCCAATGCGATCCGCTGCATTTCTTTTGTCATCAGGAGCGTCCACGAGACTGTGACTACAAATTTAGGTTTGATGTCAACCACTAGTTGTAAAGCCCCTTTGGGAGTGCAGCCAATTAAGAGTCAAACGTTGACGAACTACAGACACGATGATCACCGAGGTGTGCAGTGATGGATAAGCAAAAAGTAATCTGAACATATTTATTTCTAATATACAAATGCAAAATTCATATTCCTGATGCCAACTTTCGTGGATATCAAATATAAATTATAAAATCGTGGCCAAAATGGGAGTCGGATGCACTGATCATGAGTACAAGCTCCTTGGTGGTTGTTGCACCAGGAATGGTTACTGTTCAACTGTTTCCTTGTTTTTAGTTCCTATGCTATAACATATCATTTAATTCTTATTTAGCGTCGCCTTTCTGACACTTTCGGCTAACAGCGACGATGAGGACAAGGCATCATATGATGAAATTGGTGAAGGGACGCTCACAAAGAACTTTCATGCCGGGAATCGAACCCGGGAACCCTGGCGTCGTAGCGCGATGTGTTTACCACTCTGCCACAGAGGTCTGCTATGAAATATAACACATCAATGCACCTTCTATCTCCTTGAGTACATCACTGGTGATGGGTGTAAGAAGTGACCTTTTATGAAGACAGCCAAATGTCAACCTCCCTTCCACGTAGTACACCCTAGGCTGCATTTTGCAGACTAGCGAGGCTCTGGCGTCTGGACCTATGGCCACTACAATCCTCTATGAGACTTTTGTTGTGTGCCCTCCATATGTGTTTGTGATTGTTCCTTCATCTCATTTTATCACCTGTCACTGGCAGAAACGCAAACTAAAATATATAAATTAAATCAATCAAACATCGTATACATTTATATTCAATCTTCGATACAGGGTGACCACTCTAGGACCATGATAAAACTCAAGTATAATTCCCGGTTTTCAAGGCGGACTTTCCAAAAAATCAACGGTACAAGATGTTTTCTCTGTTTCAACCATGCGCGTGCACTGTGGTACAGCAAGGCCAGTAGTGGTGGCACACAGCATAACTGTTACAAATTAATTCTTTAACTTTTGGTTTTTAATTATTTCTTCCGGGTTGCCTCCAAGGTTCGTCCTTTTCCGATATGGGCCATCAACACCTACCTTCTCGCGGCGTGTTGACAAAACATCTGCGTAACAATCACCCTGGCAATCCTGTAGCCTGCAATGCCACCACGGGCCAGAGCAATCGACCGTCGACCTTGAGGATCCAGTAGGAGGGTAGGCTGTGTGGAGGTAAATGTTGTCTTTCAACCGGTAAGGCTAGAAGAAAGCCAGGGTGTCATCGCTTCAGTCTACTGATGTCCTCAGTGTTTCGAATTGCACCATTAAGTGTCCAAGCGTACTGTATACTGTCGGCGATGTAGCATATCCACCAAGCTAGTTTAAAATTTATATTCATAAATAAACTATAAAGTTTCAAAACAGGAGAAACACAAAAATATGATTGCTGACATACGGATGACATATTCAATGTGAAGATAAACGTTTCTGGGCGTTCGGTCTATTAAGACAGCTAACATGTCCACGGATACATTCGCCAAATAGAGTTGGTAAAACTCGCTGGCGGCGTTCACACTTTCTTCAAGAGATTTGCGAGGTGAAAAGTTACGGTTTTTCAGCCGGGTGAATTTCTATTTGTTTGCTTCAAAAACTTGAGTGTTGGCATTGTTTACTATTTACTACGGGAAGAACTACGTGGTGTCAAAGTGGATTTGTGAATATTGCAATGTGTGAAAATCTTGAAAATTGTCTCAATCATTCGCGATCATCTGTTGCATTAAATACGTTTGACAAAAGAACAGACCAACTGAAATTCGAAAAAATGAACAACTGCGCCAGGACATTCATCTTTCCCTTAGAGACGTTATGAAAACAGTATCAGGTAGTGCTAATTTCTTTCAGTATAACGTACCATGTAGAAGCAATGAATTCTTAGTTTCTTAATTTTTCGGGATCTGCTTCCCCAACGGAAAACGTCATCGCACGCCACTGGCTTCAACCATAAGTATTACCGTCTCTCACCACCCACACACATATACACACAAATATATAAACATTATAAAGGGTCTGTTAATCCAATGTATCAAAAAAATCCTCATTCAATTCAATTAAACGGTATATATGTATTTAAAATATTTAATTTAAGTTGCGGAGTTTACATTGACCACTTCACATACTCAGACTCGAAATACTACTACAAACAAGTCATAATTGTTACGGGATGTACTAATCTACGAAAAAGTTATTGTATAAGAATTTCAAACTCAAATTTACCTATGCAATAATCTTCCGTCTGATAGATAGATTGTTTTGCGAAGAACAAAAGTAAACATATTGAGAGAATTCTGGTTTATAATATTTGAAGCAAACAAATAAAAATAAAAGCTAAACTGTAAAACTTGCCTCAGGCTATTTATAAATATGTATAAATTCAATGTGTTTGGATTAATAAAAGTTACAATTTTTCACGTCTCCAGAGAAAAATTCATGCAGAATTCCCGGAATTCAATGAATTCCCAGTGAGTAGTCACCCTGAGATAGCAACCGTTAAAGATTAACTTTTCAAATATTTCGGAACGAGCAGGGTATATGAAATCGTGAACATCCCCATACAAGGTAACCCACACGAGAAGCACACCAAATGAAAACAACGGAAGAATTCTACGGCTTGCATAACAGACGACGAACATTTGAAAGTCGTACAGATGCAGGTGGAAGATGCAACCAACGATGCGGGAAGAAATGAGGACACCGTGGGCGAATAAGCAATGCACCTCACCGCGGCAGTCGAATATGCAGGCACTAGACAACCACGCACGGCATGATACCTCGTGCATCTTTCACACCTTCACATAGAGGCAGGTGTACGTCTAGAAAACACTTGGATTCGAGATTTTGATCTTGTCTTGGCAACGGTTTTCGTTTCGAAACAGTACACGAACATTAAGAATTCTGAAAAATTAGCGCTCCATGCTTCAACATAACCACATTTCTACAGTTTCTAGCCAAGCCACATTTCCTCACTTCCTTCAAACGCCTAACACAACGTTCCATTAGCATATTTTTTAGTTCTTTGTTCAAAGTTCCATAGTATTCACTTTTTAAAAAAAAACTCCATTCGCTACCTCCTGACTGCAGCTCATGTCGCTGCTTATGACACGCGTCCCGGGTACTAGAGATTGATTTGAGAGTCCGCTCCGCGTGTCTCATTTAGAAGAACAAAAACCAAACTAGAAGCAGTTGTTCTAGTGCGTTGTCTCGATTAAAATACGTCTCCATTCGTCAACATCAACAGAGGGATTTTAATGGAAATTCCAGCTCCACGCAACTAGAGAGAGACGTCATCGCTCGGAATGTGGGCGCAAGGGACGGTGGAAAACTTATTAGATGCAAGAATTTCACTCGGAGGGAGCTCCTTATAATTACGGCGGAGGAGACTCGTTTTTTGAAAACCGATTTGTGCACCGAGGGGGAACAGATTGAAATCCGTGGGGAGAAATTCGAATGCGACGAAGGACAGGGAGCGGAGAACGTCGAAGGCAGAAGCTGGTTATTAATGAGAAGCTGCCTCGCTTTACCTCACCAAACATTTTCCCTGGGTTGTCATGTTACCATTACTCCAGACTGTAACTGTCGGTATTTAAATGTTTAGGCTTTTGTTACTGATTGTAATATGAAATGTGTAATGATATCGTATCAAGCATGTGTCACTTTGCATATACTGTGGTGAATTACTTAAGTTATAATCGCACGCCAAGAAGAAAATATGGTAAGAAAGCCAGTACTCGAAAAAAGGTATAAGTAGAGGAATGCATATTTCGTTTTTGCAAAAAACACGAAATGTGAAATAACACACTATAAGGTTCGTTTTTCATGTTTTTGAAAGGTGTGAGGTGCATTTTCCTAACATATTTTGTTAGGGAATTTAAACCTAGAATCGAACCCGGGACAGCTCGCATCAAAGACAAGAGTGGAAACCATTTGACTACACATTAATCTGAACAAGTTACTGTCATTCCTTCCATAAATTGAAAACAAGATCCACACAAGCCTTCAATCTGTCCCTATCCTGGGGAAGATCAATCCCATATTTTTCATCCTTACAGTTTTCCTTTATGTCCATCTGAACATTATCCCTCCATTTTCGTCTTGGCCTTCCCACAGGTCTACTACCATCAGGCTTCCCAACAAGCAATTTTCAATTTACACATCACGAAATCTACTATTTTGTAAACAACACTTCCTTGTAGAGCAGTGAAATTTAGCAAAATTTCTGGCACCCTGAGCCTGTGGCTGCCTACGCTTCTGTATCCACAGACTACCTAGCCAATACAACACTTCAGCCAATCGAATAGACAATTTTCAAAACCAGGCAGGTTTTAGAAGGCTATTGTGTAACTACCATGAGAGAGGGCCGGGTTCGATCCCCGGCGGGGGAGAACTGGGAATCCTTTCCACCTGTTCAAGCGACAACGGCGCCAAGACAGCGTCGTATGAAGTGGATACCTTAGGGAAACTCTGTGGGGATGAAAAATTAACAGTGTATTTTCGTTATTCCTCATCCACCGAAACCGTCCGTGATGAAAGTTCTCTATCGGGCAGAGTTGGCTTCCGACGGTGATGGGAGTGTTTGGTCAAGGCCCATTCGCATTCCGCGCACGCCCGCCCCGGATCGAATCGCAGGCTTCGTTTCATCTTCGTTTGTTGAGAGGAAGAGGGAATTGATACTATATCTTCCGGAGATGCTAGCAGTTTCTGCCTGTTTTCCAATTCGATTCTCGCGAAAGAAGAAACTTCAGCCGTTTTCCTTTTCACGAATGGAAAAGGGTTAGGGGGTTGACGATATCTGAAGATGCCTCCAGCTGTGGTGCAACGAGCCCGACTGTTGTCAATCGATGGGTTTTTAATCAGTCGCATTAGAGGAAAATTTCCCGAGTCAACATTTTCTATTTTTATTTAACATATTTATTTATTTTGTATTGTTTCACATGGTGAAGTTACGACTGTCGAGCCTCTCCTTCCACTTGACCATATTTACACAATTTTTGAATACACTCTGGGCTAATTTGCAAAGATGGGGATGAGTAATCATATGATGAAAGAAAACTCACAAACATCCAGGCCGGGAGCTCTGGCGCCGTAGCGCGATGCATTAACCACTCCACAACGAGGGCCGGCAAAAAAATACAATGGAATAAAAACACACCTATAGGCACGGGTACACAACAACAACACGGACACTCACATATTCCTGAAAATAATTTGGAGTTTCACATGGTGTGTTGAATTATGGGTTTTGGTACTTCTCTGCAATTCAATTTGTGCCTAGTATCTGTATCATGTATCTTCCCGTTTTAGGTGCATGGCTATGGGTGTTGTTTCACTCACACTATATCGATATCAAAATCACTCTCACACATCAATAATGCGAGATTTGAAACAACACTATACGACATTTCATTGTTTTGTCATATTTTCCTGTTTCCAGATTCCACTAAGACAGTGTACATAATATCTTCAGTATTTTATTTTCGATATATTACAAAGCACACACACTAAAAGTTAGGGAAAAACCCTCCGCTCTGTTGTAAATTCTGTGTATATTTAAAAACTTTCGCTTGGAGGAAAGGCGTTCGAATAACAAATCTCAGAATGAACATATCCCATTGCATATCGAAACGAAATTATCGAAGACGTACATATCTTGATTGATTTACTTTATTTTTACTTCGAATTTCTGCAATTTTTAGCTACTCGCGCAGATGAGGATCAGTGATGATATGATGAAGGAACACTAAAAAAGAACGCCAACGCACGTATTCGAATCAGGAACCCCTGGTGTGGTACCGCGCTGTGATGACTACTCGGCCACGGATTCCGGCAATCGCACGTATGTAGATGATACAGCGATTATTCTCTGTGGCGCACACTCACGTAAGTGTGTCAAAAATTGCTTAGAACTTATTTTACAAAAGTTGTCATGGTTTGTTTCAAATTCAGGGCTTGACGCAGGAGCGGATCAACGGGGAGGGTGATAGGGGCGATCGCCCCTCCCAACTGCCACGCTTTTGTGCATATAATTATGCTTAAAGTTTATGAAGACTCTTATACTCTGCCTTTTACCGCCAAGTATAACTAGCTCGGGAACATTTCTTTTAAAGTTTCCTTTTAAAGTTTCATTCAAGTCCACTTTATGCTTATCATAGGCCGATCGGAATTGGTCCTACAGTTTAAATTTGGAAGTGAACACTTGTGAAATATGCCTGAGAACGGGATCGAACCCGAGACCCTTTGAGAGAATAGTTCTTTGTCCCTTGTTTATTCACTCTACTCCTCGCCTTATCGTTCAGTTTACAGTGGCAATGTGAGGAATTATGACAATGGTATTCAATACGAGTAATAACCATCTATTCTAGTCCTGGATCGTATCTTTGCAAAGCAATACGCTAATTCTAGAACATGGGATGTCAGCTTGGTTCCTGTTTACAGCACTATATCTTTTTTTTTTACATGAAACAGTGCAAGTGTATGTTAGAATTGATTCTTGGTGAGATGAGGTACCCGACTGAATACGCCTACAAACTGTAACTTCTGAATCCGCCATTGACTTGACGTACGATTTACAGTGGAATTCGAACTACTTCTCAACATATCTGCATCTGGATTCGAACCCGAGATCCTTTTATACGGGTTAATTTTGAGCAAACTTTATGCACAGATAGGCTAATCGACCTTGAGTTGGAGTTCAAATTGGAATCCGAAACAATGAAACATGCCTCCACACGGAATCAAACCTTCATCATAACGTGAGGAATAGCGGTGGTACTGCTGAAATAAGTGTTACTAAACGTGGAAACACATAGATCCTCCTCGATTGGCCAGTGTTGGCGCCGTCGCCTTGTAATCAAGGGGTCCCATGTTCGATACCAGGTGGAGGCACATAGTGGTTAGGGTCCCACTTTAACCTGTAGGTCCAGTCCCAATTTGCCTTACTGTGCATAAAGTGGACTTAAAATACCAACTCAATACCAACATGGAAACACCACACAATGTGCAGCAGAATACACGAGTCACACCCACGGAAGCAGCCCAGAAAAATCTCTCTAGACATTGCTTCAGTCCGCCACGCCGTAATTCGAAGATGCGTTCCATCCGTCTGTCTCTTTTTTATTCCCAATTCGGAGAACTCATTAATCAGCAGCGACTCAACCACATCGTACCAACATGTTTTCACAAGCACTGTGATTACGTTCAGAGCCCATCATTACGACAATAGCCCGCGGTAACAATATGTGGAAGACTCGCAGGAATTTGTAACGCGTACATATGGGCACCAATTGCTCTATGCATGAGGACGGGAGCCCAAAGATTTCATGAATGGAGGACCATTCAGGTCCATTAAAGCTATTTTCAAATACTCTTAATTTATGTTCCTCTTTTAATGTAAGGGATCAAGTTTGCAAATCATTTAAATCTAAGAAACTAGAATTTAAAATATACAGAACAATAAATTTTGCCTGTAGTATTGTGAATGGATGTGAAACTTGGTCCCTTACGTTAAAAGAGGAACATAAATTAAGAACATTTGAAAATAAAATCCTTAAGACAAATATTTGAACCTAAAAGAGATTAGGAGACAGGTGAGTGGAAAAGGTTACATAATTTAGAACTGCATAGTATGCATTCATGTCCAGATATTATTAGAATAATTAAATCAAGAAGACTTAGATGGACAGGGCACGAGGCACGAATAGGAGGGGAAAGAAGAGTTTACAGAATTATTGGGAAACCTGATGGTTAGAGACCTGTAGGAAGACCAAGACGAAGATGGAGCGTTGAGACAGATAAATCTGCAAGGATGGAAAGGATTGAATTGATCTTGCCCAGGATAGGGACAGATGGAAGGCTCGTGCAGTCATAAACCTTCGGGTTTAAGAAGGCTAGAAAATTAGTTAATTTGTTACGTGGTTTACCAGGCATGGAGGTGAGTGGATGCTGGAAAAACAAGAGTGAGACAACGCTGACAAAAAATTGACCCTAGGACCCACTCCAGCAACTACCGTGGTTACGCAATGGCACTGACCCCCAAGTGCGTACGTGCGTTGACATGTTGATAATGGGTATTCAGTGAATCACCGCCACTGATTCAGCACAATAAAGAACGTGCGCTGAGCTCTGTTGGCCAATCTCTGTGATTCACATGTAGTCCATGTACCTCTCGATGACAACGGACCACGACCTGCGGTCTTCCTCTACAGTTCAACCATCAGACAAACCCTTTCCTCCCTCTTGAATATTGTTGCTTATTCATGTATTTTTTACTCCGAGCATAAGTACTAGGTATCCTTGAACCTTGGTCAGCGAGGTTGCAATCTCCATAAAATATCAAGTTCACCTCCTCCTGTCCATTGAACTCGCGGTTTCCTGCTACTTGGAATTACTCGACTACCTTCTGTACTGTTGTTGTGACACTAAATGTACTCCACTCTGTCTACAAAAGCAGTTCTCGGAAATTGACTCCGGACTATGGATATGTAGAGAGGCGCCATGAACGGCAAATGTAAATGATCAGCAAATTTCCTCTAGGGAGTCCCCACACGCAGCCCCGTAGCCAGGATTTTACTTCGGGGAGGGAGGGCTCATCCCGTATCAGCAAAGGCGTCGCCAGAAATATTTGTAGAGTCGGGCAGGCCATTAATAAAGCTTGATGAGTAGAAATAATAATCACAATAATAATTATTGCCATGGTTATAATTGTAATTTTACAATAATAACTATAATTTAAAATAAACCAACTTTAATCCAGATTTATTGTTATTATTATTATTATATAAATGGATGGACTTTGCTACTAAAACCACCGTATGAGTGACATTATTTTTCTTACATTTTGTAGTTAGTGTACTGACATTCATATTTATTGTATTTTGTTATTAACCTTTACTCATTCCGAAAAAAAGAATTTAAAACTCATAAAGTTTATATTGTGTGACATCTCACAAAGAAAACTGTAAATTTTGGAAGATGTGGATCCATTTATTCTTTGGATTAAATTGTAGAATATAAAAATATTAGCTGGTTGCTCTATTATACACTAAACTTTTTTTTTCGCACTAATGTTTAATCTTGCTAAGGATGTAAAATTAATTACCACTTATACACTATTTAAATTTGATATTTTTAGGATTTCGGGGGTCGGTCCGCCCCCTTAGCACCCCTGGCATACACAGCCAACAGGCAATGTGAAGCTGTTTTACAATTCCACTACAAGGCTCTCCTTTTTACAGCGGTCTCTTTTCTACAGGCTTCCTCGCTCATGTAATAACCTGCCTCCAAATGTTGACATATTCTTACCAGACCATAATTTCAGAAAATTGTTAATGAATGTGCAATTTTAAAAATTTTTGTTCCATCTTGAATTCTATTCATTTGTTAATATTATTATTATTGTTGTTGTTTTTCTGCTGTTACTGTTTCAGTATAAAATGGTATTTCAGTACTTTACCTGAAACTTTTGGGAAATAAATAAAAAAGTAATTTTATTTCCTATAGATGTTTTCCAGTCGTTCCAAAATACACTGCTGGACAAAAAAACAGGACACATAAATTCTGATTCGAAGGCTAACTAAATTACTGGAAATATATTCAACAGAAAAACAACTTTGAGGATGTTCTACATACATTAGTAAGTTAAATTAGTACAAAAACGAAAGTTACAGAAAACTACCAAACTGAGAGCGTAATTCATAAGTAATTGCAATTCAGATGTCAAATATTAAGGTGTCCGGTTTTTCTTGTCCAGCAGTATATAATTAAAATTAAGCTCTGTGATGAGGGTCAAGGTTCGTCGTTTGCGTGGCCACCGCATAGAGTCTCATCGCCGCTGTTTTTTTATGGATTTCTAAACCGGACTTCACTATACTTCTTTACAAAGGTCTCCTATAACTATGATGGGTAAACGTACCCATCCTCCTTCGATCGGGGATCGATTCCGAGACAGTTTGTGCCAAAAGCAGAGTGCTAATCATTCTGCTAAGCGGGAGCTCCTTTGAAAAAACACCAATCCACTCAGTGTTTACAATAACTTAAAGCACATGGGGCATTCCAGCGTTACGTGTGTCATATTTATAACACACAATTTCACGTCCTAGACATGAGATTGGATTAAAATATTAACAATGAAGTGATTTAATAGAATTATGAAGTACTTTGTGGTGTCTGCTAACAAATGAAAAAAGTTCAGAATGATAGCATGGGCTGAATGCATGAAAAACATGAACCAAAGTGAGTTGCGTGTGTGACGCTTTAAAAATGTATGACATTTTGACTTCATTTGTCTGTGAAGCTATATGGGCTGCAGATGATAGTAACTTTTATTTGGTTAAATGAGTAAATTATATGCATTCGCAAACATCTAAACCTTAATGCAATTAAAAACAATAATCATTTCCATATAAATTCATTTTGTTATTTACATGGAGTAGGGCCACTTTTCACTGAATGCTCCACATACATTTTCAATACGGTACATCAATGCAAAAGGGCAAAAAAGGTTTCGTAGAAACGTTGTCCAGAACGGCACAGTATTGGATAAGGCAAAATACTTTACGAAAAGTCTGCGAATGATCAGACGGCGAGCATTATCATGTATAAATGTAACCACTACGCATCACAGAAAACCACAAATACAATATGTTATCCTGAACGCTTAACTTCTTCAGGAATAATATTATCAAAGTTAACACAGCCGATCACTTCCAATGGACATCCTATTTTAAAGTGTAACACGATTTCGTGAGTATATTTAATGTTGATCTTTAAGCACTTATTTTTCCACGATCCTTTTATGAGTAATTTTGTATTATTTTCTTAATGTTTTATATCGACCTCGTGTACGGATAGGTTTGATTCGAGTTTTGTTATTTAGCGTCGCATTTCTGCCTTTTTGGCTAATCGGGAAGATAGGGATGAAATTGATACAGATTTGAACCCGGTACCGCTGGCGTCATAGCGCGCTGTGCTAACCACTCCTCCAAGGAGGTCGTCCAGACGATATACCGCGATATTGAAAAAATATCGTCCAGGTGATATCAACTAGACGATATATCGTCACGATATTTAGCGATATATATCATGGAGACGATTGTATCGTATCGTATCGTACCGTATCGTCTGTGACAGGCTAAGCAGGAATGGATCTGCAACTTAGTTCTCACGGAAAATGGAATGTCAGATATAATGGATTCACCACGATTTTAATAGACATTTCAAGAAGGCAAAACAAAGATGTAAAGCGAAATTCTTAAATCTTGAATGCGAAAAATACTCATGCCTGTACCAAATTAATGTTGGCAGTACGTTTTCCCTTGAGGTGATACTCTCCGCCAGGGAAATGCAGATGCTCTCAAGGAAATGGAAGCCGCTAAAAACACTCTATGCCACAGCGTCCTCCGTACATTCGCTCTCAGGAGAAGCACTCCTGGTCTCCCATCATGCACTTACCTGAAATGAAAACGACATAATTACTCACTCTGCACTAATTTCAACAGTGGTACAACAGTTTAAGTGAATTTAAAACACATAAAGTTTAGTTGATAAACAATAAAATATAGATATGTTAGGGCACACGAGAAACAGATTTGATTAAGTTCGTCTTGTTGGGGGAAAGTTGCCTAATGAGAGATGGGGTTATTTCTTGGTACGTATGGTGACGAAAGCTACCGGTAATAATTAAGTGTGTTCGATTGATTGATATGTTTACTTCGCTATTCTGTCACTTTTGGCTAATCGCGAAGATGATGATGAATTGTGATAAGATGAAATGGATAAAAGGACAACTATAAACACTTAAGGAGAACACACAACACGAGCCCAAACGGAGGATTATACTGGTCGTTCAGACGCCAGAGCCTCGTTAGTCTGCAAATTTAGTCGAGGGTGTACTACGTGGAAGGGAGGTTGACCTTTGCGTGTCTTCGCAAAGGGCCATCCGTTACACCCCTAATTAAGTGTGTGTTGCACAAAATCTACACAGAACATTTCCGATTTCGGTTCTCAGTTTGTGATCTTTTTAACGTAACGGAATTGTTTGCGACTGGAGCAAACGTTTCCTATTGTCCATAATTGTGTTATACCGGGTATTGCCATACAATACCCAGAAACACCCACTTAGCGTACAGGACATCAAGAAGGACAACTATTTAAAATAATCGAGGCCTTGTTTCAACGGTACGGGCTCTTCAAAACAAGCTTTCCAATCCTACGTGTATCATCTCTCTAACAATGTCCTTACTATCATTATAATAACCCGTGGCTCTACAGCCCGTAAGGGCCTTGGCCTATCTCCCGACTGCCAGTCTCCCTCGCACAATCCTATCTAGAGGTGAGGAGACCGGTAATGGTGTGACGTGGGGTCAGCACGTCGAACCCCCAGCTGTTATAGGATATATCTGTGACCGGGTTACGCTACTCACTCGTAGCTCCTGACGATGGTGGGTTGCCACCGGTCCTATACACAGGCCGAGAACCCAGAGACTGAATCCAGGCGGACTCGAACCCATGCCGTCCCGCAGTCGGGAGCCCAAAGCACAGAGGCTTAGACCGCACGGCCACGGAGGAGGACTTTACTACCATTACTCACCCTTTATCAATTTAATAATTTACAACATGTAAATCTTGATTGTTTAAGAAACCAGAACAACCAGGGTACGTATAGCTATAAATCAAAATTAGTGTAATCTTAAATACCAATGTAAACGATACGAAAAATGTAAATTGTAAAACGAAAAAAATAAATAAAGTAGTATACAATAAACGGGGGAACAAAGATTTTAATATTTTATGATTTTAGTTCTGCAACGTTAGAGTTGTTATGTGTAACGATAAGGGGCTGGACCCCGTATAATGTGAAGGGTGCAAAATAGCATTAGTGCTGACGCACCCAATATTTTAAATTCAAATCAAATCAAACATAGAGTTGCATTGACCATTTTCCTAAACTCGGTGAGTTTCTACATCAAAGTACGTAAAAAGGTCTGTTAATAATATAATGCTTTAAACAAATTATTTCTCGATTCTTCTAAGCGTAACACGCTGTATATAAATGCCACTGACAACAGTCATGTCGCGTGGTTGCATATGTACACGATAAAAATGCCATTTATCAAGGGTTCACAGCGTCGAACAGGCCTCAACGAGCAAACCATTATCAAGAAAAGTTGTTTGTCTTGACGTTCTCTACGCGATGTCAAAGTGTGTATTGCACGACGAAACCATGTAGGATATCATCACAGTGGAAGTGTATTGTAAATAATAAACATGTCTTCTTCTCTTTTTCATTGATTGATTGATTGAGCTAGTGTTTTAAGTCCACTTTATGGACAGTAAGGCTCATCAGCACTGGACCTACAGTTTAAACTGGGATCTGAACCGCTTGTGCCTCCGCCGGGAATCGAACCCGGGAACCCTTGATTACAAGGCTACGACGATACCACTGCACCATAGGGGAGGCTCCTTTCGTTTTCAGAATTTGAAATAGCAAAGTGGTTCTTAAAAAATACATATATATATATATAACAAATAATAATAATTCGGACGTTTGTAGCTCCAAGTGGTCTTAGTTCAAGTCGAGCCTGGTAGACTATTTCACACGCATTCACTTCAGATGAACGTAATCCAGCAACACAAACACAACCTGTGTAAACCAGAACAAGGCAAGGCCGCCAATTAAATGCAGCCTGGTTAGGCGCAGCTCATTAGAGACTTTGGATGAAAGCGAAGGTGAAGTTGTTTTGTTTGGTTAAATCATCCTGCTTCCAGTTCGCAACCAAGAACTTTCCCTCCGCTTTGGTCAAGATCTTCTGCATTTCTCCAGGAACAAAGTCACATTTTCCCTGCGGTCTCCACGCAAAGAGACTTACATAGCTCATCCTCTGAAATAGTCAAAATCACTACGCATGGCTATCATACATCATCACTCAAGACACACTTCGTGATTTAGACAAAGATCTTTATTTAATAAATTGATTTAATCATTCCAATATCAGGGGAAAAACCAACTATTGTTTCATTAATTAATTATGAGCTCAAATAGGGGCCTCCCCCAAGGCGCAGTGGTAGCGTCATTGCCTTGTAATCAAGGGGTCCCGGGTTCGATACCCGGTGGAGGCACAAGTGGTTCGGATCCCACTTTAAACTGTAGGTCCACAGCCATAGAGGAGGAGGCTCTTTTCTTTTCAGAATTTGAAATAGCAAAGTGGTTTTTCAATAATAATAATAATAATAAAATAATAATAATTCGGAACTTTTGTAGCTCCAAGTGGTCGAAGTTCAAGTCGAGCCTCGTAGACTATTTCACACGCATTCACTTCAGATGAACGTAATCCAGAAACACAAAATGGAAAATGAAAGTCAATCAAAAATTATGTATTTCATAATTTCATTTCAGGCACAATAATACATGTTAACTATTGCATGAACATAACTTCAAATTGAAGCAATGTTTTTTTTTTTAGGGAATCACACTATTATGGGAGAAAATGTGGCTTGTTAGCCTTCCACCTTGCTTGTCCCTTCCTGAAAAAAATTCTTACGACGTCCATGTGAGCACTTCCTTTCACATCCGTACAAAGTTTCAAGATGAATTAGATGAAATGGGTGAAGCAACCGAACACATATTCATGCCCAGGTCGAGACTCGAATCCAGAACCAAGGAAGTGAGATTGTGACTATCACTGAACGTTGCGGCTACAAAGGCAGCTACGAACCATTTGGTTCTCTCTATAAACCGAACTCGAACCCTGAACCCCATGATTTAAACACAACAACATGGACTACAATGCCATCCGGTAGGTTGACATGCACTTATGGACAAGCATGCTCTTAGTGCAGGCACTTGTAACTTTAGAGCACACAGTCTACAGCAGGGAAGGATATTTTTCTTCTCTCCTTCCAAACACTCCAAGTTGCTTACTCACGCCACCCACGGCTGGCGGACAAATATGACGGGTGTCGTTGTCTCGAGCGCCCGCGAACGGCAAGGCCGAAGTGAAGGTTCAGCGCACAGCGACAATAGACGATCGCAAGGAATGTGTCACGTAAATGCGGAACTTCACTGACGCAATACGATGTCAGGGTTAGGTTACAAGTTGCAGGATAACTGCAGTGGGACCAGGGGCGGAGACGAGAGATAAGGAAAGCCGGTTGCATTGTAGCCTTCATCACTGTGGTTTTGCTTTTGGGGGATGCCAACTCGGTGGCGTATTTGTGATTTCATTTTGGAAGGTAAGGTAAGGTGGTGTTTTTTTTTTTTTAATTTATACCAATCAGTAGGGACATGATGTTTTCGTTTTAGTTCTCCCTGAATTTCGATGTTATTTTTTGCTGCAATTCGGTGTTATTTTTCGCGGTTTAGAGCGAAAAATTCCGTGTTATTAATTTAAAATCGTTGTTATTTTTACATGTATATTTACTGTTCCTTCTATGCTTAAGATTTTCACATTGTATCAGTTATGAAAAATTGAGACAAATTTTACTTTCATAACAAAAAAATATGGCTTTATGAGAAATGACCAAATTGCTTCCACTTGGAAAAGTATTTGTTCTTATCAGCCTCTAAATATGAAATATTTATTGAATGATAACACACAAATCTTTGAACATCACATTTCCCCAACAATGCCAAAAAATCCCTGTGCAACAGTTTTGTGTACACACATACACCCCCCCCCCCCCTTCGAAACACAACAGATGCTTCCCCTGAGAAAATTAATTCTATTTCAGTACGAAGATAAACACTGTCAGTCATGTCTGCGCCAAACTGCAATAAATGAAACGTGATAATCTCTTTTCAATCGAACTACCACCAGCTAGACTACAAATGACCGAATAGCGCCTCAGGTAGATCTTTTCGAACAGAAGAGGTGTTACCTCCAGTTTATAGTGCATATTTCGCGGCGTTTCTCGCGTTAAAGTGTAAAATTCGGTGTTATTCTGAAAAATGACATAATTCGCGTTATTTGGCGATTCCGAAACACCGAAAACTTTCCTCCTTTACATACCCGAATACATTTTATATACTTTATTTTGCTTCCTCATCTTTTCGGTGTTGTGTTATCGTTACAACGAAAACTTCACGTCCCTACCAATCAGTGAACCTATAGGCTTTTGGTTCTTCGATGTTGTTTAGATATTCCAAAAAGCTTCGTAGCTACGTAACCGTATTAAATTATTGCGAATATCAAGACAACATTGAAAGCAAACCACACGAAGATTCGCGTGAATGCTCTAGAAGGGATTATAAAAAACATGCAATTTCACATTTTGGATTATCATAGCGATTATTTCGAAAGAAGAGAAAAAATTCTGAAAGGACTTCGCTGGTGCAGACCAAAGGTCCAGCCTAACCTTGAAGATTCGAATATCGAGTCATTAGCTCGTTATGAAATCAAACTTCATGATAGGATTTTCGAACAATGTAGTGGAGTGTGTTGAAACTTGATATATTCCATACCGATTGCAACCAGTTCTTATCAACCTTGGAGCCAGTGGATTTCCCTTTCATTGTCCAATTAGCATGAAGCAATGACTCATCCAGACAAACGCAATCCGCGGAAAAGAAAAAGTACAAAGCAACTTCGTGGAATCACACAAACTGAATCAACATTCAGAAAAGTTGCTTGCAAAATATAATTTCAATTTTTGTAAATTAAAAAAAAAAATCGCCGACCCAGAAGTACGATGTGGTGACTACCCATTTGAACGCCGCTTCCTATATGATGGAAACGTCATCAATGACCTCGCAAAAACTCATGAAAAATATCATGTGGGGCAGTGGTCGTCATGGCCCCACCAGAATCGCAGGTCGTGGGAGGAAAAGCGGTGGAAAAATATATTTTAAATTATAGTCAAACAGTGTTGTTAAATAGTTTAAGGATACTACGGTATGCCCCTATACTTTTAAACATAAAAGTGATCTAAAATATTACTAAAATAAAGGACGCAAATATCATGTTTTATTGAAAAATTGAAGGCTATAACTCAAATAGTTCCCGACTTATGTCATCCCAAGTAAACCTGTTTTAAAAAAAATAATGTTATAATTAAAAAGGTACCTCACACAGGAAAGGTATTGTTGCGTACTGCGTATCTAACGAAGTTCTTCATTTTAGTCAAATGTATTTATTTCCTGTCAAATTTAAGCCTAAAGAAGCTTTTAGACTGCCGAAGTGACGAGCAACATGCGACATGAGAGTTTCATATCAAAGATACAAGCGACAAGGGGCACGTAAAATGCAGCTTGTCGGGTCACTTCGATTCGATACGAATGGTTGCATTTACTTTTGATGGTTTGCTTCCAAGGGACACGTGTCGCTTCTCGCTTCAGTCTGAAATTCCATAAAAGCAGTTACTACATAGTAATTACTATAGTTACTACAATTCTTGTGCTGTGCTGCTTTCATAGGCATGTAAAGGGCGCGTGTGTTCACTTCTTCAATTCAAGAACTGCATTTCAAAGTGGAAATAAGTCGCTCATAATAATAATAAGTCATGTACATTAACATTTACTGAATTCTTTCAAGGTTCTGTAAATTCCATTCTAATGCTTAATTGGTAGTGTGATTTTTCCTGAAATGAATTAGTTTGTTACTAAAAATAAAAAAATCCGCCCGAACAGGGACTCGAACCCTGGACCGTTAGGTTAAAAGCCTAACGCTCTACCGACTGAGCTATCCGGGCTCTAGTATTGTCAGTATTGTGAGATCGTGATATGGTACATTGCTGACGTCACGACAACACCACGACCTTGTGTTATCAGTGTAATGGAACAGATAAAGAGAATTGCGTGATTTCCTCTTCCACGCCCGTAGTACGTACACACGAGGTATATTGCATGTTGTTTTCCCTCAAACTTGTGTTTTGTATCTGGTTTGATTGATATCCACTAAATCATACATAGAGCAATAGGAAACATATGAAGTTCCAATTATTATTATTTATTGAATGAATCTTATCGTAAATATCTGTTTGTTAACTTAGAAGTGTTACAAGTTCCGGTAAAAATTCGGTATATCGGAGAAACATTAAAATCGAATATTTTGTGTTTTGCATGGTTCGTACTTACCAATTGTGTATTGCGAAACATAGTTCAAGGTGCCATTATGCTTTTATTTCTATGAATGAAACTGCGTTACTACACATTCATATCTGACTCGCTTCATATATATTTTTTTGTATTTTTCATCTTTATTTCCATTGTATTGTTTTCGTTTTATTAATTGTGTTTATAGTCTTATCTGTAGTTAATATACGTAAACTCTATTCTCTGACAAGGTGGGAGAACAGCATTATGCCAAACCTCAACGGATGACTAAATATACGCACATTATTACTGTAAAGTCTGCACTCTTACTGCCCGCAGTTCTTTCATCTTTCATTTTGAATGAGAGAAAAGTAAATGCATCAGTTGAAACAAAAAATGCATAAAATCTATACTCAAGACCAAATGTTTAAGTGCATCATCGAGAAAGATGCAGGAAACTATCAATTGATGCATTAAAATAAGGCTCGCCATAGAAATACATGATGCACTTTGCTGTATAGATGAATTTCCATGTGTGTACATGGAAAAATCGCATTTTTAAAACAAGGAAGTGCATCAGTTTTGACAAACTTTTGAAAATCAGCAGACATTATCGGTCACTCATAGAAACGGAACGAAAATCACTTTATTTAACGATAGGATTAAACAAAATGATCTGAACATTTCGTGTTTTTTGTCACTTTTCCCACCGCTTTTATTCATCCGGACAATGAGATTGCTGGCAATTTGATCAAACCGATGGAGGGACGCGAACCCTGAACCTACATTGGCGAAAAAAGCGATGATACTTAGTCATTTATCATATCTTTGCCGAGGAGAAAAATCTGTGGAAACCACAACTCAATCGACATATTGTCTAGTCTTACTACAGACTAAACTACACGCATACCCTACATGGCAAACTTGCACTCTGTGTGACCTCGCGTTACAATGGACCGGACCATATTAGTGGTGACGTCACAGCAGATGACTGAGGCCGATTTGAGTCCAAACAAAGCAGTCACGTGGTTTTAGCCTATTCAAAAGCATTGAATTTTCCATCGAAAGGGGTAGCTTTAAGAAATGTAACAGCAGTTATGAAACAAAATTGTGATGTGTATCGTACATCAATGTAAAGATGAGATTTAGGAGAATACGTCGATATATTGCACAGACCTTTCAGAGCATAAGGTGAAAAATAGGTGGAGTAAGGAAATCATGCATTTCTAAAGAACATCGAGCTATTCCGTTTCCGAACCCAGCCGAAGCATTCTGGGAGTTGAGCACGTTCACGTGACTGCAGCGCCGCCGCCTATTGGCTGCCCTTTCGGATCGGAAGCCGGTAGGAGGATTCGCTTTACTCCATTTCCTTACTCCAGTTATTCTTTACCTTATGCTCTGCAAGACGTGTAATAATATATCGACGTATTCCCCGAGATCTCATATTTACATTGAGTACGCATCACAATTTTGTTTCATAACTGCTGTCACAATTCTTAAGGCTAATGGAAAATGCAGTGCTTTTGAATAGGCTAAAACCACACGAGTACTTTGTTTGGACTCAATCTTGTAGCGTGACGTCACACTAATATGGTCCATTGGAAGCTCCCACGTTGCAGAAAGAACAAATGCAACTGCGATGGCGCAAAATGAACCCGAGTGCGTGAGTGAGAGAGTTCGATGTTGTCTGTTTACAACGAGAAGGAACACCTGGTCAAGAGGACCCGTTCAGCCACAGCCCGTGAATATGCAGACAGCGGAGGCTCCACCTTAATTGCTGACTTAATTAGCTTGTCCGGAATTCAATCGCAGGCACGTACAGCGAAAGTAGTTATCCTAAACGGAACGAATGCGAAAAGGAGATAGCCGAGAAACAGAAGAGCATGGTTGTTTCTTTCTTTGATCTACTTGACGGTGAACGAGTACCGTGGGTTAAAAGCGACCACGATGATAACCGAATATCGTATAGTGGGATCCATGAGTATTACCGTGCAAATTATTCATGACTATTTTCATTAATTTTTCTCTTACATCCTATGTATTTTTAAGCGATGGATTTTTATGTACGCTGGTGCAGAAGTTGTCAACAGCTTGTTTTGAGTTTTCTTTTAATTCTTGAAGCTCTTATTGGGTCAAATAAAGTGCACGAACCTGGTGATGGATAATTTTCACGGTAATACTCATCGATCCCACTGAACCAGTGCGCTACGACGCCAAGGGTCCCGGGTTCGAATCCAACCCTGGGCATGATTGCTCTATGTGAGTGTCCCTTCATATCATCACTCATCTTCGCGATTCGCCATAAGTGGAGAAGGTAGTGCATAGTACATAGTATACATAGTACATATATAGTATACTATATCTGTGTTCTCGGAAAGGTTTAAACGGAAGTAAAAACTGTTTAATATGTTTGCAAAAACTATATGGAATGAGGTCTAGAGCTTTATCGTATGTTTGTAACACTGTTTTTTAAATCAAAATTATTTTGTGAATTTTCCTTCTTTTGTTGCAGTACATGCTTATGCAAATTTTATTATAAAAATGCAGTCATGTGGCCGTGTTCTAATGTGGAATGGGACATACTATGTACCCTATACCCAAACACACATAAAAATTAATGTATGTGTATGTACGTATACGGTGCTTTTTGTGGCGGTTATCAACGGTACCCCTACCGGCACCTTTTTAAAAGAAATGTGTGTGTTTGTGTGTGTAGATACATGAACACAGGATCATTTGTGAACGTGCCACAACATTTTCAATAGTTATTAAGATGAACATAATAACAAAATCAACACAATCAAAATATTAAAAAAAACTTGAAAAGTACCGGAAACTTTCCTCCCAGGAAAAAAAGCACTGTGTGTGTGTATGTAGGTTGAACTTTGTAGCCCCAAATAAAAAAAGTTATTCCGGAACTGAACAGGGAAACAGAAAAAATGAAAAAACAAGAACGAAAAAACAAAACATATCCACGGAAGCACTTCCGAAGAAATAAGCACGAAAACTGACATTTTATCTTCTGGGCTCCAATGTTGTGTATGACAACACCATTGGTGAAAATAAATAACATTAGGAAAATACCGAAGTTACAGCACTTTCGCAGAGCATGTAAAATGATGGAAATGAGAAGCACGACGTATTTGGTTCAGTGAAGGAATTTATCCGAGGCACTACAGCTTACGTAACACCAACTTCCGGTAATCTGCTATGCATGTGCAGGACACTTTCCATGCAACGAGGTGCGCTTGCGCAACGGACCATGCACGTCATTCTTCAGGTTGATTAAAATTAACAGGGAAAGCGAGGAACGTACTTGAAACAAGAGCAGGGCAATAAAGACGTTTATGTAACAACTCTACTTATGTTTTTCTGGAACTCTGGGAGAAAAATGGTCCCGGCGATTTCGTTAGAAGACGACTTCATGAAGGTAAATTTCCCTTTTGTAGGGAAATTCGGACCGTTTTTTAAACGAAAAGGGAAATTAAGAGTCTCGATTCATGTGAAGGCAGCATTGCAGGGACTGCATTAGTAGGGGAAAAAGGGGCATTTTCTTTCCCACTGTACGCAGTGGCGGCGATTGGATTCCAAAAATGGGTGGGTGCAAGGGCAGTTCATTTCCCTTGGTAGATAATGTTTAGCATATAGTGCTGGGACAAAAAAAAAAGTGTGCAAATGGCCACCACGCCCCCTTACCCAAAGTCAATGACGTGTCCCCCACCCATCAGGTCATAATACACTTACGAAAGGGTGTCTACTAATATTCTATTACTGAAAATAACTTCTTTTTAGCTTTATTGAACGCTTTACTAGATCTTCCCCCTAAATTCTGTCTTTTCTTCATCTAACGGGTCTAAATATGACCAGTAGCAAGAGTGATTTCGAACCATCTCAAGTAAATGAAATAGTATTCGCCTCTACCCCTATTGTGAGGTCTTCGATGGCGTAGTGGGGTCGACCTCCGTGGCGGAGTGGTTAGCACAGCACGCTACAAAGCCAGGGGTCCCGGGTTCGAATCTCGGCTACGACTTGGATGTTTGGGTTTGTCCAAAATGAGTAAAAAAAAGAATACAGTAAAAATTGACATGAGTGAAAGTTTGAGAAATGTGTGAATGAAGGGGGATACTGCCGAATAGAGGTATATAAAAAAAATTAAAATGTGGAAAAGTCGTCGCCTTGTCTCGGGGGTCCCGGGTTCGATCCCCGGTGGAAGCATATGGACGTTCGAATCCCACTTTAAACTGTAGGTCCAGTCCCTATTAGCCTTACTGTGCATAAAACAGATTTAAAACACAAAATCAATCAATTCCCTTCTTCCCCTTGACTCATCGCACGTGTTGCAGCATAGTGTCAAGGTGTAAACTTTTTCTTTACATATATTATAGACACTTATAATTTCATATTATTAAAAAGGAAATATCCGCACAAAATTTTGATGTGCGGTCCGCGCCACTATCGCTCCTCGTGAGTACCTTTTGGGTCTTGCTAATGGGTTAGTGGGCAAAGAAGTAGACCATCAGCTCTTTTTCCACATTATCAATTCCATACCAAAAATTACCGTAAAAAAATAAACACATTTTCTCCCAATGTATTACAAGCACATTGGAGAGTCACAATTGCTTGCTTATCTGATGTTGAGACCTAAGAGCCAATCACAATTTTGTGTGTGTGTGTGTGTGCCCGCGCGCAAGGTCGCCCGCAGCGAGAGGCCAGGCGGAGCACTTGCCCCCCCCATGAGATATCTGGAATGAGTTAATGTAATTCGAATAGTGAAATTGTAGCGATAATTTATTTAAAAAAATATTGTTTTCTGTGACTTACAGGTCGAAAGTTACAACAACTATTATTATTATTATTGTTGTTATTATTATTATTATTTGAAGTAGGGTTACATTTAAGCTTACAGTCTATTTTACACTGATTATAAAAACAGATTTGTCTGTATACATTCAGAATATGGAAATTACAAATCAATGTAATTTTTAAAAGAGACAAGTAGTAGTAGTAGTAAAAACAAAAATAATAACAATAATAGAAGCAGTAATAATAATAATAATAATTAAAAAAGTGTCTATGACCCTACCCCCCACCCCTCGAGAAAAAATCCTGCGGTCGCCCTGTGCGTGTGTTTTTTTTGTACTTAAAACATGCGTTGAGTGATTGAAACAGAGTCGTGAAACTTTGTGGGTTTCTGAAAGGGATTGATTGATTGATTTTGTTATGAGCACTTCCGTTAACTAAACAAAATTTAGGACAGGCCTCTGACAAGAAAATAAAAATTGTATATGTAAAAACTTCCTCACTACATTTTTTAAGACTAGTTCATCCCTTCATTAGTTCATAAGTACCCTACTGTTTCCAGGGATAAAATCTCCTTAGCTATTAAAAGCTGAGGCTGGAAATGGGCACTCAGGACATACAAGGTCAAACACAGGACAACACGAGTCCTCAGAGGGTTATCCTGGCCGTGAATCCAGGCACCAGAGCCTCGTTGGCCTGCAAGAAGCCGTTAACGGGTTGTACTACTGGGAAGTGAGGCTGACTTTTGGATCTCCTACCAGAAGGTTACCCCTTAACACCCCAATTTCTGAAATCCCCAGGGAGAAAGCAATGGCATTTTCTCACTTGTGGTGCTTATACCACTTTGTAACATATGAATAATAAAAATAACACGTGGTTCGACAGCCCTTAAAGGGCCTAGGCCGTCTCCCGACAGCCAGTCCCCCTCCCACAGTCCTACATAGAGGTGTGGAGATCGCTACTCCCTTGTAGGTCCACAATTTCCTCACGATGGCGGGTTGCCACCGGTCCTATACACAGGCCGAGAACCCATGCCGTCCCGCAGTCGGAGCCCAAAGCACTGCGCCTTAGACCGCACGTCCACGGAGGAGGACTGTAACATATGAAACAGTGTGACTTTTTCAAATTCCGTCAGATAAGCGACCCTTTACAGTACGTAAAATGAACGATAGACGTATGAAGAAGTCTTACAAACCCCATGATAGCAGTTACGTGTTCTGGGGCCGTGGTTTTCTAGTAGATGAAAGAGCAACGCCTGACTTGTGAAATTTAGATGATCTCCACCGAACGGGCAAGTACGTGCCATGCAAGGTGTGGAACATTCCGCTCCAACCCCTTCCTTGGATCCCTCCAAGGTCCGCGCTCCTCCTCCCTCCTCAGAGCACTGGAGGGAGAGGAAAAACCCTCAGCCTCCAACGAGATGCCGCTCACTCGATGAAGCGATCTCTTTCTCCCGCCAGCTGCATTTCCGAAAATCCTCTATCACAGATTTACACTCCGAGCGGCTTCGCTTTTTCCCACATTCCCTGCAGATTACACACGCACCGCCTCTCGTAAAAAGGCTCCATGAAATTTAATGACATGCAGTGTCGTGAATTACGCGCGGAATCCATGTTTTTTTCAAATCCGTGGAACGTCGTTTTCTACAACATTCTAATACACTTGGGACGCCTGTCACCACAAATCCTCTTTTCCTTTTCTGGTAAAAAGATTTCCTCTTATTTTCTTGTCAAATGCCTCCTGGACAATTTTGCGGTATGTTTCTGTACAATTTTAATAATTTTAAGACATTTTGCTACAGGGTAATTCCATGAAAAGGGTCACTTTTGAAATTCTCTCCTCCTCGACAAAATAAAACGACCTGAAGAAAGTGCTTTACCTCTTGAACATAGAAATTGCTAAGTAGTGCATTTGGAGCCAGTGCAGAAAATCCTCCTGTTAAAGGTTAAGTAGACGAGTAAAACTAGGTTTTAAAAATTGGTATGTGTATTTGTTAGAGTTTTACTGCACTCTATGTGGTATTTTTGGGACAATTTGTGCATAACATAATATTTGGTTCTCGTAGAAGACGGCACGACATTTCCCGCCCTGTCGTTACAGTGAATTCAATGATAAATGATGTTGCAAATCAAATGCGAAATCTCGCCGTCTTATCTGAGGAGAAGGAACTCGCTATTGGTAGAGAAGGAACCACGTCATCTGCAAGGAACGAGCTGCCTCCCTCTTACACAACGTTGGTATCTTCCCTGACGATAGGTGAAACTTCGTACCACATTTGCTTCAACATTTGTTTCCGATTTGTGGCAAGAGAGGGAGATATAAGAGGCGGAAGGTAGCCGACCAAGTCCGGGCCATGGGTGTTCCTTCACCAATATCATCACTCATCCTCAACTTCGTGATTAGCCCAAAGTGTAGAAAAGCGGAGTAAAATAAAGTAAATCGATCAATCAGAGTGAGGTAGGAAGAAAAAGAAAGAACAATGGGAGGCAAAGAAAGAGAAGCCGCAGAGGCTGAAAGGCACGCAGGAGAGAAAATACGGAAAGAAAGCGAGCAGAGGCAAATATTGAGAATAATACGCGCAGGGCGAAGTAAATAGAGAGGGGGAAGGAATGGAGAACCCAAAAAAGAAAGATAGTCAAAGAGAAAGAGGTGAGTTGAAAGAAGGAAAGGAACAAAATGAAGGCAAAGACTTATGAGAAAGGGAGAGTCAACATACAGAAATAAAGAGATAGGAATTTAGGAGAAGAGACAACATAATGGAAGAGAGAATGTAAAGAAGACGAAAAAGAGAAAACACATGAGAAAGAACGGATAGGGAGAAACAGAGAGAGGACGTACGCAGAGGCAAATGGACAGAGAGAATAAAAGATATGAAATGTGCACAGAGCAAGGGCAAGAAATGCAGACAAGAACAAAGTGTGAACGGACACAAGTGAAAAAAATAACTACAACATACAAAAATTGATTAATAAATAAAATTAGTTTGGTTTCAAGTCTGAGGAAGACCCTGAAAGGGGGTTGCAACGTCATGTTGTTAAGTGTTTTATTTCTTTTTTTTCTCTATTGTATGTGGTGTTTATTTTCTGTCACGGAAACAAGGGTAATCTTTTACCATTAGATAAAAAGAGAAAACAGAGGCACTCGCAGTGAGAACCAGACAGAACCATTCCACTCCACAAATCCAACTTTTATGCAAATTCGTTTACTGTTTTATACCTCAGCAAGCCTTTGGAACAAGTTGCCACCATGTCTCTTCCTCAATTGTGACGTTCAAAAAACTTAAAATTACACATATTAAATAATGAAAATTAAATGTTTGACTTCCCAAATAAAGTAGCGGCTGCAGAAAATAATAGAAGAACGTAAGACACAAAAATGATTTAACGTAATAGTTAAGATGAATTATCGTCAAAGTATACCGTGTTGGACTGTGTTTAAGTAAGTGTAATGATATGTATTTGCTTGCATACGTGCGTGTGTGTATGTGTAATGGCAAGAATATGTGTGTGTGTGTGTGCGCCCGTATCTATAGGTTAGATTTCTATTCTTATATGTATTTTTCTCTGTAATTTTTTCTTTCTTTTTTCAATATTTCAATTTTCCACATTCAGAATTTTTTGTAAACATGGTCAAGTGGAAGAAAAGCCTCCACAGCCTTAACTTCGCCGTGTAAAAAATAAGACGAAATAAATAAATAAAGAAGGAGAAAGGGCGAGAAGGAGGGGAGTAGATATTCGTGTAAACATCACGACATATTTGCTGAACCACAGCCTCGCAAAGCTTGCTCTGGTGCGTTCTGTTCGGCATACGATGGTACACTCAACGGCAAAGATAATAGTAGGCAACTTGTCCATTGCTAGTTTCATTACTTTCTTCTTGAACATCCTGCGTTGTTTAAAGGAATGGAATTCTGTTGATTGTAAGCAGGTTACGTCATCTGCATATTGACGTTTTTCTATTTCAATTCATTATCTTCACGGTGTAAAACAGACCAAATGAAAATGGTCATGGACAATTCGCCTACTGTTTCCTTTGCCGTCGGGTGTACCGTAAACAAAAATTCCGTAAAAGCTATCCCTTATCGCATCACCCCTCCCTTTCATATAGCTAAATTATATCGTAACACGTCAGACATTTGTTCCGAGATTTACAGCATATCCGAGTCGGATTCGTGTACAACACCTCCATTTCTTTCATTTCAGCGCCGAGAACTGACAGGAGCGAAACACAAAAAAGGGGTGAGCGTAAGGGGAGTCGAAAGGAAACTTTTTGAAACGGGAGGAAAGAAAACATGACGCTCTTCTGTCAGCTCCTTTGAGTCCTCCGAACAAGAATAACAAGACTGAAAGAAGGAAGAAGGAGGGGAAAAAAAGAGACTGGAAACTTCCCAACAGCTGACACGGACACATTTTCTTTCTTGCTCCTCATGGGCGCAGATCCCCGAACTTTTCCTCTAACAGTGTTGCCAATTCAAGAATTATACAACCATTTCAATGATAAAACTAGACCTCGGATTTTAGGTTTTAACCTATTTTTTTTTCCTTTGCAGGTAAATAAGAAATTATGTCAGCGTTTCATTCTAAAATACAACTGACGGAAGTTTTATAGTGCCTAAAATAACCTATTTTAGGTTTATGTGCCTAAATTAAACCTTTTTTTAAGGTTTTTATAATTTTTTTAGGTTTTACAGGATTTTTACATATCGCAAGAGGTATTTACTTGGTTTGGTAACGAAACAATTCAATGACCGGTGCGTTTGAAACATGTTTTCTGTCGACCCCACTACCTCCAAAACTATGATGTTTTTCAAAACTCTAAACAAAATGGCTTGATACCACTGTTACCTACAGGCAGTGGTGGCGATTGGAGGGGACAGATCCCCCTACTTTTTGCCCTCGCACTATGGATCCTTAATGCTAAGCCTTGTCTACTAAGCCAAAGTAAACTGTCCTTTTAGGATTATCAGAACTTATTTTAGGATTTTTAAAATCTATTTTTAGGATTTTTAGAGTCTATTTTAGGAACCTAAAAGCATACTTTTTAGAACCTAACCATCCGAGGTCTAGATATCACAAAGCACTAATCATCGTGTAAGGTTTTGTGTAAGCCAAGGCTAAGGCTAAAGCCACTCCTTGTGCATCGCACCACGCGGAGATAGGACCACCACACATTCTCTATCTCGGCCATGATGGGGGTGATGCGATTGGGATACTCCGGCTGTCTTTACCCGCCAGTTAATCACTGATTACATGATGAGTGGGCCTATACAGGGACATTTTAGGGAAGTGGAAAAACTTCCACCTAAAATCACTAAAGCTGGGAATTTAACAGGGTTTCCCTCCGTGCAATTTATTTTCTCGTCGCTTTTCTATCCCTTTAAGGTTTATCGCTACGACGGCACTCTTGGCGGGGTTCGAACCTAGTATTCGGTGATATTTGTGTTTTTCATTTTAGCGTCATCTTTCTACTACTTTTGGTAAATCGTGACAATGAGCACTAACCATAATTAGATCAAATCAAAGCACTCACAAACGAATATCGGTGTCCAAGCTGGGACTATAGTATGGTGGCCGGTCTTAGTTCTGGCAAGAGAAGTGGGGAGCGGGGATTACGCCGCAGAACCATACAACAGCGGTGGTTTGAGAGACACGACGCGGCGGGAAGAAGTACTACGTGAACCACGATCTACTGGCTGCTGCACTCCTTATCGTGCTGGATTGGTCGCTTCCCCGTTTCCCACTTCCCTTGCCAGCACTAGGATCGGCCGCCGTAACAGTAGAAAAGACCTTTAGAAGCAGGAACTTTCCGTTGTTCATTTTGAGCGAACGAAAGGAATTAACTGAAACTTTGGGTTGCTTCCATTTTGCACAAAAGGAAAATTCCTCGGATTCAAAATACCTACCTCAAAGTTAAGTATGTAAGGTTGTAAATGGACTTGCACGTAACATACACAACATGTTAAAAAGGTAAGGAAATATTACTATTTTCCTCAGGGAAAGCGTAAATGGTCGATGCTTCTGAAAAATAGTAAAAACATTATTCTAAACATTGTCATCATCTTCCAACATGGATGGCAATAATATGAATGATGCCAATTTTTTAAAGGATATACTTAACGTTAATAAATCCTTGGAATACAAGGATAACAACAAATTTCGGGTGCACAAGACAAGAAATAGCTCCTTTATATCACATATGTCAATGTGAGTTTAGATGTGCATGACTTTCTATATTATAATACGAACGATTTGGATTCGAACGCCCATCCCTAGCATAGAGAGACCCAAAAAAAAGAGCCTGAACTTCTGCAACCTCACGATTCCTTACTTGCTACTCTCCCTTTCTGCTCGCGCAGGTTGGCAACTCTGCTCGTAACCCTTCCGTTTCCTTCTTTCATTGGAGTTGTGAATGCCGTCCGCAACACGGATCCATCTCTGCTTCAGCGGGTGGCTGCTCGAGGCAACTCAGGAAGCATGTCAACTTGGACACTTCGTGGGGGAATGTACATCCACACGGGGGAGCCGTAGAGTTGTGGATTCTGTAGACAAGAAGTAGTCAGTTCCGAACACTGTGCCATTGGCATCAATGTTTCATACTACGTGTACTGCTAATCTGTCCACAGCAGGGGATTTCCTAGGACGAATATTCCAGGAATACGCGAGGGTGAAGATGAACTTAGGCACTCGTTGATTACTCTTCTGTTCATAAACGTCTAGTCTTTTGTCTAATGTCAATAAGAATGTAAAGGTTAAAATGTACAAAACAGTAATTTTTATCTGCAGGTTTGTATGGATTGAAACTTGCAGCAAGAGAGGAAAGAAGTTCGACATTATATGAGAACGAATTTAAAGGTGCAAAATTAGGGTCGGGAAAGGGGGGGAAGGTTCTGAAAATGTTTTCAAAAAGGTGCAGAAAAATGGGGCTGATAAAATGCCTTTATTCAGGTCTAAACCAGCTGCATTAATATGCTTTGTTCAACATTGTAGCAAATAACATAATTAGTAATTAGCCATATATGCATTTTTTTATATTATACAATTTTATAACTCGTTTTGCTCTACAAAATGAGACTAAGATAAAATCCTAATCTCACAAAAAGGTGCAAAATGGTGCAACAAAGTGTGCTCATTTCACTTCATTTCATGTCCTAAACATATCTCAAACGATCGGTATGAAAACGGCTATATTTCTGGAAAGGTGCAGCACCTTAAAATCCGTTTCGTCATTGTATAGCTTTGCGTTGCGAAAATTTGTGTACCACTACTACTACTAATAATACGCATAAGAATAATGATCAAGGCCTTTACTTTTCACCCGTTGGGCTTAACAATCTTTTTGGTATTCAATAAATAACCCATTTAAAGTCCTTGCTATCGGTGGGATAGCAGGACAGCTGTTCTATAATATATTTTTGTGATTTTAACTAGACATAAGAATACGAGCTTTTATATCTCTATACTGGTATTAACTATTTATGTGTTCATGCAATGGTAATTATCATTTTATTCATTTTAATGTTATTATTTTTAAGACATTAATCTCATTGACCTATTTATCATCGTCATCGGGCCATTGATATGCTCAGCATGAAGTAAAAATAATATAATTACTACCAGAGGTAGAATAGAAGATCTTGTTGAAAACTATAACTTGGCATGTAAATATATTACTCTACATCTTACATATTATATATATAATTTTGTACATTTTTTTACTTCATTTAGTGCTGTATTATATTTTATTCTGTGCTCAGTACTTAAAATAAACTATTATTATTATCATTGTTACATGTGAGGCACCGTTCCAATTCCTGCAGAAGCATAGTTCTTGCTTGATACGTGCCTGTCAGTTGAAAACTTACGTTACTGAAGCGGTGAACCTTCTGGTGTACGAATGCCAGAGTGTTAGTCTTATTTATTTATGAGATCAGCGATGGGAAACAGCCCCCTGGCTCTTCCTTATTCTGACGCCCTCAGGACTGGGTTCCAAGGCAGCTTCGTGGTGTAAAACTACCTCGCCAACTCCGTCGGCATCCAGCCTGTTCGACTACAGAGCAACATCCGAGGAAGGGAGAACGCCAGAGCCTCGATTTCCTTTCGGGGTGGAGATAATCGAAGTCATTTCCTGCTTCCCTTCTCGTTCCGAGGAAACTTTCCCTCGATCGTTATTCCGAGACGCACTGCGTTATGAACCGAGGTAATTAAAAAACGGAATTTACAGCCGACGCTGGGATGCAGATCAGCGGAAACCGACTGCAACGTGGGAAGGAAGAGCCATATATCAGTGCTTTACATAATCTAGGCTTCGTACTCGCACGGTTTTCCCAAGAACCATCCAATATTGAATCATACACTAGTTGATTTCCTGGTTTTTGATTGATTGATTGATAGTTGATTTATTTGCCACTTCTGGATAATCGCGAGCATGAGGATGAATGATGATAGGATGAAATGGATGAAAGGACAATCAGAAACTTATAAATTGACAAAACGACACGAGCCTCGCAGAGGATTATACTGGCTGAGTCCAGATACCAGAGCCTGGTTTGTCTGCAAAATGCAGTCCAAGGTGTACTACATGTAAGTGAGGTTAGTACTACAAGGAAGTGAGGTTATTACTACATGGAAGTGATGTTAGTACTACACGGAAATGAGGTTGTTAGTACTACAAGGAAGTGAGGTGAGTACTATACGGAAGTGAGTTTATTACTACATGGAAGTGAAGTTAGTACTAAATGGAAGTGAGGTTAGTACTCCATGGAAGTGAGTTTATTACTACATGGAAGTGAAGTTAGTACTACATGGAAGTGAGGTTAGTACTATATGGAAGTGAGGTTAGTACTCCATGGAAGTGAGGTTAGTACTCCATGGAAGTGAGGTTAGTACTACATGGCAGTGAGGTTAGTATAGTACTACATGGAACGGTGGTTAACATTTTACTTTCTTGTGCTTAAGCTTATAACTACGCATCAAATTTCTATATATGAAGGATAGAGCGGAAAAACAATCAAAGTCCACTTTTGGTGAAAAATTTAGATTTTGATACCATTGTATTCTAGGGGTGGTGTACTCAGTGACTGCGATTGGGTTCTAAAACTGCGGAGGCAAGATGCCAAAACTGAGGGGAGGAAGGCAGTTTACTTTCCCTTGGTAGATAAGGTTTAGCCTACTGCGGCAGCAAAGTGGAAAAAAGTAGGGGGTGGGGGGCACATGCCTAATTTTAGGGAAAAAACACTCATAGTCCCGGATAAATTGGCATCGACAACATGTTTCCCTTCTTCAATCTGTAGCATTTTCAAACTTCAAAGTGCAGGAAATTATACCGAACTGAAGAATTCAAGATCGATCTTGATTGATTCTTATTGAAAATGGGAAAATAGCCGAAAAGCACGCATCTGAACAGAACATGCATTAATTTCCAGAACAGGAAATATGATGCATAATGATCCTACCTGGTTGCCGATTCAAGGATATCTGTTTTCAAAGGGTTCTCACCACTCGAGTAACATATAGGAAATTAGTATTTAACACAAAGAAAGCACAAATTACTTTCTCTAAATCATTGGACGACATGAAAATTCATAATGGGTCAATTTATTGTTGCCATTTCGATCCGGATTTCCGGATTTAGGAAAAAATGAAGGCGTGATTATAACTATAGAAGTAGTTATGATAGACATTAATATTCATATCCCTACGATATGTTTCCAAGATCATTAGCATAAAAGTCAATGACATTAGTCATAGTTCTAGTTCAGCAGTATGTTCTTCTGTTTCCTGTTCATTTCTTGCCCAGAGAGGACGTGTGTCTCAACTGACAAGAACAAAGGCTAATAAATAATTATAAAAGTACAATACAATATTATATCTCTCTGAGTTCAAGGTAAATAGTGAAGTTCGGCCTTGGTGAATAAATAATGCATTTTAAAGTATTTTTCATTCAATGTATGATTGATTGATTGAATTAAAATTGCTTTGGGTGCGTCGGCACATCAGGCCATTTTGCACATTCAATGTATGAGACACATAAAGTATAAGGATTCATCCCATTTGACAAACACAAAAGCAACTCTAAATGCTTACACCATGGTCAGCAAGGACGTTAAAATGCCACAACACATTTTCCAAAATATTTGATATATCACTTGTTCCCCCATATGAAGGGGCTGGAAATTCCTACCATATAAAACGGAGGACAGAACAAAAAAAAATATTTGTATTCTCAAGAGGTATTGAAGCTCGTTTTATTTTAAATTTAGGTTAGACAATCGTTACGCCACATTCGTTTCATGAGAGAATGGTGCAAAATGACGAAAGAAAAACTTATGGGCAGCCTGTGGACGAGGGAAGTACCATAAGTATTCGCCACATCTTTGCAAAGGATTTTTATTTTATTTTTAGCGTCGCTTTCTTCCACTTTTTGCAAATCGCGGCGATGAGGATGAGTGATGATATTATAAAATTGATAAAGTGATACTGACAAACACCCATGCCCAGGCCGAGATTCGAGACCGGGACCCTTAGAGTCGCAGCGCGTTACGCTAACCATTCAGCCACGGAGGTCGGCACTTTCCAAAGGTAAAGAAACCCTAAAAATGCAATCTGAATAAGTAACAGTCTCTGATCGAGAGAGGCAGATACGACACGAGAACTGATGCCCATATGTCAATGAATGAACAGCCGGTTGCGGGTTTTTACTCCCCAACGCCTGTAATAACTCTCTGTGTGTTTATTATGAAAACGATAGAAGCCGGATCTTGTGAACATGACTTGCAATCGTGTCTTACCCGACAACCACTACATGCGTCGTCCCTCCTTCACACCCATACGCTTCTCAACTTATCGTTATACTCTAATTAATGCAGTTTCTAAAACTTTCACTAAAAATCGATGACTATCTCCGCGCCTTCGATGATTTTGCAGATAACAGCGATTGTCAAAATGAAAATGAAGCAATGAAAGGGAAATTCTATAGACCTGTTAACTTTTCTTCTTGTGCACTGGGTTCCAATGAACATGAATTCTAAATATCTTTTTTTCAACAATTAAGAGTATTAGTACGGTCTTGGAAAACTGGTTCGGAGGCACCGCCTCGGGTTCTACGCCAGACGCGTTCACAATCTAAACAGTGCCAGCACGCCTAAAGCCTAAGGTTGCCAGATGTCCCAGTTTTCCCGGTTAGTCTTATGTCAAGCGTAGAGGACGAGTTTTAGCATAACATAATTTGAATGAAGAAAATAAAATTTTTCAGTTCGGAAAACAGAATTTGATTGATTTGCTGTTTTAAGTCCACTTTATGCACAGTAAGGCTAATCGGGACTGGACCTACAGTTTAAAGTGGAATCCGAACCACTATGTGCCTCCACCGGGTATGGAACCCGGGACAAGGCAACGACGCTACCACTGCGCCATCGGGGAGGCCTTGGAGAAACAGAAAATTACAATTATAAATTACAATAATTATAGCACGTACTCTACTGTCATTTTCTCGGGTTCTGTAAAAGATTGGTATAAAGATTTTAACCTTTAAATGACAAGGCTTCTTTGTGAGACAAATTTGACAAGTCTGTGTCATATATGACCAGAGTTGGAAGCGGTCGCAATAAAAAACCGAAAAAAATCCGGCTTTTTTCATAAAAGTGTCTCAAATCAATGAAAATACAGGAGTTGGCAGTATTTTTCCTGTTCCATGGTTTTCGTTTATCTCCTTACTGTAAAATAGACACTCATTTCTAAATATAAAATACAATTTACAATATGAAATTCGTAGCTAGACATAAACAGTTTTTTTTTTCAAGAAAGCTGGCTCTTTTGAATGGGCGGTTCTTTCCGAGTGTTATCTTCATATTTCGGTAGGCTTATTAAATATATCGATGTAGTATAAACATATTTACATAACTAGAGTAGTTTTGAATGCACATTCAAAACTACTCTAGTTATGTAACACATGTTTCTAATGGAACCTAATAGTATGATATGATTTTCAATGTTTGAATTTGTTATACGAATACGTACATGAAGCAAAAAAAGAAAATACTGCTATACCTTTTTATAATCTAGTATTAAATCTCTTTACATTAAATTTTGTGTTCACTAAAATATATTTTTATTCTGGCTTTCCAGTACATAATGTATAATTTGGTTAAATGGCCGCTAAACCTGGTCACGGAACAAAACATCTTCTTTCTTTGGATTGCAATCCAAGTACTTACTTCAAAACAAGAAATATATAAAAAAAAAGTATGAAACTCTTCATTTTTATTTACAATGTAAATATTTCAGGCAAAATAACAAACATAAAATAAATACGTAGGTATGAATTTTTTTCAAAAGAAAAACTTCATAAACTTTTGGCTCCCTTTTGGCCCAGGAAGAATATTGACTACACAACGGAGTATCCGTCCAAATTGTCTCCTTATCTATACCCAAAATGAAATGTATATCATCAGTGTCAAAATCTATGCCTTCTTCAACGCCGTCATTCTCAGGAAAACCTGCGTCGCCCCATTCATATCCATTATCCGGTAAAATTCCATCTTCAATTTCACTGCCCGAGTCACTGATACCATCGTCAACTTCCTCCCATTCTTCTGGCTGCCTTACAAGTTCAATCCGTATTTCTTCTTCAGTTACATAACACGAATTCATATTCGAGAAGACTGCAACAATTGTAACATAAATGACAAGGCAGTGTCAAATATGACACTCATTCAGGAAATTGTATCAACCAGTGTGCACGGAGGCGACACGATCTACACCACATCCAGTTGAATATTGGCTAGGAGGGTAATTCAATTCAATGGTCTTTATTCTTGGGCGAGGTTCAGCAAATGCTGATCTACCACCTAACTCGACAAAGAAAAATGTAGCAAAGTACCTAGGTACATTATTATACATGAAGATTATAAGACACTACAGAAGTAAAATAACATAAAAAAAACTATTAAAAAAACTACTACTACACAAAGAAAATCACAAAAAGAAAACAAATGACAAAATATATACAGTGCGTGTGTGCTAATAAATGAAAAGATAATAATATGCATGTATTATTACTTAGTTTCGGTCCAGTTTTTTTTTCAATAATTCACAGGCAACAGTTTTTAATCATATGAGGTCTTACTTTGCTTCTGATCATCAATCAGAGTCATATACTGCCCTACGAAAGTGTTTGTAGTTCAGAAGTTTCATTTGGTTCGGGAGTGCATTCCAGATTTTAGGTGCCACGTAACTGAATGAAGATTGCGAAACATAAGTTCTGCAGCGAGGTATATGGAGATTAGCGGCGTTTCTGGTGGAGTATGAGTGCGTTTCACTTCTGGCTTTAAGCTTTACACTCAGATAATCCGGGATGTTTTTATTTATAATATTGCAAGTAATGCAGGTCATGTGCAGTTCTCTCAGTCTTGCCAGGTTGAGAATTTTGTGCTGATTAAGCACAGGGAGAACGTGTTCGTGATTTTTAAATCTGTAGACGTACCTCATGCATGCATTTTGGACTTTCTGAATTTTGCCTGAGAGCCTTCATGTGATTCTTGGCCCGTAAACAACGTCGCAATAATCGAAAAGAGGATATATTAATGATTGGACCAAATTTAATTTCATTTTAGGTGAAATAAAGTCAACAAGCGTGTAAAGGCTCTTTAGCACTGAATATCCTTTACCGCACTGTTTCAGTACATGTTCAGACCAGTCTAATTTTTGACTCATGGTCAAGCCCAAATTTCGTACTGTTTGTGAGAATGTTGCGTTCTTCGTTTCAATTAATATTTTGCATTCGCTGAGATTAATTTGTTTCAGGAGATTATTGTTTCCGATAATAGTAAATGTACATTTATTTAAATTTAGAACTAAGCCATTTGACTCACACCAGATGGGACATGTACAACCATAAATAGCGCGCATGCGCGGGAAAAGTGGTGGTAGGTGTCGTGTATGACACGCCCTTGTCATTCAAAGGTTAACTGTTCAGTGTTTAGTGTTTACATTTTGACGAAAACTGAAATTTTAAGGAAATCTGGCTTCTTAAAAAAATATGCTCGAAAAATAGATAACACTGTTATTGATGGTAAGTTATAAATTTTGTACTGAGGAGGTCATTTAAAAATTCACTATTTTTACACTGGAAATGTGCCAATCTGACATGATTTGACAACATTTTCTAGCAGAATACAGGTTGGTCCATAAACATGTAAACACCAACATGGCGGCAATCTTGGACTTAACTTCAGTTGTTGTTTTTTTTACCATAAACATGTTTCTCTTCAAATTCTAGCGCATTTCATATATATCACATGTCACCTTTCCGTTCAGAAAACTGAAGTTAAATCGTAGATGGCGGACTTCAAGATGGCCGTCATGTCGCTCACATACCCAATCCGGTTTCCCACTTCCTTGGATCAAGTACCGGTGTGATTTATTCGTGCTTCACCATCCGAATTTGTTTTAGGTGTTTCCATACTTATGGACCACCCTGTACATTAATTGTTATGAATGATTGCAGCAATTTTAGTGAAAAATGCAGCAGACTCTAACCTGGGTCTGCCAACATAGCTACCGAGCCCTTTCTGGCTTCGCTTGATTTTTCGATGTTGCTATCTTGCATCTCCGTGGGTACCAAATCGTAAGGTGAAAGATTGTGTCCTGCATTTGGGGGCAGTGAGTCCTTCTTTTTGCTTATAGCGACCTGGCAACCCTTCTAACGCATAAACTGTTTAGAAATATAACGTAAAGGTACCCCTGTGCATATGCACACATGCCATGAAGGCATATGGGGTGATGTGGAGGTAGAACTCCACATATTCTTGATCTCGGCCATAGTTGAGATGCTGTGATCCGCATCACGCCAGGCAGCCTTTAGCCTCGAGGTACCTATAGATGCGAGACTGGATGGGCCTCAGAGCCGCGAAGAAACAGGGAAATTGCTAAAAAAAAAAAAAACCTGGTCCAGATGACCTGCGAAGGGATTCGAACCCGGATCTTCCGCGTGGTAACCAGATTCTATACAAACTTCTTATGTTTTAAAAGATTAAAAGCAACATACCTATTCGGCGGCCTTCCCACACGTCATACTCATATCAATGAATCTCAAATATTTTTTTTCGGTCAGGACAGACGAACACAGTCCGAACCGGGATTCGAACCGGCGAACCCTGGCGTCGTAGCGCGATACGCTCGACACCAATTGAGCTACTACGGTTTAGAAATATTGCATACTGAATTTTGCCAGTGGGGTGGAAATAATTTTCGTGGTGGCAGACTATGCGTTACTTTTTCCATGTGTACCCATGCATTATTGTCACGCTATGCCACACAACACGACGGCGAAAGGCCCTTCCGAACTGCATTAGCTGCGTGGACCACACGCTTCAATTATGCTAGGGGGAAAATGCACGTTAACGATATCCATCACGAACATTACTTTCATTGAAGAGAAAGGAAACACGAATGCTTAACCTCTTCTCGATGCTTTCTCCACACACTCTCTCCTATATCCACTCACGTCGCTTCGGAAGCGTCTCCTTCAATGTACGTTATGTTTACATGGCGGTTGAGCATATTAAAAAAGGTTAAGTGACTTCCTCCTGAGACTAACAAACAACGCTATAAAAAAACACATTTACAATGTAACTACCAATCATGTTACTGGATAAAATTATTACGAAAAACGCTCAGCAATTTCACTTTCATCGGCCATTAGTATCTTGGTGTGACCACAATCAACGAACAAGAAAAAAGAAAGTCAAAGGCAGGAACAGATTAAGGTTTTAGTTATTTTTTTGTTTTAAGTCCACTTTATGCACAGAAAGGCCGTACTGGTAGCATTTCCAGCTGGCGGCTGGGAAACAACCAATCAGCGATCAGTTGAATTCTCTTCGACTGACATCAAGCATTTTCGTCTAACAAGGCACGGAAAGTTGGTGGCGGGACGAAACAAATAAGCGTCGGATACACAGCATGTTGCCAAAAGTATTGTAAAACAAGAGGGGAGAGAGTTGATCAGCGTCGTTACTGGATAAAAATTGTGCATTATCTGTAGTACACAAAGCACGGGAAAAAAGTACCCAGAACACTCTAACACTGTACAAACAAGCCAATAAAAACAACTGACAAAAACAGAAGTACGCTTGGCAACGTTGTAACGGGAGAGCGATGTTACCCCTACAGCTTTTACTTCGCAACTGAGGTTGTTGACACTCATCGAGCCACACCCTATTGGTGGACAGATGGAGCTCTGTAGGTCAGCCGCCAGTTTGGCCCGTGATCAGTATAATCGGTACTGGACCTACTGTTTCAAGTGGGATCCGAAGCACTATGTTTCTCTACGGGGTATCGAGCCCAAGACACCTTGATTACAAGGCGACCGAGGAAAATTTTGCAAAATGAGAACTGATCACTACAAAAAAGTATGCGTAACCCCCTTTTCGAAACTCCTGGACAAGCCACTGGGAACATTTATTGATTCTTTGCTTTATTTTACTTCGTTTTCCTGCTATTTTTGTCAGAAACAGAGCATTGATACTCATGTAAAGGTCCTTACTGCATGAACAGTTTTATGTATTTTTGTACTTTTTCACAATGCACAGATATTAAACAGCGGCCACTTAATCTACTACCTATACTCTCTCTCACGTGTCAGGGGCGGATCCGGTGTCAACTGAAAACTTGACGTTAAAACACAAACGAGCGCTTGGGGGGAAAGTCGCTACTCGAAAAGTTTGTAAACTCGAGTAAGAGAAGACACTTTGCTTATCGCGCCCCTAAAGTGACGCCCTAATTTCATCTGCTCCCGAGGCGACACTCAGCGAGCTTCAAGAGGAGACACGAAAGGGCCTGCCTGCATTTCCGGCATTATACACCGAACGACGCGAAAATGGTATTCGGAAGTCATGAATGACAGCCTTGAGGGTGGAGAGAGATGGGCAGAAGAGCTTCCGCCTAGATAAAAGTCTTCCCACTTGACACAATCCGGTGCGGAAATCAACAGCGTTACTGGTTAATCGTATCAGCACAAGAATACATATATTCTTGAAACTAATGAACACTCTATAGTGCAGTTTTTAAAACCTATCGTGATGAGAGTAACAACGCGTTAAATCCCCTGCCAAGTAGAAAGTGTTGCCAAATTGTGCTCGTAAAAAATAATAATAATAATATAAAATATTTTTAAAAAAATTAAAAATGCACCTCAATCGCTTTGAGTGGGCTAATATGAAAAACGCTTCTGCTCAGGGTAGAGAAAAGGAATAATTCAGGCGCTAGCCCCCTTTTCTCAGGAGCCATAATTATTATTTCAAACACGGGCTAAGAAAGACCTGAATCCAACTAAGATAAGCTCTGAAATGTGATCTTAAAACATTTAATTTATTAATTAATACACGATTGGATTAAAAGTAATTAATTCTTGCACCTTTCTAAAGAAGGCTCAAGGAAATACTACGTACAGTCACGGACACTACCGGGTTGTAATGAATACATTGACTTTCAACGGAATCGTTACAACCCGGCAGTGTCCGTGACTGTACATATATATCCATTTGCAGAAAAAAAGTACTGTTTCTTCTTTCCTCTAATATATCGGGTGTTCCATTTACAACGCAACCCGGAGTTGGTGATGGTACAACTTTTGAACCGAAAGTTGTACACATACAATCCTTATACAACATTGAAGCCTTGTCCATGCATACATTTTTAAACCGGATTGGATTTCATTGGTATCACGCAGTGTTCCCAGATGTAACGGGAAGTGTAAATGAATTTTTTTACAAAGCATGAAAAATGCCACATAAAACACATGTACGGACATGCCGTCGGTAATTTGCAGTTTAGTTAGGTGGATTAGGTCGGCATCTATGGCAGTGAAAAAAGAAATGTTCATTTCTACCGATAGCCAATCGGATGAGGTGTCTTTAAGGAAGAACTAGGAACACCGTTGTTTTTAGAAATTAAGACTGTGCATTGGCAACACTGCTTGTATTTCAGTGCCGCAAAAGTTGTGTTTCGAAACTGTATACATCATGCAATTACTGAAAACAATAAAAAAGAAACTGGGAAATTTTCATGAAAATAGTGTTACTTACACCTGGCAACCATGCGATAAGTTTGTTTCTTCATCCGAATATGTAATTGCTGTCAATGTTAATGAGAATAGCTCATTGTGATAAACCCACCTAACAAAACTGCAAATTACCGACGGCATGCCCGTACATATGTTTTATGTGCTATTTTTCATGGTTTGTAAAAAAAATCATTTACACTTCCCGTTACATCTGGCAACACTGCGTGACACCAATGAAATCCATTCATTGTTCCCCGGTTTAAAAATATATGCATGAACAAGGCTTCAAATTGGTATAAGGATTATATGTGTACCACTTCCGGTTCAAAAATTGCACTATCCTCAACTCCGGGTTGCGTTAAACGGCACTGTTTTCATTGGGATTTTCATAGTTCCTGAATTGAGAAGTCCTGATTGATTGATGTTGGTGTTTTAAGTCCAATTTATGCACAGTAAGGCTAATTGGGACTGGACCTACAGTTTACAGTGGAATCGAAACAACTATGTGCCTCCACCGGGTATCGAACCGGGACCCCTTGATTGCAAGGGGACGACGTGGAATTTCCTGAATCGGGAACAAGTCGTTCCTTCCAGGTACCAATACAAACGACAACCAGATGGCTTGCGGAAACTCATTCTTTATCACAATACAACCCTGCATTCGATCACCAGCAAGGACTCTCCATCCACTCACCTGGAAATCAGAGACCCCCACCTGCCCCGCACACACACAATTGCCTCGGGACAGGTTAACCCCACGGTTTAAATATTAAAGATCCAATTCAGCGGAAGTCACCATGTAATATTTATTTTGGCTATCGTGCCGCAGCGTGAACAACTGTTCCCACTTTGGGTCGGTTACTTAGTGATGCACGTTTCAACTGCTAGAGGACACGCGAGGAAGATGAAGATGTCGGATGCGTACAGCTGAAGTTATCCCAATGAATCGCATGTTCCCTGTCGTCGACTGCCCTCCACCCCCAAACTAGGGTTATTAAAAATCCAGGAACCCGTACATTGTAATTAGTTCCATTTGGTTTCCGTAACATGACCGGAACCTTTCTTCTCGCACAATTTAAATTCGGTCCAAGTTGCGTATTGTTTCGTTTCGATCCGGAACTTGGACCCTATTTAAACTGATCCGGAGGAAACGTTCCTGGGCCGTATTTAAATTGATCCGGAAAAAAGTTCCTGGACCGTAATTAAATTGATCCGGGAAAAAGGTTCCTGGACCGATTTGAAATACTTTACACATGAAAAGGTTCTTTACGGTCGAGAACAAATTTACGCTTGCTGATTTTCTCTCCTGGACCGAAATTGAATTTATTTTAAATCCCCGAACCTTCAACAATCCTGACTGGAACAAAATCAACCGGGATTGGACATCTGACCCTTTCGTTCCACGTGTATAGTTTGCTCAGCAAACAAAACCAGACACCCACGCTACGTTCTTATCTAACCAACAGGTGTTTGTTGATGAACACGATCTTCTCCGTGTTGTTGATGTTGCCAAGCAAACCCATCCATTATATCCAAACTGAAGGTTACCACGTGTTGTCTCACTTCCAAGTTGTGGTGATTCTAAATCTCCCGTCGTGATTCATTAGTGTTGATTATTTGGCTTTCGGAAGAAAGGCCAATAATAAAACTTCAATAGTAGAAATAGAAATAGTAACAACAATAATTATTATTACCAAGGTTATAATTAGGGCTAGGAAGTCATCATCTTTTTTTCTGGCCTTTAAGGACAATGCTTAACCTGATACTAGTTAATTTACCTTCATTTAGAACCAGAAAGCATGGTTTTCATTTTGCATTTTTGATTTTATGTTATTTTTCAGTATTTTTAGTTGCATTTTTCTTATTGCTCCTTCCCCGTTGTTTCGTGAATTTTAAATGCATTTGCTAGCATAACTTACATTCGCATTTAAATTTCCTAACTACACCATCCATTGGGAATACTCTCTCTCAATGGGAAAGCACAATATTATTTCTTAACTGAAATTTTCGCAATGGATTAAATATAAATATATAATTGTGGTAAGTTTATTTTTCTCCAGTAAAATTAATATCCTTTGTGTGAAGCCTACTTTGAGGCAGGAGGGGCTAATGGGTTACCGGGGGGGGGGGGCTTTGTAAACCTAGTCAATTTTTTCAAATAGTATTAAATTAAGGTAAATTATGTGTGTGGGAGTGGGCGGTGGGAGGGGCTCATTAAGATAATATAAAATTTAGAAATATCTTACAAATCGTACTACACTTTTTCTCTAAATCTTCTAAAACATCTCTTGAAGTGTTAATTGACTGTTACTAACATCATCCTTTACTACACACTCCATAATACTTTTGATGTACAGATATTTATATCACACAAGAAAAAATGCACAATATTAAATAACCGCATATTCTACCCCCGGCCGGAGCAATAAAACTCCCCTTACTTCCAAAAACTTGACTTTCGATGCAGCTGTGGAAGGAATGTGTATGATGACGTCAAAATCAGAGATTTTTGTGTAAATGGGGCAGCAAAGGTGCAGGTAAAGAAGCTCCCCTATGAAAGAGCTTTCTAAAGTCGAGAATCTTCTAAACAAATGTATATGAAACGAAAGGTATAGACGAGACAATCTGTTTGGTGATATTTCTAGGTAGTATGCCATTAAAAAAAAATACCTTAAAGGTCGTTTTAAGGGCATATTCTGACTCTAAACCAAAAAGTTTGACAAAGGTCATATTCTGACCCTGAAAAGTCAAATTTCAAAGTCATCCAAATATATTCGTGTAATATATCAAACGAAAGGTATAGACGAGACTGTTTCGTCATATTTCTAGGGAGGATTCTATCAAAAGGTATGACCTTAAAGGTTATTTCAAGGTCAAATTATGATCCTAAACCAAAACGTTTGACATTAGGAGTCATTTCAAGGTCATATTCTGACCCTAGAATATCAAATTTCAAAGTATTTGCAGCCACTTAGATTTCGGCTCATAAACAGGATGAACGAATGTAATAGCTGCTGTCCATGTTCTGTGAATTTATCCTTCATCAAGTTGTGAGCAAAATAATATCTGCTGTCTTCATTTTCACTCTTCACTGCATACAAATTACATACAATAGTTTTATCTAATATCAGGGGACTGACGGCAGTGCTAGGGGGGCTCCCCCCTGACTCCTGCCTGCTTTCAGGTTCCTTTGCTGGCCACTATAATAGCTTGCTTTAATCTGCGGTTTTGAAGTATTTGAAGTATTAGTCACGACATAAAAAAGTCTCAGAAGTCGGTAACGCGTCTGACTAGAATGCTCAAGGTCCCGGGTTCGATACCCGGCCGGTTTAAATCCGGGAACTTTTCTAACGTTGGAAGCAGCCCCGGCGCCCACCCAGCGTCGAATAACATGGGTACCTGGGGGGTAAAGGCGGTCAGGGGCGTGGTGCTGATCACATCACCCCCACTCATGACCGGATCAAGAAAGTGTGGGCATTACCCCACACCCCCTATACGCCTTCATGGTGTGGTGCTAAACACAGGGGAGCACTTTACTTTTTTTTACTTTATGAAAAACGTCTTATGTACGCGAAATAACAATATTTTCAGATGCTGATCGCCTACTGTATTATGCAAGGCGCACTCAAAGAAGGCGAATGACTTATACATAAAAAAAATTGCGCTGCATTTTATGTAACTTTCAAGTAAAAATTAAGAAAACTACACTAGCACATAATTACTTTTCCCCCTTTGCTTCGGCAGTTTAAACCACTAAGTAACGGGCTTTATCAAATTATTCAAGTACTCGCTTGTCATTTATGAAAAAATCTAAGCTTTCATTTTTAAAGAGAAAAAGTTATTTTTAGGTAATTTTTCAAAAAATTTAGGTCATTTAAAAATAATTTCAAGGTCATTCTATAGGTCATTTTTTGCTATTTTTTTAGGTCATTAACATCCGAGCCTTAGTTACAATTGATACTATACAATAATAACTACGAGAAACTAATAAAAATTAAACCAATTTCATTCCAAAATTTATTATTATATAAATGGGGAGACTTTGCATTGGAAACCAGAATATACAGTGAGAACGTCACTCAACGCCGCTGTTGTCTACTTTATGTTGTAAAGTCCGCTTTATGCACAGGAGGGCTAATCGAGACTGGACCTGGAAGTGGGGACCCCTTACTACAACGCGAAGGCGTTACCACTAAGCCATGAGGGAGGCCAGGCAACTCAGCGTGCTCAGCCACCGAGACAGAGGAAAATCTTTCTCGCTTCTATCGCTTTATGTCGCTGACCTTCTCATACGACTCACTAATACCGGCTGATGCTCCTTGAAGCACTTGACAACTAAGGACATCAAATGCAAAGTTTCCGCTCGCTACAAGAGCATCACTCTCGTTCTCGTTGCTGCCTCAAGACGCGATGTGAGTACGAACACTTAAACCACAACGGTGCCTTCAAAACGCGCTAATGATGCCTTGTGAAGGTCTGCTTATTTCCTAGTAAAATCAAGGTCGAACACGACGATGCCTGAATGGATGGAGTCAATCTGCCCTCATGGAATTGTGTGCTGATCTCTGGACAGGAGTTAAAGGCTTCCCGTGGCTATGCTGATAGCGTGAATGAGTACACAAGTCTGTAGGAGATAATTGTGGCTGGAAAACTAGACGTTCATAATGTTTGCTTCATAAGGTGATGTTGAATTTGTGTTTTAAGTACACTTTATGCACAGTAAGGCTAATCGGGACTGGCCCTACAGTTTAATGTGGGATCCAAACCACTCCATAGGGTATCGAACCCGGGACCCCTTGATTACAAGGTGACGACGTTACTAGACACTGCGCCATCGGGGAGTCCATATAGCGTAATGTGGCAGGAAACAAGTAGGCAGAGGGATGCACCAATTTACGCTGATCCATACACTCGTCATGGCCGAGTGGTTAGCAGTATATGTTACGGCCGACTTTGAATCCCGGCCTACGCATACGTGTTCTTTGTGAATTACCTTTCATTAATTTCATCATGTTATCACTCATCCTCACCGTCACGATTATCCAAAATCCGAACAAAAGCGACGCTTAATAACAAAAATCAAATCAAACTACAGGACACGGGACCGTAACCACAATTGATATCCGGGGGAGAGGGGGTCACGCAATATCAGTTTAGCAGTACGTGGGGGGGGGGGGGTTGTTATTTAAGTTAATATAGGACACAGAAAATGTAGAAATATCGTTCAAGTACATACAGTTTATTTTCAACTAGCCGAAGACAAGAGAATATTCGACAGGTCTTCTCTACTCTTACGGTGGACGGCCCTCATGCTGGCAAGGGAAGTGGGGAGCAGAGAATACGCCGCAGACCAACCAGATAACAGCGGTGGTGCCGAGAGTTACGCGCACCAGGCTGCTGTGTTTCTTACCGAGCTGGATTGGTCCCTTACCCGCTCCCCTTGCCAGCATGTAGGGCGCTCGCCGTAAGACTGGAAAAGACCGATAATTACTTTGACTTCGCTTCGTAAATCAGAAATCCTTGTATTCTGTGAATTCAACCTTTATAAAGTTTTGAACAAAATAATGTTTGCTGTCTACATTTTCACTCGTCACTGCGAACAAATTTTATATAGCAGTTTTACCAAACTCCAGAGAGGGCTTGCGGTTATGACAGCCCCTGCCTGGCTACGGGTCTGGCCGTACATCTAGGGAGCATCAACCTTCCCCGAATCGGAACTTCCGACATAGCAGAGGAACGCTTCAGCCAACCTTGGAAAAACAAGAACACAATGCTTCAAGAGTTTCCTGATACAGTTAACTGTTCTACTTAGCTTTCCCAGGGTTTCGGAGCAAAATAAAGGACAAGGTGTTGCCAACTACGGAATGTTCCGTTACCAACCCTGGTGTTCTCAAAGATAAAGACTCATCCGATTTTTCTTCTTTCTGCAAAACAAGGTTGAATGCCTTGAGAACATTTCACTGAAGATTACCTGGACCTTGAACCTAAGCCAGGCAATTAATTTTCCACAGATATTTAGTTTACACTCAACTATTTTCTCTGTACATCAACTTTCAGATACACTACTGGCATCACTTTACACTGAAACGCCAAAAGTGTAAAAACAACATTAAAAAAAACATAAAAACAGTGAACACCGGTATGCAGCAGGCACGCAGCCAGGGCGAGGACTCGGGATGACTGAAATGGTACAAATACCTAATTTAAATACTGTATAGTGGCCATTCGTCCTCCTCCGTGGACGTGCGGTCTAAGGCGCTGTGCTTTGGGCTCCGACTGCGGGACGGCATGGGTTCGAGTCCACGTGGGTTCAGTCTCTGGGTTTTCGGGCTGTATATAGCACCGGTGGCAACCCACCATCGTGAGGAAATTGGGGAGCTACGAGAGTAGCGCAACCCTGTCCCGGAAATCTCCTACAACGGCTGGGGGTTCGACGTGCTAAATCTCCACACCTCTAGGTAGGATTGTGGGAGGGAGACTGGCAGCCGGGAGATAGGCCCAGGTCCTTTCGAGGGCCGTCGAGCTAAGGATTATTATTATTATTATTTTCGAGGGCCGTCGAGTTAAGGATTATTTTTATTATTATCGAGGGTCGTCGAGCTAAGTATTATTATTATTATTATTATTAATGTCACTTCCTTAGCAGGATTAAACATCTTGCAAAGTAAGTTGTAATGTACTGATATATTCATCTTCAGGCCTTCTAACCCCCCTCTATTTTTTCGAATTTAGATAACAGCTGCTGCTAAGGGATAAGCCGCCCTGAAATAAAATTCTGGCTACAGGCCTGGCATGCAGGTCGTTATATAGCACTTGGGGCCTGTCGACAGTGGCGTGCCCATGTTTTTGAAAGAGGGGGTTTACGCATACCTTTCTTAGTAGTCAGCCCTTATTTGGTAATTTTTTTCCTTGCAACTGACGTTCTTTTATTAAAGATGTACTGGGCCAAAGGGGAGAGGTGCTTATGACCTGCTTGTAAAACAGGGGTTTGTGCACAACCATCCATCCATGGGGTGTACGGGTCAATTTCGAGTCAACTCAATGTCATCCTAGCTAACTTGATCGCGGGATCTAGAGAAGCAATCTACGATAGGGTCAATTTCGAGTCAACCCTGAATTGTGTTTTGTGAATTTTTTTCATGTTTCAAGATTTTTTGAGAGGTCCTGGTGATGTGTGGATAAATCGCTGGAAAGGAGAGAGCGCGCTGGAGAAAGAATAGCCTTGTACTGGAATTATGAAGCTTCAGAAGCAAGACGAAAGTGTGGTTCGCACTACAGATACCACAAGTGTTAGCAGGACTCCTTTTACGGATGGGGCTCGAATTTTGAAAGTGGATAAATACTGCTTATCCACTGCGTTCGAATAGAAGCGGGATACACCGTAAAATATTTCCGAATTGCGATTTTTTATTTTTCGTTTTAACAGTTATTTAAAGACAAAGATGGAAATCGAGGTCATTCAAGAGTGGTTCGAATTTATCACTTTGGTTTTACCGAGTTCTTATTGCTTTCATTTGAAAATGTTTATCTTCTCAAGATTTTGGGAAGGGCCTTTAACTCAATAGCCCATCCCCTTGTGAACGCCACTGGCTATAACATATTATGTGCTTACTCATCTATGTAGTCATCAACATAAACAGATAAAAGGTAAAGTTCCCCATGTATATAGCATCGTGCCATGAAGGCACATTTAGGGGATGTGGGAGTAGAGCCCCACACATTTTCGATCTAGACTATTTTGGAGATGATGTGATCAACACTACGCTCCGGCCGCCCCCCCTCGATACCCGTTGATTTGATGCTGGGTGAGCCCCAGAGCCGCTTTATGCGAGGACAAGGCCAGAAGAATTCCGACCTTCCTGAAATCTCACTATTTGAAAATTTCAACAAAAATTAACAAGTTACTTACTGACCCAACAATTCAATTTAGAGTTAAACTATGCAGCTATCTGTAAAAACTAACAACTAACTAACTAACTCGTCTAATACAAAAATAATATTATTTTTCTCAAAATGCCTAGTTGTACTTGGAAGTTTCCAAGTTAGATATCCTTATGCTGTAAATCGAGAAGCACGCTGGCTTGAAAGAGCATGTGACAGACGGTGCCGAAAATGTCTTGTAACACGGCATCCCCTCCCCCTGCCACAAGTTCACCGAATCCCATCAGGAATAATACCCCTGTCTTCATGCCCAACGGCACAGGAGATTGTTTTATCAAAACTGTTATGCGTGGGACCGTGAAGCATAACGGAACATCGTTCTGCTCCGGTGTGCAACGAGTTTTGATACCGTCCGTAAGAAAACACAGAAAACCAGCTGATCCTAACCACAGAGCCCAGGGCAATCCACGGCGACCTCTTTTTATTATTTGCAAAAATGTTACTTTTTCCTCCCAAATAATTGGCATCTGCGAACTTGGACACGGTCACCGAATGCTATGTATGCACACATTCGAATTCTGTCGGCATCGAATCACGATGCAGGGTGGTTCAAAATACGTCAGGATGTATTTAGGAACTGCCTTCGCCCAGTGGCCCCCAAAGTCGCCAGTTCTCAATCAGTTTGATATTTTTACTAGCTGCGCCTCTTGAAAGACAGCATAGAGCTGAAAATATGAAACATAACAGTAAATCACTGGAGAGACACACGAAATATGATGGAATTTTAGTTCTTTTCACGTTACATAAGGTATTTCATATCCAAAATCTTGCGGTTCATAAATGATTTTTGCATAGAAAATCGTCTGGCTAATAAAATATACGAGACAAATTTACAGGTTAATGAAAATTTTTCATATTTAAAATACCCCTGCTCAATCCTTGTTTCTGACCCGAACAAGAAATTCAACTTACCAGAGAGAGTCAAATGAGAATCTTAATTTGTTTTCGTATCTTATCTAGTAGATTTGTGTATGTACGGTTGCACAAGTTTGCTGCATTTTAGCGCAGACTTATTGCTGATCTACATATATTTTTTAACTTTTAGTTAGTGCCTGTATACCTTAAGAAGAATAAATCTTTGGGGTCCACTGCGAGGGCCTTTCCACCAATCTGCCTGCGAACTGAGGCCATTGTCGAACTTTCTCTTCCATTAGTAAACTTGCTGGTGTGGTAAGCATGCACAGAGATATTGAATATTCATTTGCCGAGAAATTTCTGTAAGTTTTAGGCTGACAGAGGGCTAGAAACCACTTATCTTCAATGGTGCAAGTGTGTATAGGATGCGTCACCTTTAAAATAACAAAAAATGGCGTTTTGAAGCTCACTTGAGTAGTCGTTTTGTAAATAACAGTTGACATCTCATGTAACTATGAGCTGTATACAGTTTGCCCTACGATTTTTATTGCTTTTTATTTGACTCTTCCAATAGAAAATTCTCCGGACAATTTGGCACTAGAAGTTTGTGGCTAACTAAAGGTGTATGGAATGGTAAATCTCAGTGTTTTTTTTTAAAACACTGGAATTTATATTACTCAAACACAGATTCTCGTATTTTCTTCGTAATTATACGTATTATTTTTGGAGCACTCATGGTATATCTTACACACGTATTAGATACAAGTCTAAATCCTTAATGTTGCAGAGAAAAACCCGCCTATTCAATGTTATTCGTTCTTGAAGCCAGGGTGCGAAATCACTGCAGATTGTTTGGGGGGAGCAGACACACACACACACACACACTACTATAAATATATATGTATGTGTGTAATGTCCTTAAATATGTACATGTCAATTTTTAAATAATTATAAATTATAAAATATACAATATACGGACTCTCATTCATTCAAAATTCGGTTGCAAATTGAAGATTCTTAATATACACTACTAATGCTATGAACAGTGATTTGCGTGACTCCCATAATGAAGAGACATTAAGAAGATAATAGTTTCCGATAAAAAATTCACATCCAAATGATATTACATGCTTTATTTATATACTTTGAGGTAACTGACGAAAGGCGATGAGAAATGGAGAATTAACGAGTCTGACTAATTTCGGCATTCTAGGGATTGCTGAGTTCTGTGTCCTTAGAGATGAGGCTCTTTAGTGGAACCACTAGCAAAAAACCCTGCGCAGACCCGCGACTCCAGTGAACCGTACTCCCGCGAGGAGGGGAAGGGGAGAGTGGAGCATGCTTCCTTATGGCCCGAGCTGAACGGATCGAGGGGAAGGTGCGCGAAGGATTTTAGCCAAAAGTTATTTTGTTTGAGGTCGCACTTATAGTTCGTTCTTTGCGCGTGTTTTCGATAGTGTTCCAGTAAAGTATATTCGACTTCAGAAATAATTGTTTATCTTTGTTGTAAGAACAAGAACTCCCCCCCTTCAAAAGTTTGGTGGGGGAAATTTTAGGACTAGATCATTGGTGGGGGGAATTTCCCCCTCACCCGGGATTTCGCACCCTGCTTGAGGGACAGTCGCAGAATAAGAAAATTCACCTCACTGCGCAACTTTCCTTGAAACAAGATACTGTCTGCAAGCGCTGTATTGACCAGCTGGGTGGGGTCTCACTTATTGCACGCAACTGAAGAGACATTTTGGTCCATCGAAATACTTCAGTAGTTAGGCTAAATGTAATGTATTTATGCTAAGATATTTAAACGTTAACAGGCCTAACTTAACCACGAAGGCATTCCGCGCCGATGCCAGAAGACGAAATACGGCGCTTGACCAAGACGTCTCTTGAGTTGATTTATTTATTTCGTCCATGAATCTGGTTTGCATTTACATGCTGTGATATCGGACATGTCAATTTGTGTTTACAATATCATAAACAATGCAATGTAATTTAAACTAATAATACAATGAAATACAATGTATGTATACATGAAATATAAGTGCGTTCGGTTTGGCTCTGGGCCGAGATAGTGCGTGAACAACTCCTATAGCACAAGTTAGTACTCGTTATGCAATATAAATATAATTGTCTACATGTTTAAGATACATATGTATGTAAATAAGCGAGACGTTACGAAACGAAAATGCAAGTCACGCGTGTCTTGGCCCAGAGGCAAAACGAACGTACTGTAGTAAAATATAGTGTAATATAGTCTAAAGATGTTTAAAAATTGAACGAGGTCCTAGAAAACATCGTTCAGCACGCAACGTTTAAGAAAGTCTCCGTTCCAGCCACCCTCAACGCTGCAAAGACAAACACGGCGGAGAAAACAATCAATCGACGGGAACAGAATGTTTTCGCCAGAGGGCGTGCCGTTCAACCGGGGCTAATTTCCGCTGAGAAATTGGATTCCCTGTCACCGAGGGATTCCCTGTTCGTTGCCATGTCAATATACCACTCGATTACCCCTTTCCTTTGTTGGGAGGCCAAACGCATCGCCGCTAAATTATCTTATATGGAATGTACATCAGAAAAACAAGGAAATAAATGACGAGTAAATTAGCAATGGCAGCTGTCAATACCAACCCAGATGTTCTGAAGGGTTTCTTTGATCTAAAACAAGCAGTTTTTTAATAAACCTGACTGATACGAAAGCAGCAGTTGTCAACAGTTGTATATGTTCAGTGCAGGGGCCTGGCCACGATTTTTTTTACACAAAACCTTTATTTTTTTTAAATTGATCTATTAGGAAAACATAAGATAGGTAAAGCAAAGTTTCCCGTGCCATGAAGGCACATTTAGGGGGTGTGGGGGTATGGCACCAAACATTCTCAATCTCGCCCATTTTGTAGGTGATGTGCACACATTCCGGCCGCCTTTAACTCCCCGGTACGCAATGATTTGAGACTGGGTTAGCCCCAGAACCGCTTTATGCGGGGTTAAAGCCGGAAAAATTTCGACCCAACCACCCCGTGAATCGAAGCCGGGTCTTATAACAATTTGCAATGGATCTAGAAGGGACTTAGGGGCTACAGTCATGAGGATACTCAAAGGGTTCACTGGAAGTGGGAGATTCGCTAGAACAGATAATTCATACGTGGTGAAAACATTGGAAAAGTACCATAACCATATGTCATCACTTGGCCTAACCGTTATAACTGAATTTGTATACCGGGGCCAGTTGATGTTGTTAGCCCAGGCCTTGTCACTATACATATTAATTGGGACTAATTTATTCTTAAAATTGGACTAACCGTTAACATAACACAATCGTATTTAATTTCAACTGTAATTTTTAACTGTTCAAAAATTATATATCCTACAATGGCATGTGATTCAGCTTTCTTACAAACAAGTCTTCTGGGGTTATTCGTAAGATTCTGTTCAGAATTCATATAGTGGTCCCCTAAAACGTCCTTCTCAACTTTCATCGACGAAGGATGAAGACAGTGGTGTATGATGATTTTAAAATCTGGACAATCTCATTACGACATGTGATCTGAAGGCGATCAGTTGTTGGCCCAGGGTTTTCGAAAGGGAGGAAGGGTTACGTATAACTTTTTTTGTAAGCACTCCTCAATTTGGCAACTATTCCTGCCTTTGACTTTTTGTTTGCGAATACTTGGTTGAAGGGGAGTTATGAACCCAACCACCCTACATTGGGCACGCCACTGTAGGCGATGGAGGAAGGGGAAGACTAGCTCCGTGTAAACGACGTCGTGGACGTCTTCAAGGAAGCCACATTGCCATGCCAACGGTAGTCAAGTTGCAAACTCCTAAAAAATCAGGTTTGCCAAATCCTAAGAAATAAATAATAATAATAATAATCCGTCGCGCAACAGCCCATGAAGGGTCTAGGCATACCTACCGACTGTCGGTCTCCCTCCCACGCTTTCCTTCGTCACCTCTAAGCGTGGAGATCTTCAACCAGTATTGGAATAGTCGGGGGGGTCAGCCCGACGTATCCCCAGCCGTTATAGTAGGAAGTCGGGTGCTAACTCCACAATCCCCAGCATCTTATAATGTAATTTCTTAATTAAACTAATTCTAAATTAGTAATTTCATTCACAATTTATATTTTTTTCTGTATTTTAATTTTTACGCTTGAGGCATCGTAGTGGACGTCCGCCCGTTTTTTTTTTTCAGGGAGAGGCAAGCATGGCATTATTTTCCAGGGGGGCCACAAACGATGCACATTTCCCCCATAATAGTATTGTACCCTAAAAAAACATTGCTTCAGTTTGAAGTTATCACGCTCCTGCAAGGCCCTTGCAATAATGAAATGAAATCATGTGTGAAATATGCAATTTTTTGGTCAACTTTCATTTTCCAGAGGGGAAGGGTTCGTGTCCCCCCCCCCCCCTCGGGACGTCATGGATAGCCTAGAAATATAAACTCGTGTTGGAGTTGTTCTCCAAGCGGTGATAGGAAGACTTGTGTCATTAAAAAAAATAATACGAAGATTCATTTGAAAGCTCTAAAAGAAATTCTAAACAAATGCAATTTTTCGAAAAGCAAAGGTCTAACTGTCCGGTGCGGTCCTTCCTTCCTTCTACAATAGGAAGGAATTTCTTCCCTGGAGAATAGAGATGTCAAGAAATGACAAATGAAATGCTTGGCTTGGTTTTGTACCACACGTACCACCCTTTAGTGTCTTTGATGGGGTGAATGCACTCGCATACAGGAAAGGAAAGGTGCGACTCGCTTCTTATCTGCCTCCGACATGGAGATCAATGTTTGTCTTTCTGTGAAATTTCATATTATTTTTAGCCCACCCCTGCGGCTTATCATACAGTATATATAGTTTACTCGGGCATAAAAACATCCAGCGTGGATTCACATGAATATTCTCACATTCTTTCTGTAATTTAAGCACGAAGCTTGCGTACTCACTCGCCATACACGACATAACTTTCTTATCGGTATTATACATTCTTTGAATGTATGTTTTCTCACATTACCAGACGCACACTGCGACACGGTTCGTAAGCATTGGTCGCGTCTCAAGAAAGCAAGCAGTTGAGTTGCGCAACACACAGCTCCTCATCCTCAGATATTTTTAATAAAACACTCACGTTACTTTTGCTATCATCTGTATTTATACTTTTATCATTTTCCGCCACTTTTCTCCCGATTTATGTTAATCGCGACGATTAGTATTGGACTCGAACCCGGAACCTTCGGCACTTAGATCATGAGTCGATCACTTTGCATGCTCAACCACGGAGGAATATTTGCATATACAGTAAAACCTCGTTAATCCGGACAAATGGGGGGGAAAAGTTGACCGGTTTAACGAAAGTCCGGATTAACTGAAATAACAGTAGGAAGTGCATTAAAACTCCATTTATAGCAACAAAACACGTTTATTATGGTGTATTTAAAGGGCATAGGCCTAAATACACTATACAGTACAGTAAAATGTAAAGCAATACTTGGATGTACGTATTCTTAGCCGTTACAGAGCTATATGACAAATGCGATTGTTGACTTCTGGACACATTTGAAACCTTTCATTCTGCTGTTTATTTTCGTCCGGCTTAACGAGGTTTTACTGTACAGTGCTACAAGTGGGGAAGGAGTAACTCCGAAAAGCATCCCCACCCACCACTGTGCCACTATGAGCAGCCATTCCATGTGAAAGTGGACAAACAAGATTAATTTATTTTTATTCAAATCGTTTTCAGATAAACTGTTGTTAGAAAAACTGACAAAGATTTAAATACTTTTGCATCCGATAAACATGAACGATTGATTGATTGAGTTGGTGTTCTAAGTCCACTTTATGCACAGTAAGGCTAATTGGGACTGGACCCACAGTTTAAAGTTGGATCCTAATCAATATGTGTTTACACCGGGTATCGAACCGGGACCTCTTGATTACAAGGCGACGACGCTACCACTGCGCCATCGGGGAGGGATGGATGAACGAGTCAAGTACTCGACTCTCGATATCGGCACCCAAGTTCCCATGTTCGTGTCTTTGTGTGGCCATGGGTATTCTTTGCGAGTGCCGCTTCATCAATTTCACCTAATCATCACTCATCCTCATCGACGCACTTAGCCAAAAAAAAAATGACAGGAAACTGACGTAAAAAAATAGAAATTTCAGCAAGGTCGCACCTAACAGTGGGTCAGCTTCCTGTCTCTTCAAGGAATCTGATATCTCAGCAAAACGGAAGCACACGTCGGCAAAGGTCTCCTATGGAAAATGCATGAAAAATTACTTCTGAGGAATGGACATCTTGTGCGTTTTAGGCACGTCCAACTGAAAGTCCATGAGAGTCAGTCGCGGATCCACGGGGAGCGCGATCGCCCCTCACAAGTGCCATGTTTTGCATGTTATTATGCCCAATATTCTTGAAGACTCAAATGTTCAGCTTTTTATCACCAATTTTACAAGGCTCGTTAATATTTATTAAAGTTTGATTAAAGCTCACTTTAAGCTAACCAGAACTGGACCTACAGTTTAAATTTGGACCCAAACCACTGTGCAATATGCCTCAAAAGAGGGTCATACCAAGACCCATTGAGATAATAGGTTTCGGTTCTCTTTGTCTATTCGCTTCAATTCTCATGTAGAATCGTTCATTTTACCGTGACAATGGGAGGAATTATGATAACAGCATAACCCTGGACTCCTATTTTTGCAAAACAACGCTCCAATGTCTAAAACACGGAAGTCAGCTCGGTTTCTGTTCACAGTACCATTATTGCTTATACAAAATAATACAAGTGTCGATGACGTCAACTACTCGACTGAAATTAGCCCCTCTCAACTGTAACTGCTAGACCCGCTCCTGATGAAAATACGAACATTTGGTTTAGCGATGGTGGATTTGGAAATTCGAGATCACATATCGTCAGTCAAATACCACCAAACACAACACAATACGATATTTTTGCCGTACGCCATATAGTGTGGTTCTAAATCGTATAAACGCGAGTTTCATGAGCTTTTGGTGTTGACGTTTGTTAATGAAAGTAAATTTCGGGACAAAGTTGTCCACTCTGGCGCCTAATAAGTATGCAATAGTCGCCGAATGTCGTCTAAATATCCAAGTCTACTTTCGGAGCATGATTGCCAAATCTCCTCCATTCTTCCCCGATGGCGCAGTGGCAGCGTCGTTGCCTTGTAATCAAGGGGTCCCGGGTTCGATACCCGGTGGAGGCACATAGTGGTTCGGATTCCACTTTAAATTGTAGGTCCAGTCCCGATTAGCCTTACTGTGCATAAAGTGGACTTAAAACACTAAATCAATCAATCCTCCATTCTTAATGTCGAGACATACCGCCAGACGCAACTTTTATTAGAAATTCAGTTCCAAATCCTGAAGCATTGTCCACGAATCCAGAGTCATCAATTCAATATTCACTCAATTCCGGAGTAACAATACACATTTTGCCTATCACATTCATGGGGAAGGTGACATATAGACATTTTGGTTATTTTCACAAAGTTCATATTACGAGCTTAAAGATGTAAATATCCAAACTTATTCAAAATAGCATTACGAATAATTTTTACTCTCTACTTGCGAGTAGGGCCGGATGCGAAATCCCGGGGGGGACGCGCGAATTCCCCCCACAAAATTTTCCGGAGGGGAAGAGATTTTGTTCTAACAACAAACAAACAATTAGTTTTGGAGTCGAATATACTTTATTGGAATAATATCGAGAACATACACACAGAACGGTCAACAAGAGCCTCATCTCTAAGAACACTGAACCCAGCAATCCCCATAACACAGAAATTAGTCAGACTTGTTATTTTTTCTCCATTCTCATCGCCTTTCGCCACATAGATGTAGGAAACTATTACCTTCTTAATGTCTCTTAATTTTTGTCCCTCCCCCCTTAGTCACGCAAATCATTATTCATGTTCATAGCATTAGTAGTATATTAAACTTTTCAATCTGTAATCGAATTTTAAATGAAAGGACGGTTGATATAATATACTAGCTGATTGTCCGGGTATTTATTTTATCCAATCTTCTATTAGACAGGAATATAATGAAGTCTAACTATAGCCTAAAATGAACTTGGGAGTGTCACTATTTATCTCAGCGGCCCGGAAAACTATGGATTCCAAACTAATATCGGTCGTTTTACGTCACCCCCTTCCCATCCCCTCCCCTAGGGGTGTGAGGGGTGTCTTGGAGTTGAATGGCATCGGGAGTGTCACTATTCATCTTAGCGACCCCAAAAACTATGGATTCCACACTAATATCGGTCATTTTCGATGTTTTTTACATGTCACCCCCTTCCCATCCCCATCCCTAGGGGTGCCAGTGGTGTCTTAACCCCGCAGTATTTCTTTCCATATTGCAAGTGATACTAAAGTTTGGTTGAAATCGCTCCAGGCGTTCGAGAGTTATGGCGGAACAAACACACACACATACGTACATCCATTTTTATATATTAGATTGTATATTTTATAACGTAATTTGATCCTTTAATAATTTAAACATATTTAATGACATTATGTGTGTGTGTGTATATATACACACACACATATATAGTGTGGTGGTGGTGGTGGTGGTGGTGGTGGTGGTGGTGTGTGTGTGTGTGTGTGTGTGTGTGTGTGTGTGTGTGTGTGTGTGTGTGTGTGTGTGTGTGTGTGTGTGTGTGTGTGTGTGTGGTCCTTTCCCCCCACAAATCTGCAGCGATTTCGCACCCTGGTGTAGGGGTATCAAGCAAACTGCCTCTGTATGCATAGCAATCTTATATCAAAAATAATAATCCAGCAAATAAGTCTGTTGTATCATTCACGCCAAAAACTTCGTTATCCTTACAACATAGATTTCACCTTCATCCATACGGTACACTTTGTTACATAGTAATTAGGATACGAGCAACAGTTTGCTCTCTCTTTCCAAAAAATCATACATATGTTGTAACAGAAATCCACAAGTTTAGCAGCAGAATTTTCTGTGTACAGAGGCATAGGCGTTAAGGGAGATGGGGTTGAACTGATCCGTCGATTGACGTTGAAATTGACGTAATTAAAAAAACAAAAACAGAAAGCTTGCTACTTTTATTGTTAATGGCAGAAATAATAGATAAATGTTTTTAGCAGAGGACAAATTATAATGCAAATTGTTTCATGCGAAATATCTGATTGATTATAATGAATTTCAAGAATAATAAGTAAATGAAAACAACAATGGGCAACCCCGACAGTATAGTGGCGTACATTATGGCTTTATTAAAGGTTCTCAGGTTCGATCCTAGTGGAGACAGAACACACAGTAAGCGGACTTAAACAAAACAATAATCGTCTGATGCAAAAAATAAAGATCATTGATGAATGTTAGTGAATTTAATATTCATGTAAACCTGTCCCACTATACATATCAAAAAGCGACATATTAAACTGTTTCCTCTTACCTATATCGCACGATATATTGAAGTACAATTTATTCTTTTCATCAGGAGCTAGCCACTCCACGACAGATGCAGGTACAACATTAAAATAAAATCAATACGTTCTACGTTGACAACTGAATGAATTATGACCATGTGCGCACATTAACTGTGTTCGAAAAAAAGATGTTAATGATTATATAATTACATTATGGGGAACACTGACATTTACCCTGAAAAGAGGACTGGGTTGGGGAGTCTAGCTTGCGGAAGTCGCCAAAACATCCCGGCGGATCCACGATCCTGCATTCGTCTCAGCAGAGTTGGTAAGGCACCGACCACCTCGACCTTGAACTTCCTTCCGTTAGGAACAGCTTTTCTTATTTTTGTATAAAGATACGATTGATAGCTTACTGGCAGCGCTCGGTCTCTGGCTCGGTGATGAACGCACTATTTTACGCTGCGTTTTACAATGTCTCCAATCTGAAATGTTTTTTAAATGTCTTGACAGCAAAATATGTATCTGTGTGTACTTGTTATTCCTTCACGTTTCCCCACACGTCTCTATTATCGAGAGAATAAAATCGCACAAAACGAAATCAATATAAAGGACTTCAAAGTGGCATGCCGTGCATTTCTTGCCTCTCACATGAAATGAGTCATTCAGATCCTGTGGCGTGCCCAAGGGGGGGGGGGTTGGTAAGGGGTTATAACCCCCCCTTAGGCTCAGTATTCCTAAAAGAAATACGTCAATAGTAGAAAGATATGACAAAATGAGGTCTGACTACCAAGAAAAAGTATACATATCCCATCCCTATCGAAAATCCTGGGCACGCCACTGTTCAGATCATATCACTTTATTGATTATTACGAAGATCAGACAACGTTAGTGTGACCAAACCAGCAAGGACAGAAATACAGTATTATAATAAACTGATTAGATACGACACGAATTGGGCGAAAATCAGACTGTACCCGCGAAAACTGAATATTTGGTATTAACGTCATTGCATGTTACATTTTATTGATTTTGAGCCGGTCTGTCAGCACTCTGTTACTTACACTTTGAAGTGTTGTTAAACTAACATTGTTGCTGGTGGCTTTCAACAAATTAACGTTCACAGAAAAAAGGGGGGAGGTGTGCCTGTAGCTTCGCCATCAATCTTCCCTGCTGTTTACCGCCTGTTCGGATGCTCGTGTTATGATTGAACAGGTTGAAGTCTAGCGTAACCGGCCGTCAGTACTGGAAATACAGTTTGTAACATATACAATTATTATTTCAAAACTTGACATTTCACCTGCTAGAATATGAATGCTAAACATCACGAAATGATCCTGCCATTGCCTATCATGACCGCCAAAACTCATGTTGCTGAAGTTAAAACATGTATTACAAATAAATTAATTGAGCGCTACTCACCTACACCGTATTTCTTATTTTTTGTCGGTGTCCACATGTTTGACAATTTCAAAGTTGACAAACCACACTATTAACTGTCATGATATTATCACATGTAATCAATGCGCACCTATTTCATCACAATCATATAGAACACAAACACACAACAAACCAGACGACAGCACTACCACCGTGTTTTTACTCGAGTCATGAGCAAACGAGAAATGCGGTTTCGCCGTTTCGTTCACAGATGGCGCGCATGGTACAGAGCCGCATCGACAGGATCGAGTAGCATGAGCGGTCAGCCATGTTGGATCCCACTGCGAACTTTCATCTCGCTGCTATAGAACAGAAACAAAATTCGCAATGGAATTTGTTAGTTACTATCATTGTTGTTGTTTGATTCGCAATAATTGCAACTATTCTATATGAATCAAGTAATATATAAAGGAGCGAACGACGTGGAGGTCAAGGGTGGACAGGACTTTACATATTCATTCATTGTTTTCTGCCCTGGAGGAACAGGTCTTTCATTGCAACCTTCATGCAGACATTACATATGAAAAAAAGTAACGATACCTGCGAAAGGAATTGAATAATTTGACAAAACCGATTTTTTGTCGTTTAAATTAATAAATGAATAAACATAAAGTGCTGTTCTCTTGAACATTATATGCAACCTACTCTCCCCCGCCCGTGATCTCTTAATGTTGAGCCTTGTCTACCAAGATAAAGTAAGCTTCCTTGACCCCCTGCCCCAAACAGTTTTGGCATCCAATTGTTGCTACTAGAAAAGAAAGTGACAATATAGAAAAATATAACTTTACAGAAAACAGTCATCAAACATTGTTCTTTTTTTGGTTGTTTATGGGTCTCTGAAAATAAATCTACTTAATCACATGCATTATTTAATTTCAACGAGAGTAATTTTTTATTATTAAGAGCATTCCAGGAACGTGACAACTTCAAACTGAAAGTGTGTTGAGGGGGCCTATTATGGGGGGAAATATGCTTAATTCGTTCCTCTCTACCAGGGAAAAAAATAGCTTGTTTGGCCCTCCCTACAAAAAAAAATTGCTGCGGATGTTGGTTGTTAAGTCCTAAGTTCCGTGCTAAGATTTTATTTTGGCATTACCATTTATGAATAACTCTTCACATTTCCTCATCCACAAGCAGTGGCGGCTCGTGGTCTGGGTCTATGGGTGTGCACCTTGGCCTCGCATCCAGAAGAAGTGTTATTCCCACTCAATTATTCCTGCCCGTTTCTGCTAATCGCATTTACAATCCAAGTTATGACGCACCTTTCCCTGATGATGAGACGATAGCGGAGTTATATTTCATGAAAATTTTAAAAAAATAAGGTTTATTACAAAAACGAAATACCCTAGTGATTTTCTTAATCGAACACGAGAGAAGATGTGTTGTTTGGTCTATTTCGTGACCTGTAGAAAATTCAGCATTCGACGACCTGAGAAAATCACTCGCAACGCTATACCGATAAACTGCTTTGGTTTGTAAAGGATAATAATATTGCCAGAATTTTGTGTAATTGCCGTGTTTTAAAATGCATATTATCTTTCTTCAATGTAAATATGTCCCATCAGAAACCCAAGTTTAATGCCACATAAACATTTCATCGTACACTTAAGTTAATTACCATTTTAATGTACTTATTCACTTTAGTCATTGTAATGGGGATCCTCGAAACCCTAATCAAATGCAACTAGTTCTTGCGAGCACTTCTACAAAAATTATCTCAAATCAGTGACATAATAGTACAATTCACAGATTCTCGTATGCAATGAATAAATAATTGGATTGACTGTTCTGTAACAAAAATACAAGATTAAACTCTGTTTATTTGAAATTTTCGTTGAACTTCCAAATACAAGTCAGAGCGTCTAAATGCACCAATTCCTACGACAATGTGAATGTTTTTAATTCAAACCACTGACATCTTATAAAACTAACGTATTCCACTGATCGCATCTGGCCTTGCATGGTCGAATAGTACGCTCGTCACTACACGCCACACCCTTTTCCCTCCCTTTCCCGCAGTGGCGTAGCGCAGCTCTCTGGCCCCCCCTGCAAGTAAAATATTGCCCCCCTTACTGACAAAACAATTATGATGCCGGAGTGGGACGGACGTAAAATTGTTAGCTAGTCCCCCTTACCGCCCCCCCTACCAAACCAAGTTGTACAAATTAACTTTTACCCCAAATACTCTCTTTTTTGTTATCGACTTATATATCAGCTCCCTTGAAACTAAATCAGGATGGTCTGAATCTCTGATAAATAACTGGAAGAAGAATCTGGAAATCTTTTCTCGTATTTAAACGCAGTGACACTGCCAGGAATCTTTTTTGGAGGGGAAAGCTTCCCACTGCCATATATTTTGCTCGTGATCATTTGTTTTTGCTCGAAACGTTTTTAATGAGGTTACATAATACACAGATATTTTTTAAAAAACTGTTTTTGTTTTTGGGGAATTGTTAAGGGATAGTTAACACTCAGTTCATGACTTTGAAGTGGTTGCACCTTCAGCCCCTAAGCCATCCTTGGTTGCGCCAGGCCAAGATTCAACGTAAGAGTCGCTCACATTAGCTTTCTAATACTAATAGTGACCAATATACTCAAGCAAACTTATCACTGCAGATATGGGGGTTGAACCGGACCTCTCGATTTTCGGTGGTGACCCAATATCACACAAAGTCAATTGCTATCTGTACGAAAGAATGGTCGCGGTCTCTGGTCTTGGGAGATAAAGCTGCGATAGGACCAATCTGTGATAGGACTCTATTCACTGGAAATTTGCCGCTTGGAAGGAGTGAACCACTCCCCTCACCAAATAAAAGTTCAACCTCAATATAATTATTCATAATTTTAACGCTGCCACTTCTTTTCGATAGACCATTGATCATATATTTCTTAAATAATTTTTAATGAAAGAATAACCGTTTTATTAATAGATCATCAGTGCTCGAATTTGCATAAGCATCCTCCTTCATATATACTGCATTATCTTCAAGTTGATCCATGCAAGGATCCTTCCTTCTATCCCCAAACTCTGAACAAGGAAATTCACAGACAGGAATTTTCACTTCGAACACTGCAGATCAGAAAATCGTAACACATTGGAAAAGAAAAACTGGTTCGACATAATTTCAATTCGAATCCGGCCCTGGTCGGAATTTATTCGGCCTACGTATAGAGCCGGTGGCAACCCACCATCGTGAGGAAATTGGGGAGCTCCGAGTGAGTGAGCGTAATCCGGTCGAGACGACCTACTATAACGGCTGGGGATACGTCGGGCCGACTATTCCAATACTGGTTGAAGATCTCCACGCTTAGAGGTGACGAAGGAAAGCGTGGGAGGGAGACCGGCAGTCGGTAGGTATGCCTAGGCCCTTCATGGGCTGTTGGGCAAAGGATTATTATTATAATGGACACATTTAATTCATACGCTGTATATACCCTGCATGACAGAGGAAGGGATAATGACCCTGTCAGGGCAAGGTGGTAATTTGCTACTGGGTTTTTGGGAACCTTTGAAGTAAAATGTAACAAATGTAGACAATGTGGAAAATTCATTTCAACTCGTATTTCAATATGAAAAGGCTTGGGGCCCCTTGAAAATATTTAATGTGAAGTTAAATTTTAAATATCACGTGTAACACTAATACGAGCGGTAAAAGGACATGAATTACCAAGTTTGATGTTTATTGTGTAGCAATAAGGAATCGACTGGTTGAGCAACTGAATCTTTTTACAGAATTCATAACCGTAGACAATTGACACACTACACTACGTTTACGACAAACTGCGTAGCTATAACGGTATGAGATGAGAGATATTTTCCTATCGATCTGCTGAGCAAGTAAGTTAATTCTGCATTTCGGAGGGGATCCATTTGACAAGTTACTCGGGCCTCTCCTGCCGTCGAACACAGCGTCATTTCGATGTGCAGCTGTGTGTACTTGCCAATTGTGTTCATGCCGCCCATCCGACGCGAGTTACTCGGATAGAAAAGCTGACGTAAGGAAGTAAATGTGGCCTGGGAACATTTGCTGTTTGAAGAAATGGCTTTCAATGAATAAATATAATAAAAAATCAATTTGCACATTTATTTGGGTGTGCACTTGCGAGTGCGCGAATAGGCAGCAGCCGCTACTGTCCACAAGGGGTAATTTTGGACATTAAGTGCAAAGTTCGTGCACAAATGTACTAAATATGGGTAATCTTGAAACCATTGTGCATCCCACCCACCCAAATGCATAGTTATTATTGCAATGGAAGTAATAATTTACCACGAGACCTGAACTTTATTTATCTGTATCTGCATCTGCAAATACCTCAATCGTCTATGAAGTTTCACTTCCAAAATTAAACATGATTTGCGTGTAACGTTCCAGCGGTTCAGCCCTCACTGTCACAATGACGTAAATACAACACAGATACTCATGGACGTTCGCGGGATTTTTTCCAAGGAGTGAACAGGTATTTTTTTCCAGGGAGGGGGGAAACGAGGCACATTTTCCCCAATAGTTTTCTTCCCTCAAAAAACATTGTTTAAATTTGAACTTATCATGTTGTGCAATAATTAACACATATTATTGTGGCTGAAATGAAATTATATGCACGAAATTTTTCGTCGACTTTAGTTTTCCAGATGGGGGGGCATGGCCTTATCTTGCCCCCTTTCCGGACGCCCATGCAGATACTAAATAAACAAATAGAAACTCCAGAGCGTAAGAAGGATCATAACACATGCTTGGACCTCCATTTTCTTTATTTTGTACAATTCCTGCCGATATTGATATTCATTATACTTTTTCAGCTACCCGACTTGTTAACATCTTTCTGGGTGGGGTTGTGCATGCAAGTGCAAGGGTGCGCACACATATGCATGTGCACACACAAAAAAGGAATTTTATGTAAGCACTCGTCAAAACTAACACATGCAAGAAAGGCCTGAGTTCTAATTTTTCTGAGTACAGCAGGAATGCTTGTTTATTACTGTCCCTCATCACTTGCTCAAATTCGTTGACTATTTCTATTGTCGCAATTCAAGTTTGAAAAGCAGAAAAATTAAATGACAAAAATGCAAATTAACATAGCAAGGTTTATGTAATTTGACCCATATAGTTTTCCAATGGAACATTATTCCATTATTTTACTACAGACAAAGTACAACACACCCTCCTCGCCATTACCACACATACAGTGATGGACAAAAGTATTCATACAAAGGCATTGTCTGAATGAAACATGTTATTATACAAAGAAGACCGTAAAGGCAAGTCAAGTCTGTAGCACATATGCTCCATTGGAATGGCAAGAATAGAAACGCAAAGCAATTGTGTGCATACAATTGAAATTGTCGTGAGAAATGTGGGTAATCTTTAGATAAACTGCTTTCTGGATGGTCATAAGTATTCATACGCCAGGTTATAAACCCCGAAAAAAGTTCGTGAAACAACAGTTTCCATCACTCAGTGCCAGATATTTGTTTACTGCACTTGCACCTGTGTAAGGAAGTGGTTGGTTTGGTGTTGGCGTGCTGCATGAAGTCAAATGGGCCGCAATGGGAAGGAAACCACAATCGAAGAGAGGAGAATTATGATATCATTATACCACAATAAGAAATCATATTCTGATATCGCAGACATAGTTGGGAGAAGTCGTGCGACTGTGCAAAGTGTCATCAAACGATATAAAGACACAAAAGTGCTGATAAATAGGGAAAGGATTGGGCATCCTCAGAAACTTACTTCGAGAGAGAAACAAGGACTGTTGACAATGATCAAGAAAACCCCAAAATTAACATCGTCAGCAGTGTCGGCAGATGTTCACGAACACCTGGGGAAAAAAAGTGTCCTCAAGAAGTATTAGAAGGCTTTTCAACCGAGCAGGGTACCTAGAAGGAACCCATACATCAGTTAGAAGAACAAGAAGGCCAGATTAACATTTGCAAAGGAGTATGCGAGTAAAAGTTTGGACTTCTGGGATAAAATGTTCTTTACGGACGAGAGCAAATTTAATATTATCCATAGTGATGGTAGAATTTTGGTGTGAAGAAAGCCCAATACTGAGCTTGAGCCTCGAAATCTCTTGGCTACAGTTAAACATGGAGGTGGTGGCGTTATGGCCTGGGGCTGTATGTCAGCCTCAGGTGTTGGAGCACTCGTCTTTATTGAGGGAACTATGGATCGATTTGTCTATTTGGATATTCTGAAGAACAATTTGCAGCAGAGTATTGATCATTTGGGTCTTGGGAATGATTTTTACTTCCAGCAGGACAACGACCCTAAACATACAGCTGAGATTGTCCGCCTTTGGTTGTTATATAATACTCCCCACACACTCAAAACTCCACCTCAGTCCCCCGATCTTAACACCATTGAACATCTTTGGAGCCATTTGGAAACCAGACTCCGAAAACATGACATAACAAGCAAGAATAGACTGAAAGAGGTCATTTTGCATGAGTGGCACAGTATTACATCTGAAATAACCACGCCTCTTGTTCATTCTATGCAAAAGAGACTGACAGCTGTTCTCCATAACAGAGGAATGCATACTAAATTATGACGACATGGTATTTGTTTCTTTCTTTTCTTCAAAGTGAACTTTTATGTTGGTGTATGAATACTTTTGTCCAGCCAAAGAAGCGGGTATTGAGAATGTATTATATTTTATTTTTCTACAAGCAGCATCTGATATTTATTTTTGTTGTCAATATATCGTTTGGTGCATACATGGTCAAGCATTAACAGTTTTGACTTCCTTATTGTTTTCCTAGCTGCTGCAATTCGTCCTTTCTTCCTTTCAGTTCCACTGTATGATTACTTTTGTCCATCACTGTATATACATACATATTTCAGATTGTTATGTATATTCATCAGCTTTCATACTTGCTGCCAAGAGATTGGTATATTTAAAGATACTACTAAAACAAAAACAAGAAGTTTATGTTAGTTGTTACCAAGGTTGTTAACCCTAGAATGCTAACGTTTCGTAAAACCTACAATCAAAGATGACCGACCATATTTCAATGAACACCCCTTAGCTGTTGAGCAATGGACTGTTCCGCTCACCACCTTGCCTTTTGTGTTGGTTTATGGTAGACTCAGTTATCAACCCGCTGCCAGTATAGTTCTATTCACAACGCGCTCCTACGTTTTACGACAAGTTTGCTTCTTTGCCTGGATTTTTCCTCCAAACTTTTATTTTTTTCATTATTGTGTATAGTTTGTGATACACAAACTATACACAACATAGTTTGCTGTGATTTTATGATACGTTAGAATGAAACTTTTCATACAAGTTAGCTTCTTAGGGTTTAAAGGTCCACAAATTTTAAATAAATTCAATTCCGGTAAAGGAGAGAAAATCAGCAAGTGTAAATGGGTTTTGGATGGTAAAGAACCTTATCATGTTTAAAGCATTCCAATTTGGTCCAGAAACCTTTTTCTAGTAAATTTAAAGATAGCCCAGAAACCTTTTTTTCAATGAAAGAATATGCAACTTGGACTGAATTTAAATTGTGCAAGAAAAACGGTTCCAGTCCTGTTGTGGAACCCAATAGAAATTATGCATTTTATGTTACTATAATTACATTCCTTGCTTGGGAAAAAAAAAAAAAACCTGTTTCCAGTAATTTGTTCTCACACAAAATACTTAATTTCCCAGTTTATAATTATATGAGTGTATCGTGCTGTTAAACATTAATATAATGTATAAAATTTGTGGTGTAAATATTGTAACTACGTTTGGGGAGTGAAGTTATGCAAAATAGTTTGAGGTTTCGATTAATTTTGTATCAATATTATGTGGAAAAATGTATTTTGCTATTACATAACATGAATTTTTATATTCTGATGTAATTTTTCAATACCGAGTGTCCCACAAAGGGGTTTACACTATTTGAATATTAATAACAGAGAAAATATTACAGATAACCTGATGGAACTTTTTGTATCTGGATCTGTCATGATTAGTGCTTGTTGCCATCCATTTGTTTTTCTTTAATTTCAGTTCAGTTGCCAGTAGCGACAAGTAATTGACAAGATGGTGGGGAACCTTTCCGTTGAGCAAGGGAAGTGAATTTTAAAGTGTTTTTGGAAATGTGAGAACATGAAAGAAGTGCAGAGATGATGGCGGGTAGAATTTTATACTAAATTACGCGACAAGTTTGAGAGGGAAGGAACTGTGTGTGATCTGTGATGGTGTGGGAGGAAGAAATCAGTATCGGACGAAAGAGGGATGGAAGCAGTGGTACAAACTTTCACAAGATCCCCCAAGAAGTCCATACATCAAATTCTGTCTGCCATCGTCTCTGCACTTCTTTCATGTTCTCACATTTCCAAAAACACTTTAAAATCCACTTCCGTTGCTCAACGGAAAGGTTCCCCGCAATCTTGTCAATTACTTGTCACTACTGGCAACTGAACTGAAATTAAAGAAAAACAAATGGATGGCAACAAGCACTAATCATGACAGATACAGATACAAAAAGTTCCATCAGGTTATCTGTAATACTTTCTCTGTTATTAACATTCAAATAGTGTAAACCCCTTTGTGGGACACACTGTATTTTAAAGAAAAAGTCTGGTAACTTGATGGTTATAATGAGTGGAATACTCAATCACTAATATTAATCAATATTTGGAACAATTTTTAAAGAGTATTCGTATGGATATCGGTTCCGCTCTAGAAGAGAAGTATTGCAGCAGGGTGTGGTGGAAAGACTTCGTGTCTTGTGATGGTACTGAAGATTATTATGGAAATTCATAAGTTACTTTTTTAAATCATTCTTTATGATGCTAATATGGTAAACACATTGGACAATTCATTGCTTGGTGAACTTCTGTTGTTTTTAGTTTTGTAGCATGCTATTAGGTGCACTGTTGTTGCTTGCTTGTCCGTGGTATCATCTACTGTTCCTTGGTGTCAACTGCTGTAGTAAAGGCAACCAGGTGTGGTGTGACTGTCTACTGTCAATGATTCATTCACATGGGAATTGTTTGTTAATAAGAGAGTGAGCTATATGTTTCGGATATAATTTTCTGATTCTGTAGTTGTTGCATTTGATGTAATTAGCAAGTTCGGTGCTGAGCTGGGCTTCATTTTATCATTAATGGATCTGACAATGTAATGTGCCTTGTACATACACATCTTGGTTATCAGGGATGGGGTATCATTTGTGTTTTGGCAGTTTGTTTGGGAGCTACATTAATGTTGTAAATGCACAGGGTTGGGTGGTTGAATCATCATCGTTTGCCATTTCCTGCCTCTGGCTGGGTCGGCATAGAAGTCAAGCCTCTCCATTTCTTCCTGGTCTTCCACCACTCCTCTCTTTCCACAGTGTTCCAATCTTGTCCTCTTCTCCTAACACTGGTTGAATGTGGAAGGTTAAGGATAACAACAACAACAACCACCACGACCAATGGTGCAACAGCCCTTGAGGGAGCAAGGCCTACAGACTACCAGCCTCACTCTCACGTGCCTCAGCAGAGGTGGGCGATCATCCAACCAGTTGCGGTGTGTTGTGTGGTCAGCAAAACGAACCCCCAGTCATTGTTGTAGGTTTCCATAATTGGGTTATGTTACTCACTCGTAGCTCCTCAATATCCACACAATGGTGGGTGACCACCGGTCCCATACACTGGCCAAAATCTCAGGAGAAAAGCTGTTACGCTTCCCTCCCAGGAGACTCGAACCAGCACATCCTGTAGCCCAAGCCCAAAGCCTGAGAACACACAGCCACAGTATGGGACTGGTAGGATAAAAATGAAGACAATTCACATTTTCTTGATGCTGGATATTGGCTGTTCTGCAAACATGAAGAAATGAAAAATTTTGTGTCGAGAAATTACAAAAGGGTTGTCACCACTCCTGTTAAGCAAATCACAAAGGAAATTATTTTATTATTCTAATTACAATAGATGTATAGCAAGTGTATGTCACATAGAGGCATATAAAATGAAATTTTGAACATCTTTTTTTAAATCAGTTTTTTCATAAAACTCAACATATATATACAAGCTCCCAAGAGTTCTGTTTAAAATGTGTTAACCCAATTATGTCTCTTGCATCTCGCAAGTACTCTGCCTATGGTCACTTGGTGGTCTGCTGTTACTCGGTTGCATGAGATTCTGTGCCTTAAACTGAGTGCAGTCGCCTATTCATGCTCCTTCAATATTTTTCACCATTGACTATTATGTTGATTCTTTGACTGGAGTTCTTATTAACAAAAGAAAATCACGTGACACTACCAGGAACTCTAGCTTTACGGAATCTTTGGTCTCAGGAGTCCACACTCAAATCATTCACTAGCCACTGTACAAACAAAACATCTTCAATGTTTCTTCCTCCTTTAGAAGTTAATGGGCTTGCCAAAGTAGGCTGCTAGATTGGCTTCCCTGAATGCCTCTGAACAGGTCTGAAAATTAAATTTAAGAATATTAAGTAACAAATAATTTACACAGTGCACATTAATATCAGGGTGAAAAAATAACAAAGTCAATACAGTGAAACGTTGATTGTTTTAAGTTTTCCTGCATTATACAGGGTGTACACAAAGTGTCACACATTTCAATTATTAATAAATTAGTAACTAATGAAGATACAAATAAACAGGTGGCAATGATAGATAAATAAACTAAGAAAGGTTTTATGTCCTGTATCAACCTTAAACACATGAAAAGCCTCTCCGGATGGGAACTTTTCAAACTTGTAAAAACAAAACATTGCTTGAGAACTAATTGTTGTAGATAGATAAAATTTATACATTGTACCTCCCCATAATGACAGTTAAAGGAAAAAGAAGAGAAATCTAAATTTAACAAAGAAATTGGTATTCAGCATGCTACTGTGCCTGCCACAATAGACCAAAGTGTATGAAGAAAATGTAGTAGATAGCAGTGGAACATTCCTAACATTCCTATAACCAAGCAAAGTTTCATTGCAAAAAAATCTGGAACTTCGCTTCTAGTGTCTACCTTATGGATGCTGGATGGACCAAATTTGCATGGAAGCACGATAAAGATAACTTTCTGAGCATATGTAATGCCCTTGCTCCAATTTAGAAAATAAAAATCATTGTCGTAAAGTTGTAGTAATCTGGAAGTTTTGAAAATTAGGCCTTTGCTCCTGGACCCCTCATTGTTGTACGCCGTTAAAGTGTTCTTTTGTTCTCATTATTACATGTAAAAGAGAAACATATCAGAAAAAAGCAGTGGTTGAAAAGTTATAGCCCATTTTATAAGATTATCCAATAATACTCAGAGGGAAACAAATGACTTTTTCAAACTCCCCTTTTAAATAACAACAACAATGAATGTATTGTTGAACAAGTTTCCTCCTCCGGATATCAACCAGGTGAAATCACCATTTGCTGCCAGGAAAGCTTCAAGAATTATTTCACAATAAACTTACTGTTTTGTAATTAGAGTATGTCATTTGACTTGACATAACTAAACCCAAGTGGTCGTTAATATGGCTGTTGCCTGTTACAAAAGATCAATTTCTGTTTTTGAAAATAATTACTCCTTAATTTCATGTATCAAGGAGGGATTGAAATTTACTTTACTTCAGTGGATGATATATTACTTTTGCTTTGAGAGTGATTACTTAATTTTTGACATTAGAAGCAGTAGATTTGATTTTGATTTGATTTGTTGTCTTAAGTCTATGCACAGAAAGTCTAATTGGGACTGGACCTACAGTTTAAAGTGGGATCTGAACCACTACGTGCCTCCGCCGGGTATCGAACCAGAGACCCCTTGATTACAAGGCAACAATGTTACCACTACTCCATTGGGGAGGACCTAGAGGCAGTAGATTCTGTTAATTCCCATTGTTAGTTTTGGATGTGAAGGGAGAGGAGGTAATGTCCAATCTGATATGATCCTCCCGAATCCTATCAAAGATTTGGTCATATTTAATATTATTCTTAATTATTTTGCTTTCTATATTCACTATATACACTATGAAAGTTAAGATATTTAATGGTTGACCTAATGACATAACTTTGTCATTCGAAAAGTTTTGTGTTTGTTATTTGCCAGCTTCATGAAAGCAAAATCTTTCATTGTTGACAATTAGTTAAAAATATGTTGTTCTCAGTTTTAGAATTAAACTATTATGAAAGCCATATGAGATAGATTTCAGTTGAAGTTATTAGTAACATAAGCCTTATGGACATTGGAAAACAGTTCTTTAAGAATGTGACAAAGTTTATGGTAGAGAATATTATAGAAACTTCAAGGATCATAATTGTTGTTTTACACATAGAAAAATGAACCTTATGGAACATACTGTTTAATCTTTAAAATATTGCCATTATACACAAATTAGTTCTCTATATCACAGCTGTAGCTATGTTTATCTTTTATGTCATGGGAAGCGCTCTGCTTGTCATGCAGGGGTATAAATACAGGCTCAAAACCTAATTCGGGGGCATTTTCATCACAGACTCCAATGAGTTAACATATTAAATACTCAGCTCCCTTTATGGGATGGTTCAAGAACTCATTCTTCGTTCTCAAGTTAACTTAGAGACATAGTTATTCTGTCGTATGGGTAGGTTCGTCCTGTGGAAATACCAACATATCACCATACGAAAGAATAAGTTCATTTAAACTTTATTTTGAAGCTTTCTGAAATTTTAAATTATATCTTCGCAAAATAATGTTAAATTTCGACTCATAACTTACTCTTATTCTGACGCATGGGTAGGTTCGCCCTGTGAACATGATAACATGTCACCATGCGTGAGAATAAGTTAATTTACGATTGCTTTCAAATTCATGATAATTCAGTTTGATTTTTTCGAAACTTATACGTAATATATTTTCAATTTTACATAAAGCACAGGACTTAATGTTATTCTGCCATATGAGTAGGTTCACCCTGTGGGCATGCTAACATGCCATCATACGGAAGAATAAGTTCAGACTATTTCGTCTCATTAATTATTCATTATTGATATCTGGCATGGTTAGGTTTCACCCTGTGAACATGCTAACATGTTGCCATACCCGATATCAAGTCCATGTCTCTAATATTTTACGAATTATAGCAGTTTGTATTTCTGCACATATCTTGAAGCCAGACCCTAATGTCCAATTTATATTAAATCGGAGTCAGTACTCATGACCTTCACAAGTCATGTCAAAGTTATACTTCATTATGTCAGGGAGCGTTCATAAAGTTCCAAGCAAGCACCTGGTCGTCTTTATATAAAGGATATGACAGCTTGATCCATATTCTGTAAATAAACTGCAAGAGTTGCATACATTTGATTATAAGAAGGAAATTTGTTCCATCCTTTTTTTATGGAGATCTGTAACTAAGATGTACATTTATGAAAGTATCTTAAGAATAAACCATCTTCAGGAAAAGAATTGCCCATAATGAAGCCTACTGAAGACGCAAACCTTTCTTCAGAATCAGATGTTGTTTATTTATCTAGTCTCCTTTCCTATAGCCTGTCAAACGATTTAGTACAGTTGAAGCCTCATATCACATGTATTTCTATTACTATACCCGTACCTGAGAGGGGTCAGAGCATCCCATTAGTCCACCGAGTTCAGCCGAGGTGAAGAAACAGATGAAATTGAATCTGAAAGGTAATCGACGGAAATAGGAAGGTAAAGATGAGGATGTTATAGCTGCAATAATTTTTCGAAGGCGATTTATGCTCGAGGATGCTGACGACAGACGGTGGCCTAAAGGTTCGAAAGAGGAACCGCCACGAAGCCTAAAGTGTTGCGATGGATGTTTCCGCTCACTTTCTTCGTCTCCTTCGAAGTTTAGAGCTGGCGATCGAGTGCAGGTCTCTAACCAGCCATGCAGCTAAGCTATGATGATTTTAAAAGGATGGTATTTGTTTTATTTTGATTTTGTGCGTTTCTCTCATCATCGTCCCGCAAGTTGGTATGTTTTCCTTCCTAATTTTGTGCAACGCTATGTGTCGCTTTTCCTAGTTATTCACCTGTTAATATACGTTGATACAGAAAGTATATGTTGATACAGAAAGTTAAAGGACAAGGAAGGCACCTTTCAATAAATCTTCACAATGCTAGGTCAACACCAAAACTTTGGAGTTCTCCCAGTTGAATGTGGAATTGCTTACTCCTAAGGCTAGAGCAGCTACGAAACAACTTCATAATCACGCAATATTTTTACCTCCTGGAAACAAAATGAAAAACACTTACTGGATGAGCGTGACAAACTCTAGCAACATCCTCACATGAGGCTCCATACTCCATGGCCAGACAAGCTTCTGCGATCAGCTCACCAGCGCTCTGAATGGAAAGAGAAGAGAAGTACACACAATGTAACTAATGTACTGAGTCAAACAAAATGTAAAAATTAATGACATCTACAACCAAGAGAAAATACATTTAATGACTAGGATTGAGGTGATGCCACTTTGAACCAGTGTTGATACTCTTGATTAGGGATGGGCCAATATGAAATTTTGGCAGACATTCATAAAGTACTGACATAAAATTTATCAATACCAATATTCAGCCGATCCAATGTAAAATTCCACATGGTTCATTGACCTCCATAATAATATATGTTACCAGATGAACCAACATTTTGTAATGAAAAAGAAGGTACATATTTAGACTATTCTTTTAAAGTACAGGATGGATATTGTGTGTTTATACCCTCAAAGTTATGACAAAATGACACAATATTGCACTAAATTGTATGATATAAATACATCAGATCGGTAAAATTATCAGTAATTTTACCAATATGCTTATATTGGGTGATACCAACAGAGTACTGATAAATCTGTCCCATCCCTACCAAGAACGATACTTGAAAATTTAATAATTCAAAGTATACAACTTCTCAATTGCAACCATACCATAGCAATCTATCAGATTTTGCTTTAAGATGGTCATACTTTCCATGAGAATTATTTAATCCCAGATTGCATTTCTTTCCATTATCGTGTTGCGTAAATAGCAAAAATTATGAACCTTGATATAATTAACAAGATAATTACACTGTACGAAAGCGTTACATAGCATCCCTTTAGGATGTGTGTTCAGACATGCCTGAAATAGTGTACTATTGGTTGGTAATGATGGTAATTTTTGTAATTATCATAACTATATAACTGACCAAATATAAACAAAAAAATATTTATACTCATTAAATATACAATTGCAATATTGTGCTGCAAGCCCATGGCTCAACAGCCCTTGTTGAGTCTAGGCAGATCCCCAACTGCCAGTCTCCCTCCCACAGGTGTGGAGATCTTCAACTGGTAATGGGATGACGTGGGGTCAGCACGTCAAACCCCCAATCATTATAGGAGCTTTCCGAGACCGGGTTACGCTACGCTACTCACTTGTAGCTCCCCAATTTCCTCACGATGGTGGGTTGCCACCAGTTATGAACACAGGCCGAGAACCCAGGTGGACTTGAACCCACGCCATCCTGAAAAAGGAGCCCAAAACACAGCACCTTAGACCGCACGGCCACGCATGAGGACGCGCTGCAAGTTTAGTGAATGATAAAATATGTGTGTGACACTAGTGCAACATTTGTTTATTATTTTTATTCATTATGGTAATTTTTAAAATTATTACATAACTGCACCTATATAAACAAGGGTGAGCCTCTGAGCCCCTAACCCCCCCCCCTCCCCTCTGCATAATGATCTGAAGTTGTAGATGCAATATTAATTAAATATTGCAATTTTTTCAGTGTGTGTGACTTTCCTTACTAGTGGTGTATGGACAAATAAAAACCAACTTGCTGAGAACATGGTTTTAAGCCATGATCACAGAGATAAAATAGTGTCTATTTTTTACTTACAGGGCCAAGGATGTGAGCTCCCATGATTCGGTCAGTGTTCTTATCAGCAAGAATCTTGACGAGACCTTCAGCTTCCATATTTGTTTTTGCTCTGCTGTTTGCCATGAACGGGAACTTTCCTATCTTATATTCAACTCCCTGCAAAATAAAGTAAATGAAGTAAAAACCAAAACAATAAATGCAAATAAAAAAAAAAAATCCTTAGAAAAATATTTGGACCTAAAAGGGATTAAGAGAGGTGATTGATTGATTGATTGATTGATTTGGGTTCCAAGTGCACTTTATGCACAGTAAGGCTAATTGGGACTGGACCTACAGTTTAAAATGGGATCTGAACCACTATGTTCCTCCACTGGGTATCAAACCCAGGACCCCTTGATTACAAGGCGACAATGCTACCATTGCGCCATCAAGGAGGCCCAAGGAGGAGACAGGTGAGTGGAGAAGGTTACATAATTTAGAACAACATAATATGTATTCATGTCCAGATATGATTAGAATAACTAAATCAAGAAGACTTAGAGGGGCAGGCCATGTGGCACGACTGGGAGTGAGAAGAAGAGTTCAAACAAGCACATGAATAAAATTTGTGTCTGTCACACATGAATTTTTTTTAAAACTCTAGACAGCATTTGCCATTATAGTATGTTGATCAATATGGATACAATATAAGATTCGCATGTGAAGCCATCTGGTGAGAGATCATTTCAGGAGAAATTTCAAATAACAGAGTAGAAGAATAGCCATATGAGGGGTTCAGAGCACCTTTTTGTGGAAATTGAGTTACTTACTTTTAAGAGTGAAGTATCAACATTCCAGTGCTAGAAGTAAGTAGAGTCACCACTATGTTTGTGCTCCCAACAGCTAAACACACTACTAAGTTACATGAAGATTAGGCACACACAGGACATGTACTATGTAAATTTTCAGCAAAATAAGCAGCCTCGACCAGGACTTGAACCCGGGTCTCTGGCATATCATGCCAGTGCTTTACCACTGAGTTTCCAAGCCAGCCTGACTTCGCCTGATGTGTGTGTGCCTAATATTAATGAATTTACATCTCTAGACTGGGAGGAAAAAGGCAACACCAACGTCTACAGTGTTTCAAAGGCAACAGATCCCATTCCGGTAGCACTGACAGAGATGATTTTACACAGGTAAAACAGTCCTAGTCGAGCCTGCATTTTTGCTGAAAATTCTACATAGTACTAAGTTATCTAAATGTTTTTTTTTTTCTCAAAATTGTCTTCAATGGAGTTACGCCACTTGTGCTGTGAAGCCACAGAAGGGAAACACAAAATTCAAACACAAACTAGCTACATAACATTGTAATCAGTTACGTGAAGCTGTTACTGAAACATTCACTTCACCAACAAGTAACTAGGGTAAGGTAAAAGGTAAAGTTCCCCATGCATATAGACCTTGCCATGAAGGTACAAAGTGCGGCAGAATTCATTAGACAGTTTGAAATTAGCACCATTCACATCTGCCGATAGATAGCATGCTGTTTCACTCATTATCTAGTGAAGCAGCTCAGCTGTTTCACTCATTATCTAGTGAAGCAGCTCAAAGCCTTTAGTAGACATGGATGTCTGATCAAGTGAGCACCGCGCGTATGCTGTGGAGCGATTTTTCACGAAAAATGACTCAGCTACTGCAACGCAACGTGACTCCAGATGTAAGTTTAATGTTGGAAGAAATGGGAAGGTTCCAACATGCCAGACAATCTTAACTTGGGTGGAGACCATCAGAACCACCGCATCTGTTAACAGTAAGAAGCACCCCGGCCATTCACGTGCTGTACAGACACCTGAAAATGTGGAGAGGGCGAGAGTGGCTGTGTTGCGTAGTCCACGACGTTCAGCTTGTCGACATTCAGTGGCTCTGGGCATCTCGGATAGAAGTGTGCAGCGAATGCTACAAATTTTACACATGGACTTGCATAAATCGACCCCACACTACCGAAGAGCTGAAAGAATACATAAGAGCTGAAATTCAGAACATTCCACTGGAGATGCTGGGCAAGATGATGGAAGGTGAACCAGTTCACGACAATGATCAATTTCAAATTGATTAATCTTTAACCCTTCACCTTAAGAAATGTTTGCAGAACAATGGAGCGCATCTCACTGACATCATTTTCAAATCGTAAACACCAAATGAAATGCTTCTGTATGTACCTTGCAGCAATTTAAGTGTTTAATAATATGTTTATATTACAATACATAGTTTTGGAATTTCAAACTGTCTAATGAATTCTGCTGCACCTTGTACATTTAGAGGATGTGGGGACCTTCGATCTCGGCCATTTTGGAGGTGATGTGAGCAGCACCCTGCTCTGGCCATCTTTACCCCCCTCCATGTTGTCTCCAGGTATCTGTTGATTTGAGGCTGGGTGAGCTCCAGATTCACTTTATGTGGGGACAAGGTTAGCAAATTCCAACCTTACATCACCCACCCAGGGAATCGAATCCTGGTCTCCCGTGTGGCAGTTAGATGCCTGACCAACAAGACCACAGAGGACCTAGGGGTAATTAGCATTTAACATTTGATTCTTTTTTTACTACTACATGCCTCCATATTATATTTCATTGTGTTCATACTTCTTCACAGCACTAAAATTGGTTATCACTAGATGAGATTTAAACTTGTAATTCTGGTACTGTTTACCGCTAAGTGCTATGGTTAGAAGCACATATTTTTGGTAAATAAAAGAGCAAAATTTTGGTACAAATACAGAGTTGGTTTCGGGTTCAAAAGTGGTATATAAAATGACATTTTGTGCATATAATCCCAAATTTGGTTTAAAACTGCACTTACTACACAAAATAAACATATCCTTTCTAATAGCACATTATGTCGTTACCAGAATATTAAGTTTATTCCTGTATAAAGGGGTCCATTTTTACTTCTCAAATATTTACAGTAGAATTAATCAATTTTCCGTGAATTGCACAACACTCAGGATAATTCTGACTACAGAAAGTGTGGCGTCAGTAAATAAACTCTAAATGTCATGTTTAAGAACCTATTTTGCATTTTGCAGTTCATTTCGAATTATTTTGAGACAAATCAGGGTAGGAAAATGCACCTCACACCTTTCTGAAACATCAAAAATTAACATTACAATGTGTAATTTCACATTTCATGTTTTCGTCAAAAAACCAAATATGCATGTCTCTAGCTATGCTAACTTACATCATTCTTGAGGTCCTCTTCGCTCCTGCCCACCCAACCAACTTCTGGGTGAGTGTAAATGACCGATGGGACACAGTTGTAGTCTATGTGCACTGGGCCTCCTGCGATGCCTTCCACACATATTATACCCTCGTCCTCTGCTTTGTGAGCAAGCATTGGACCATGTATGCAGTCACCTATCGCAAAAATACTGAAAGGAAATACATATTGTTAGAGAGCCCAATTATAGGCATTTTAAGCAATCGTTTTTGCACCTATCTGATAATAAATTTGACATTGAGGAGAGAAAATGTTGGTTTTTGAGACTCAGCCTACAGAAATTTTAATTGGTTTAACTTAACTAAGCTAGGTGAACTTTAAAAATCAAATTTTATGGTACATAGTTTGATTTTTGTTATTAGTGTCACTTCTCTGCCACTGTTTGGCTCATCGCGATTATGGTAATGAGTGATAATATGATGAAGGGAGACTCACAAAGAACACTCATGCCCACGCTGGGGTTCGAACTCAGGACCCCTGTCATCATAGCATGCTGTGCTAACCACTCTGCCACAGAGGTCAGATGATACGGGAGTGAACATAATTTCAGATGCACCTAGATACTAGCAAATATAATTTATAGTTACCAACCATACTTTTTAAAAAGATATATTAAATTCTGATAACATGTATTCCAAAAATGTCATAATTATAAATTATCCAAAATTAAATACGCTAATATTTTCATGACATTAGAACTACTGAAATTACAACTTTCTTGATGATAACAGTAAAAGTACACTTTACAAAAATGTATATAATAATCCTTATGTGAGAACACTGGATGCTGCAAAACAAATCATGTACAAAGTTGCAATCAGTAGACAATAACAAATTAGCATATTAGTGTTGCCAGGTACAACAAAATTTACCATCAAAAGTAAAATTTCAGAGCAAAAGCATTATGTATGATTTATTGTGGGTGATATTTGAAGAGGTGGTGTGAGAGAATTGCCCTGTTTGGTAACTGAATCCTGCATCATGTTACTCATTTTTGGCAGTAGGGGGGGGGGGGGGCAAGGGCAACATGCTTCAAGGTCATTAACTAGAATTCTCCTCCACCCTCTTTGAAATTCCTTAATAATTCTACTCTACTTTTACTTTAAAATATTTACAAATTCACTTATGAGAACCATCATGAATTTTGAATTTAGTCACAAAATTTGGCAAAGAATCAATAAAAATCATCAATTTAGCAGAATTACCAAAATCTAAATTTTTTTAAGCCAACTGCAGTTAATATTCTTTAACATTTGGTACATATTACCAATGAGTACTAAGTTTCTCTGAATTATTTAGTATTGCGTCTCTCATTCCCATAATATGAATTTCGTACTTATTAATCACCACAGAGATTACCTTTCAACTATACTGAACACAACTCCAACTAGCAGCTGGGAAACAACGAATCAGCGATCAGTTGAATTTTCTTCGACTGAGATCGGGCATTTTTGAGTAACAAGTTACCGAACGTTGTTTGCGGGATGAAACAAATGAGTGTTGGGTCCACCACATGTTGCCAAATGTAGCGTAAGGCGAGAAAAAGTCTTCTCGGGCAACGGTATTGTCAGCCCCAGAAATCAGTGGGGGTTGATGGTACAACTGCACACGCATTCCTGAACGATGCAGTTTCCGGACGGACCACCCACAGGCCAGAATGCAGGTGGACACACAGTCATATAAAGACAACTGGCAAAAACAGAAGTATGCTTGGCAACGTTGCTTCGGGAGAGCGATGTGATCTCTTCAGGTTTTACTTCGCAACTGAATTTGTTGACACCCATCGGACCACATGCCCCCGAAAATGATTGGGGGACAGGACGTGCCAGAAATAGCCATCTAGGTCAACCGCCAGTTGGAGTTGCGATCAGTTTAGCATTGGACACAAAATCTAGAGAGGTAGAATTTTACGCTTACTTAGGAATGACTGTCTGGAACCGTGAATTCACAGGTATCCTTCCCTTTTCGTCTCTCTCGATGCCCATTTCTTCGAGTCCCAAGTTGTGGGTGTATGGACGTCTTCCGATGCACACCAGCAGCACTTCACACTCCAACTGAAACATGCTACACAACTTTAGAGGGTGCAATGAGGCAGTAGAAAAGTACAAGCTGAATACTTCAACACATTTACTCTTCTTGAAACATGCCATGGACAAAGAATTTTCATTTTATTTTACTTCCTACTTTTTCTCTATCTACTGTCTTTCTTTCTTCAGATAGAGAGAAAGAGTTCTCTCTATTTCACTTACACTATTTCTCAAGAAAGAAAAGGGGAAGGAAGAGGAGGGAGATAGAGTGAGTGAGTGTTTTCTTTCTTTCTTTCTACTTCCCATCTCTCTCTCACAGGAAACAAAGAAATTATGAAGAAAATTGAAGAAGGAAAAGAAGAAACTACGTATTATCTTTCACTTCTCCATTTCTATCTCTCCCTCTTTCTCTTTCTCAGGAAAGACAGAAATAACATTCAAAATTACACTGAGATAACCCTTGTGTGATAATATGCACAACTTATCTTTGAGTGTAAATAGGAAAAGGTGTGTTTGAACATGGGCATCAGGAGGGAGGGGGCTCAAACCAGCCCATAGACCTCCCTCTTAGAAATTGACATTGTTAGACAAAAAAAGCTTATTTCTATCATTAATTAGAAATAGAGCTCAGTTAGTTAGCATTCAAACAGAATAACGAAAGAAAGAACAGCATTAGAGTGATTAAAATTGAGTGTAAAATACAGGAAACACGTTATGTTTAAATATTCTACCACTTAAGGCAAAAGAATAAATAGTTCCACACTTTTCAAAATTCCCAGCTGGCCCCTGTAGCTGTGCTGGTTAACACTTAGCACATCACGCTACGATGTCAGGGGCCCCAGGTTCCAATCCCGGCCTGAGTATGGATGTTTGTGTGTGTCCATTCATCAATTTCATCCTATCATCAGTCATCACCAACTTCGCAAATTAGCCACAAGAAGCACAAAAAGCAAAGTAAAATAAAGCAAATAAATCAATAAAAAGCAAATTTCCAAAATTACCCCTACATTCTAATGCTTCTATGTAAAAGTTAATAATGAAATAAATTTTTCTTGCATTTACATGTAACCTGATCACAAAATTTATGTTACTGCATAATATTTAAAGTGCTATTGTAACACATTCATCGCTACAATATAGACAGAACACAAACATCAATGAAAATAACATCCTCAAATATTACACTGAAACATACCACATCCTTTTTACTTGCGTCCTTCGCATCTTCGATATTGACTTTTATTGTACCACCTTCCCTTGTTGCTCCAGTCACTTTTGTACCTAATTTAAATTTCAGTTCCTGTTTCACAAGTATCTTCTGCAAGCTCTTTGATATTTCTCCATCGATGCCTATGCCACCAATGGACCCCATAAACTCCACGAGCGTGACATCGCTGCCAAGTCGACCCCACACTGATCCCTAGAGAAACAAAATGCAGAACATGTTTTACCATTTATTTGAAATAAAAAAAATGGATAAAGATGAAAATTTCATATTATACTTATGAATTTAAGGCTAAAATTTATTGAAATTTAGGAATGGATAAATATTTTACTGGGGCTGGTGACCTTATCCCCTCGAAAATTTAGACTTTTTTCTTATCAAGCAACAGATTTTGATGTCTTGTACAGCATACAATTTATTTCAGGATGAGGAAACCACAAATATCCAATACATTTAACTTCAAATTGTGCCCAGCATTTATTCAATTCCTCGTATCATGGATTGGTTTCACAGTATTTTTTAACAAAAAGTTGTATGCAGATATATAAATTTAAAAAAAACAACTATTAAACCTAACGCTCCTAAACTAAGAACATTCTTAACTCATTGAAAGTTATCTGAAAGTTGTGGATCAACATAGGATTAAACTGGGCCTTCAGCTTCCCATGATAATGCCCCACCATCAGCTTCACCACAATTTCCACAACTTTGTGTGCTACTTTCAGTGATTTTCTTGAATCTTAGATCATTCATTTTTGTCTTCCCCCCCCCCCCTCCCGCCTGGACAAAAAGCTTCTTACCCAACAAAACAAATACAAAGGTCTTCCGAAATTAATGCCTCCTCTGCTGTAAAACTTTTATTTTATGTGAAGGAGGAACAATTGGAAAGCTTGTGTGAAAATAGATGCACATGTTGGGTACCTATCAAGGTGGATTGATTTAAATCAGGTTGATTTAAATTGCAATTTAAATCAAGATTTAAATAAATAATTTATAGAATAATGTACATACGGATTTTGTACATCAGAATCACTTTTGACTTTTGGTGAAAGTACATTAATCTTGTAATCATATAGGCTCTAAGAAAGGAAACAAAATGTATGTACTGATGGGGTGAAGCTCGTATGAAAGGAAATGTAATATGTAAACTGTAAACACACTTAAATTCTTTTGATTTAAAATTCAATAATTTTTATATGCAAAAATAGCAAACATTTTGTGTAGAAAAATAAACAAAATACTAATCATGTTAAACTGTAAAAAGTGACATTTTCATTAAACTGTACATAAAAATGGTAGCTGATATTTTTCAAATTATCATTAAAAAAATTGCCAAAATTCAGACACAAAGACTAAAAAATATTTTAAGTTATCATTATAGAGTACACCCACAATGTTTTATTTTCACTGGAAGAAAACTTACTGAAATTATGTATTATAGTTTCATTAAGACACTCAACAAACAATTCCATAGTAGGTTCATATATGTGGTATCAGAAACAGAAAAATGTATACTTATATAAAAATTTTGATTTGCTTTAATTAAACTGTTCAAATATTTTACAGAGGTGTTTACTAGAAAAATCCTTTCTATAAAAAAGACATGTCTATATGTATGGTGCCAAAAACCAATTTTAAGTGTGTTTTCTTTTAAAAAATCTGATTTAAATTTAAAAAATGAACAAAAATGATCCTGGTACCTATTAAGGCTATTCAAAATACTGTCCTTTGCTTTCCAATGCCAAAATCTGCTCTGAAAAAATTCTGAGGTTGTTTCTTGACCCATGCATTCAGTCTTCCACGTCCTGGAAAATGCTGTCCACGAAGGTGGTGTTTCTGAGAGGGGCAAACAAACGGAAGTCCGATGGGGTTATCAGGACTGTAAGGGGTATTACTGACCACCCCATTTTGGTAATGGCCTGATGCTTCCATTGACAAGTGGGGACAGGCATTATCATGGGGCAAAAAAACTGTCCAGTGGAATGTGGTTTCTTTCTCATCAAAGAGCATCCCTCAATTTTTTTAAAGCCTGCACATACCAAGCACTGTGCATTGTTACACCACGTTCCAAGAAGTCCGTACTGATGACACCCTCTCTGTCCCAGAACATCATCACTCTTTCGCGGGTTTTCATATATCACTGTGGGTGCAGGTCTGCCAGTTCGATGTTTATCTGCCACCAAGGTATTCCCCTCTCGGAACTTCTTCAACCATCTTATAACATTGATAAATGTCAATTGCATCCCTCCATATGCCCCCTGCAGCCTGTTATGGATCTCTGGTGTCTGACAACCCTCTATTTGTAAGGACTCGATCACAGCTCTTTGTATTTCTTTGCTATTAACGTTGTTTATTTAGTTACCCACAAATGAAAAATAGTGTACATTAGCAACATATCGCATTATGTGTGTGTGAAGTTTCATTGCAATCCGATAACAATATGAGGAGTTATTAAGGTGGAAGCATTAATTTTGTGATGACCTTTGTACTAAGCTGAAGTAAGAATTGTAGCTTTCTTGGCAATGTGATTCAAACAAGTGTCTTCAGGTTACCAGTCAGAAAAAATTGACGTTAGAGTCCAACGTTTTCAGCGCATACATTTCTCTCACGATCAGGGAATCATTCAGTCATTCCCTGAAGATGAGAGTAATGTATATGCTCAAAACGTTTGACGCTAGTTGAATTAACCTGGCTGGTAACCTGAGGACACTTGTTCAAATATAAACCTCCAGGAACAGACATTGGCCTACAAAGAACTGATTCCCAAGGGCATTGGTCTGGAGTGCAGCATTACATGGATATGAACACCAACAGTGGCTGAAAGTTTTTGAAATGTGGTGCTACAGGAGAATGTTGGAACATCAAATGAACAGAGAGAGGAACAAACTAAGAAAAGGATCTTCCAGATAAAGATGTAGGATGGTGTGCTGTGATCATCCAGAAAAAGATGTATGATGGATGGTATGTTGTGATAATTTGGAAAAAGATGTAGGATGGTATGTTGTCATCATCCGAAAAAAGATGTAGGATGTTATGCTGTGATCATCCAGAAAAAGATGTATGATGGTATGTTGCGATCATCCAGAAAAAGATGTAGGATGGTATGTTGTCATCATCCGAAAAAAAGATGTAGGATGGTATCATGTGATCATCCAGAAAAACATGTACGATGGTATGTTGTGATCATCTGGAAAAAGATGTAGGATGAAATGTCTTAACCTGAGGAGTAATGAAAACCAGTGGTGGTCCCTCAATGGAACAGAGGGAACAGGCTGTTCCCTCCTACTTATCACCCATTGGAGCTATTTAAATTATCTACATTAACATAATAAGAACACTTCTTTCTCCCGAAATCAACACGCCGAAGAAAAACTTTCACTGTGACTGAACGTTTGTTTACTTCACCTGCCCTAGTCGTTCCACCCGCTGCTTGATGCCGAGTATTTCCGACCACGCGCAAAGGTAAACGATCCTCATGGTCCCACCTCCCACCACGGAAGCTGCACTCTCTAGCTGTTCCCTACGAGAGACATAGCGAATTTGTTTTTCTTCGAGGTTTTGCTATGTGCTAAAGTTTAATTGTGTCGTAGTGATAGTTTTGAGTGTAGTAAGTCTATAGCTTCCTAATCTCATTTCAAAATTGCGTCTGACATTTGTAACGAACTGGAAAAATCTTTTACAGTCTAAGTGTCTGCTAAATGCCTTGGCTAAATGCTGCGAAACAGCTTCCGAGGGAACAGCTCTCATCCACCTGTTCCACCCGCCTCAAAACGCACACAGCAGCAGGACAAGAAAGCGAAATGTTGCGAGCGTAGGGTTGTGAATGTTGCATGATCGACCAGCTGAAGACGAAAGCTTTTAGTTCATTGAACTTTACAGAAAAGACAGCAAACCAACACCTATCCTAACCGAATTAAAAACTAAAACGAAATCGTACACAAGGCATTTTCAAACAAACTCTGTAAAATGACTAACTGGATACTCTTCCAGTGGCAAATTATTGTTGTTCCTGAGAAGGGAGTTTCGAACAGTTTGGGTTTTGTCACAATTTCTACAAATCTAGCAGACGTCATGAAAAAACTTGGCCACCTGAATGCCATTATTGCAATTATTGGACTGAGGACGTTTGAATTACAAGAATGCTGAACTCTACAAAAAAAAGTCAACTTAATAGATATGAAACAGGTTTTCACAAAACATTTTTTTTCTTTGATCACTCATAAATTGCTATTATTAATTTTTTCTTTGTTCCGCATCAACAATTATGTTTTTAATGTTTTCTTTACATTATATCATATTTGCTTTAACATTGGTATTGTCATAATTTTAACGTGCTCCATGTATTCAATAAGAATTTGAATTTTACTTGGTCTACTGTATTTATTATATTACGATAGGTATGGGAGGGGAGGGGGCAAGTGCAAGTCACCTGTTCCCCTGCCTGATTTTGCTCAGCACGCCACTGATGAAAACTGTAATTCAAGGTACAAGGAAAAAACATACGGGCAGGCCCAGGAAGGAGAATATCAAACAAATGGCTGAAGATGTGAACTGCTAAAGAATCAAAGGATTGAATACATTAGTGGAAGGCAGGAACAAATGGAGAAATAGAACTAAATAACTTACTTACGTGAAATTTAGAAGATTTCGTACTTCCGCGTTGCACAATTTAATGGTTCAATCCTATTAATTTCGAAGATCCACTGTCTTCATTCACGAAAGGGTACGGCGTTTGAAGCGGAGATGGTATCGTGTCACTACATTGTTTGTTCCCGGGCGGCGGTGGTTGCGATTTTTCCCGGGAACAAACAATGTAGTGACGCGATACCATCTCCGCTTCAAACGCCGTACCCTTTTGTGAATGAAGACAGTGGATCTTCGAAATTAATAGGATTGAACCATTAAATTGTGCAATGCGGAAGTACGAAATCTTCTAAATTTCACGTAAGTAATTTTAAACCGCGTTTACCGCAACCACCATGAGAACTAAATAAGTTCACAACAAAATACAGTTCATCAGCCTGTTTTCTGTTGATGTGAAGGTATAGGAAACAAATTAACACGGAAGAAGGAAAATATGAGTTTGAGTTTTGACAAAGTCCACCTTATGTAGATAGAATAATCTGAACTGGACCTACAGTTTAAAGTGGGGTTTCGACCCACTATGGCCTCCACTGGCTATCAAACCAGGACCCCTGAATTAAACCACGCCATCAAGGAAGTCCCAAGGAAAATAATAATAAGCAGGGAAATAATGAAGGTGGATTATATTTTATAATTAAATAAAAAAAAAGTTTGAGCAAAGCAAACAAAACTTATGATTGGAGTACTTACACCTGCTGGAAAATAACTTCGGACCTCACGTGAAATCTGCGGTCTATCACTTTGTAGCCTTGTATCTAGTGTTGTTTTGTTTCGAACATGGAATTGTTTCTGCATGAACGTATCTGGCAATGATGTATTACTGCTAATATGAGAGTTCATTTAATTTCTTTTTGTTAGTTGACACAGGAAGGGTGACTTTCTGCTCTAGTGTGTGTGATAAATTGCTGTGTTTTCGTGTGGTGCACTTTGTGTTGGATATTTGACTACAGTACAGGTGTATTTGTGATATGCCGGGGAATACTGTAGTAGCATAGAAAAAGCCAGCATTATTGCATGGGGAAGTGAAAACAACTCAATAAAGACGACATGTAAACAAACAGGTCATGCAATAAACCATAATGAAGGTACTGGCAGCCGCTAGAGGAGTGCCTCTGACTGTCATTCCAAAGCACAAATTCGGTGGTGGGAGGCAAAGAAAAACAACCAACTCTACAGACGCTCTCCTAATGAGAGAAATAAAGAAAAACCCAGAACTTAAAGAAATGCACCCGAGTCTGCTGGAAAACGTTAGTGTTCGCACGGTCCAGCACCGTTTACAGAAAGACTTGGATTTGCCGTGTCGTACTGCTGCAAAGAAGCCACTACTAACCGACCGCATGAAGAAAGACCATCTTGCTTTTGCAAAGAAATATGCACAATGGACACCAGCACAGTGTAGGAAAGTCATGTTTTCCGATGAAAACTCATTCCAACTAACTGTTCCGAATGGGAGCTGCTAAGGTTCGACATCCATCATCTTCAGATCGATACGACCCAAAGTATACAGTTCTGACCATTAGGAATTCCCAGTCTGTAATGGTGTGGGAGTGTTTTTCAGGTAAAAAGGGTAGGGCAGGTTTATATTTCTTATCGCAAAATGTGACGATGAACGCAGACCAATATATAAACACTCTTAAGGACCATTTAGTGGATATGCTTCAGATCCACGAGTGTGATCATTTCATGCATGATAACGCTCCTTGTCACACGGCTAACAAGGTAAGGAAATGGCTTGAGGAACAACAGATAAAGATGTTAGAGTGGCCTGGGAATAGCCCCGATCTCAACCCAATTGAAAATTGTTGGCATCGTATGAAGCAATTCCTGGGAAAGAAGAAGATTCAGAACCTACAGACCCTCCAAACAGAACTGAAGAAAATGTGGTGCATTGTCATGGACTTAAATTACTTCCAGAGTCTTAGTGATTGCATGCCCAAGCGCATCCAAATGGTTCTCAAAAGTAAAGGCAACATGACTCCGTACTAACGTATGCATTTTTTGCTGTATCTAATAGCTTATTTGGTCTAGGAATTAATTCGTGCGCCTGGACAAGAGATGGCGTAACGAGCATATCGTCCCACACTTCCGTGTAGCCACACATGCGTTGAAAACTCCTGTCAGCGCGCATCGTTCATAGTATAGGGCAGTTGATTGACGCGTCAATAACAGCATTTTGTAGTCAACTGAACATGGCACAGTTCGTGCCAGATAAAGTGTTTTTGCGGGGTGTTCTGCTTCATTACTTTAACATGCAGAAAAGTGCTACCGAAAGTCATCGTATTTTGGTGGAAGTGTATGGTGACCATGCGCTAGCTGAGCGAACGTGTCAGAAGTGGTTTGCACGGTTTAGAAGTGGCGATTTCGGCCTGGAAGACCAAGAGCAACCCGGACAGCCAAAAAAATTTGAAGACGAAGTATTGAGAGCATTGCTCAATCAGGATTCGTGTCAAATGCAGGAAGAACTTGCAGAAGCATTAGGCGTTGATCAAACAACAGTTTCCAAAAGCCTCAAAGCCATGGGAATGATTCAAAAGATGTCACATTGGGTTCCACATGAATTGAAAGACAGAGACGTTGAAAGACGAAAAACCATTTGCGAATTGCTGCTTCAAAGACAGAAAAGAAAGGGGTTTTTGCATCGCATTGATACTGGCGATGAGAAGTGGATCCATTACGAGAACCCGAAACGAAAAAAGGCCTGGGTGAAGCCAAGTGAACCAGGTCCATCACAACCGAAACGAGATATTCACTGTGCAAAGGTTATGCTATGCATATGGTGGGATATGAAAGGTGTGGTGTACTATGAGCTGCTGCAACCGGGTGAAACTATTAATGGAGAACGTTATCGACGACAATTAATGCGTTTGAAGCAAGCTCTGGCCAGGAAACGATCAGAATGGGAGAACAGACATGATAAACTTATTTTTCAACATGATAACGCTCGCCCACATGTCGCAAAACCGGTCAAAACCTATTTAGAAAATGTTGGATAGGAAGTTTTACCCCGCCCGCCGTATTCACCAGACGTTGCTCCTTCGGACTACTACTTGTTCGATTGCATGAATAACGAATTGTTGGACAGCGGTTCACTTCTTCAGAAGATATCGAAACATGGGTCTCTGACTGGATCGCTTCAAAGGATGAGGACTTCTTTCGCCACGGAATCCGTAACTTGCCTGACAGATGGGCGAAAGTGGTGGCTCGCGATGGACAATATTTTTCTTAAGGTATTTATGTATTTTGTGTTTGAACTACAGCTTCAATGTGTGCGTAACAACCGCACGAATTAATTCCTAGACCAAATAATAATAACTTTTCACATGAATTTTCTGTATTTTTTGTGCTTTTGTTATGAGGTTCGAAGTCATTTTGCAGCAGGTGCAAGAACAAGAAGAGATGATCTATGTGTGGGTTAAGTTTATATGCTCAATGGCATGGACTGACAAACACCCAAGTTGTATCCTGGTAAAGTCACAATTTTTGGATAATGTTCAAGTAAGTTATAACTAGGGCTCGGAAGTTGATGAAAAATCACATTTTTTTTTCTGACCCTTGAAAAGAATTCTAAACCTGATATCAGTCAGTTTACCAGAAAACATTGCTTTTATTTTGCATTTTTCAGTATTTTTTGCCGTCTTTATTATATTTTTGGTCATTTTTGAGGTTTACTTTTCTTCTCCCCTGCTGCTTCATGAATTTTAAATGCATTTACTAGCATAATTTATGAATTTAAATTTCCTGACATGGTCTTTTTAGCAAGTTCGCCATTAATAAAAAATACAGTCAATTGAAATTTACAATAATATTTTTAACTGAAAGTTTGGCAATGGATTAAATAATTAATTGTGGTACATTTATTCTTCTTCCAGCATTTAGAATACTTTGTGTGAAGCCTACTTTGAGGTTTCCTTGCTGGCTGCTATAATTGATTTAATCTTGGGTTTTAGTCATAATATTTAAAAAAGTATAATCTGATGTATGCGAAACAGAACTGTATTTTCAGATGTTGACCGACTTCCATATCATGCAAGTCACACTCTGAAAAGAGGTGAATAACTTACAAAGAAAAACCCCGTAGATATAACATATATTTTCTATGCCACAAGCTAATATCACCCGTAACATAATATCTGGGCGTCTATTATATTTTGTGTCCATTTTTGAAACCCATTTATCTGGTGGATTTATTTTGGCAGCCATAAGAAATTCTTAAGAATAAAACTTACCAATTCTAATCCAATAACTCCAGCTCCAATCACCACTAGTCTTTTAGGTACACTTTTTAATGAAAGGGCACCTGTAGATGAAATAATAGTTTCTTCATCAATCTGCAAAATAAAAATACATATCACGACTGCAGCCAATTAGTTGACACATAAAAAAAAGAATTGATGCATTTGAAACAAAACAATTGAGATGTTGCACGATTTTACTTCAATTTATTCATATGGCAATTTAAGTTTGGTTTTGTGGAATTCAAGACATTCATCTGTTGTTCAATTCGTCAATAAAAATAAGCATCATTATGTGTACAGCATAACTAATATACCATATTTACATGTATATATGTAATACGTGTGCGTGTATAATGTGCACTCTGGTTTTTGAAGGGGAAAAGCAACAAACAATTATATCTCGTGTATATTGCACACTACAGTTTAGGTTCAAGACACTGCTTTTTTAGTTGTAGGTTGTAAAGCTGTTTCTAAACTTATTCGATGCGTGACCTGTCTCTACGTGGACCAAGAGGAGAATATCATCTTGTTATACAATGAGTCACCAACATGTGCTACTTCCCCCTCCACTGTGTTTAGCATCTAAAAGCTTTCACTTCTGTAACCACCTTGTTTATTCTGTACTAGAAGCGAGATCAAAATTACCGTATAGATTTGCAGCACTCAGGAAATTATTTTATATTATTTCTCATCCAACTAATACTACTGATACACATCCCATGTGACGGGAGGTGCATGCTAAAATTCTGACAGAATGTCCTGGGTTGCAAAATTTTCAGTTACAAAGTGAAAAATACTGGAACACAACCTTTAAACTTTTATAAGTTTATTAAATTTATTTAATTATCATTGCTTAAGAAATCCAACCAGGTAATTTGTATTTGTGTCTGTTGATACATATGTGTTATACACAGTGAAAACATGCGTGGTTTCAAATTATTCAATGCATAATACACACCACAGTTTTCGTAGGCAAGAATTTTGGGAAAAAGTGCACATTACACATTTGTAAATATGGTAATTAAAAAGGTAAAGCTCTGCACTGTGCATTGCTCCATGCCATGAAGCTAGATAGTGTGTGTGGATAAATCTAAACCACTTTAGGACATACATAAACAAAAGACACCAATTACTCTCTTTCATCTTCTACAAAACAGCCACAAAATTCATGCCTGTCTAGCTGGTGCTGTAGCAACACCAGTTGAAATCAACCCTCGAAGGTCACAGATTCCAGACAATAGAAGAGATCAAGGAGAATTCCCTTCAGGGCCTACTGTCCATTTCAAACCTGGAGTTCCAGCAGGCATTCCAGAACTGGAAGAAATGTTGGGAGTGGTGTGTGCACAGTGGGAGGGGAGTACTTTGAAGGAGACAGGTCCACATACAGTGAAACCTCAATTTTACGTTTTTCTGGGGACCAAGCTCACAAAAACTTAAAATGTAGGAAAATGTAAAATCGAGGAAAATTTTGTAACATTTTGCTATGTTGGGAACATCAAGATTGAATGTATAATGTGGGAAAATGTAAAATCTGGGAACATAAAATCAGGGTTTCACTGTAGCTGGTGAATATTATATTATATAAAAGTTCGGCTTCTTTTTGAACAGCCCTTGTATAAAACAGAAAATACAGTTGTTATTAGTTTACTGTAGTTGTAACAGTTATTATTTATTGTTTCATCATTATTATAAGTTTATTATTTCTTTGAAGCCTTCTGAAAAGTATACATATTATGCACTATAGAAGAAAAAAACAAAGATAAATATAACCCTTACAGAAACAACAAACCTCAATTCCAGAAAATGGAGTGACCTCTGAACCGGTAGCAATTAAAATGTTCTTAGTTTTAACTACCTCCGAGCTGCCATCATCTTTCAGAACTGTGACTTCATTTGCCCCTGTTATTTTTCCATGGCCATTAAGATGGTGTACCTAAAAAAGAATCAGACATGTCATTAGTAGGGTGCGGATTTTTGCATATTGCAACGACCCCCGATTGTACACCAGTCGTCAGAAAGTTAGTCCGCTACTCCCTTAGTCGGGAACATGAGAATCTGCAAATCATCAGGGCTTGCTGGGTAGAAAAGAAACACAACACTGTTTACAAAGTTAAACGCAGTTTTATAATCGCGTATATTTCATAATCACTTACCAATAAAACACTAGAACATTCAATACTAACGTTAGGCAATTCACTCACATATAGCGAAAGTTAAATTACATGATTAATTGCTTACTTTCAACTTATCGGCCAGCAGAAAAACTTGAAAACCGAAAATCTATACTTGAGTTCTCTCCGTTTCCAAGTTCTTATTATTTTTCACCTTCACCTGTTTTTCAATCTCAGTCTGTCGTCAGGTGAGAAACATTCAGGTTGGTTCACTTCCTCTGCTGAGATGAGAAAGTGACACCAACACGAACAGATTATGACGTATTTATAAACATCTATACAAGTTCCTAACACAACTGTATCAATCTAACTACAGTTGTCTGTGACAACTTGCACATTATTTGAAGTAAGAAACATTTTAAAAATCTTAACGTATTACAAATATAAAACCTTAAACTCTCAGGTTCGTTACAATATTTGCCTCTTTCGTTCCATTGTAGTAAAACACAGGCTTTAATGTTTTAAGTTCGTTTCATGGTGTTTCTAGTTCAAAAATGCATTTCATAGTGCCTAAAAATGTCTATTTTGAAGGTAAGCACCTATTTTGCTTAATCATGCCTAAAATACCTATTCTGTAATTTTTTTGCTTACTTCAGCCTTTCTTAAGCACTTTCCCTTTCCATCCCTTCTTTCTTTCCACCTCAAAGCTTGTAAGAGTCAGTCAGTACTCATTTGCTTTGTTGTGTGTGTGTGGAAAGAAGTAGACAGTTATCTGTGGAGATATTGTGTTCATGTGTTTAAAAATGCCTAGCACAAAGCGGCCAGAAGTGTATTAATTAAAAAATGGATTGCTGTTGAAACTTGTTTTATCACCAACAGAATTTTTTTTTTTTTTTTTACTTAGGGTCGCTTTTCTTCTACTTAGGCTAATCGCGACAATGAGGATGAGTGATGATACTTATGAAGGAACCCTCACAAAGAACATACATGGCAAGGCCGGGACCCTGGCATTGTAGCCATGCTGTGCTAACCATTCAGCCACGGAGGTCAGTGCCACTGAGAGAAAAGTAATTTTCTGTCAAGTTTGTGTTAAATTACTTTACAAATAAATATTTTATGTAGTTTTATATAAACTTTCAACTGCTGATAATTTCTGGCTCCTCTGAAAATGTTTTTCTCCTTCTCGCGTTATTCGGAAACAAGGATAAATGTGAAAAATACAGACTGTGACCAGCCGTCATCTTACATAACTTCACTTGTGAATACAACAATGCTAATTTATGTTAAAAACTTACTTTAGCGACATTGTGTTCCATACAGAAGATTACAATAAGTCAAACAATGTTATTTATTGTAAAGTTTAATACCATATGCCGATTAACAGCTCACATACTCATGCAAAAAAAATGCAAATGCTTTAACCAGGTTGTATTAGCCTAGTTTTCCTGCAAATGAGGATTTGATTCAAACTATTGTTCAATTGTTTCAATTGAATATTTGTGCGCAATCAGCACAATGGGTAACACAAGTTCCTGTTCTTCAGAGAAATTTTAATTGGAACATCTTCTAACATTATTTTTGTTAAAAGGGTGCAAATTGTTCACTAATGAACAATTGGGCACGCAACTGGGGCTTGATTGATTTAGTTGGTGTTTTAAGTCCACTTTATGCACAGAAAGGCATACAGTTCAAAGTGGGATCCAAACAACTATGTCTCTCCACCAGGTATCGAACCTGGGACCATGCAACTGAGGCATTTGTTCAAATTAGCACAATTGTTAGCCCAAGTTCTTTGTGTGAGAATTACTTTAAGAGGGTGTCTACCAAAATAACAAATCCAAAATTCTTGACATTTTCATGACTTTTTCTTGACCATTTTATTCCCCTTTTTCTTTACATTTATTTAATCGCCCCCTACTTAGGTACAGTTCGAAATTATGAAATAATATATTTTTATTCAACGAAAAAAACCTACCACAAGACAGGCTAAGATGAAAACTGAAGTTGTACTTTAACAAGATATTTAGACTTGATTCAATTATTAATGCATGTAAAAATTAACGCTTCAGACTTCATCCTGGATGGGGAATGGCTACATAACTTTAATATTTTTACAAAACTTCACGCACACAAGCATGTAATTCTTAAGAAACAAAGTGAAAAATCTTAACCACAGTTCAATACAATTTTAGATTTCCAAATATTAATTTTTTATCAAATCTCAGTACAGGTATATAATAATGTAAATTCACTATACTATAAAAAAAATGGCAAAAATTCATGACCACAAGCATAATTTCTTGACTTTTTCTTGACCTATCAGTTGATTTCTTGACTGGTAGACACCCTGTTTAACTGATGATTCGACACAAATGTGAATTTAGATCAAAATAGTGTTAAGAGTTTGTGAATCATTAGTGTAATTTTATGTACAAACTGTAATGCTAATAGTATAACCAATGGCGTGCCCAGGATTTTTGAAAGGTTGGGTTACATATACTTCTTTAGTAGTCAGCCCTCATTTTACCATCTTCTGCCTTTTGCAATTGTCCCCAGTGTGAAGTAGTTTGTTGCAATAATTAAATAAAATAATGTGACAAATGTCATTTAACACATGAGTACATTAACCAATTTCTACAGTCACCATAGTAACAAATAATAAGACAAAAGAACATCAACATTGAATAAAGTATTACAACAAAATTCTCTTCATCCGTTTCGGATTATGCACAATGAAAATAACAAAATATAATTGCAAAATTGTCTTGAATTAAAGAACTGTTGATGTAGTTGTTCTCTTTAAATACTGTGCCAAAGGCAGGGTTATGAGCCCCATCCCCCTTTGGCACACCTGACTATAACTGTTCATTGAAAGAAGAAAATTCAAATAAGTTCATATTCAATGACTATTTTAATGTCTTTTTTTTATTTTGAGGTGCCTTTTTTATTTTATTGTTTCTTTTTAAGTGCCTATTTTCATCTTCTTTGGTCCTTTTTTGAGAGGTTTTTAGTGCCTATAAAGCTGCAACCTAGCCATATACACTGCCCTCCAGAAATTAAGCAACAACAAGAAAATGTGAGGTACAAGAGAAAACAGTTGGGGAAAAGAGAAGAAGAGTGGTGGGCACGCTGAAAGAAAGCAACGAATGCGTTAGGGATCATATCCCTTATTAGTGTCAGACAACGGTCACTTTCGTTACAAATAAAATATGTACACCCTCCAGCCTTGTGTTTCATTCTATTGGATGATCACCATTTGTTGCTTAATTTATGGAGAGCAGTGTACATCTCTTAAAACACCCAAGATTTAATGTTCATGGTACTGCATAGAAATTACATGAAACATCTGTACCTGTGTGGTTCATTTGAAATACTTCAAAATATACTTTTCATCACAGTATTCAATTACTTGCCAGAAATAATGTACCAGTTACAAAGTAGACACCTCATTCTAAAAATGAGACTACAGAAACTATAGTCTGTATGCACAATTTGCAAATATTGCAGGTTGGATTTCATACCAATCTTGCATATTGAATTCCAACATGCTATTACTATGTGAATGCATAGAACACCTGTAGCGACATATTAGGAGGATCAATTATACAGGTTGGGCTTAGAAGAAACAGACAGATTAAATACATTACGAATCAAAAACTGTTAGATTTTCAGGAAGCATTTACTACTGTTTTATAGAGAAAGTCTTCAAGTTTATGACCTCCACTTATCGTTTGTCTTCACGGCGTCAGCATCACGTAAGTGCCCTTGACATCAGTCGAGCAATATGGCCACTAGCCAGGTAGAAAAAGGCTTTGTGTGTGCAAACAACAAGGCCATCTATGGTGGGAGAAAGACTTTTGATGAAACTGGTTGTCTGTGCAAGGAGAAAAGTCATTGGAGAGGAGAACTGAACTATCACATTGATTTCTGTCGTGTTACAAAATCGTCACCCATAAAACACTTGTGACTTCACCATGTAAACTTGAGGACATACTCCTCCAACCATGTATTTCAGCAATGTTATTATTTCTGTAAAATGTTGAAACTGTCTATTTTTTCAGACTGACTCACTCTGTATATTAGTGATAGATATCAATATAGCACCGATATAAAATTTACCCAAACCAATATTATAGCAATCCACAGAACAGTAATGATTGTTTTAGTTCCAAAATTAATGTTCACTGGTACTATAGTGCAGGAGGCCTTAGAAAGATTGCTTCGCGGGCTTACAGCAGACGACAATATGGGGCTGTGTCTGCGAGAACCAATCAGGTCCGCGAATGAGCGAGTCTGGTTGCCACAGCTACCTCGCTGCACCCTTCTGGAAGGGTGAATGACCTCTGCCTCTTGCTTATCTTGCCTCAGAAAAAAAAATGCTGTGCATTAGTCATTTATTGCAACTTCTCTTCTTCAGATAAAGAAGATAGATTATTTATAAATATACTGGATAAGTAAAATTACTGGTAGTTGCATGATCTGAGAGGAATTTCTGCCTTACGAAATGCCAATGAATAATTTGGGGAAAAAAATGCAAATATTTCAGGCAGAACCTAATGTTTAAAATATGTAGAAGATTAAGGGGAAAAAATTCAGACTTAGTCAGGAATTGAACCAGATTTTCTGGCATAATGAGCGAGCCCTGATCTTACCTGTATCTGCTGTTTGTGTCGAACTGTATCTATCAGTGATAGTGCAATGGGATATGTTGCCTTTGACGTAGCATGGAGTCTCCCAATATGGATATACATTGTGTACCAGAAGTGATAACGCAAACTGGAATGGTGAAAAGTTCACAATAGTAGAAGCAAAAAGTCTCAGTAAACATGGGGTCACAAACGAACCGTTTGCGAGATAAATAAGAATGTATGGTTATAATCTGCCACTGACTTGATTGTACACATCGTATACTTTGACGTGTGAGGTGCCATAGTTCCACTTAGTAACAAATAACAGAATTAAAAGGTTCACCTCGCTAGATATTACTGTTGCTTTTATTACCAAGGACTATAGTGTACAGTATGTTACATGTTCAGCAGTGTTCAGTTTTAAGCAAAGAAACCTCGGAGTGTACAAGGAGACAAGCGTACGATGTGTACAAACAATTAAATTAGTGGTGGATCATATCCATATGTTCATAATTATGTTGCAAAACAGTTCGTTTGCAACCTCATGTTTACTGAGACTTTCTTGCTTCTACTATTGTGTACTTTTCCCAGTTTCAGTTTGTGCTATCACTTCTGGTACACCCTGTATATAGTACCAGGTGATGGCAATGAATTTTGGCACATAAAAATAAATGGCATGTTCGGATATTACTTTACAGAAACACAATATATAAATTATGCTTTTACATGTATTCATAAAAAATAAAATAATAGGATTTCACACTAAATTATAGTCTTTCAATACGAACACATCAGCTGATACAAAACTCATTCATCTGTTCCACCATTATGTTATTGTGTAAATGCTAACAAAAAAATTGAAGCTGCATTAAAATATTGGTACACGAGAGTTCTTTTGTCTCCTACCTTGTTCTTCTTGAAGAGCTGAGCAATGCCTCCCGTCAGGGCCTTCACAGAACTAGATTTCGCTTCCATCATTTGGTCTAGATTTAGGGACAATCCTTGAACTGGAAAATGATTTGGTGTGGGTACAATTATACTTAAATATGTTCAAATCTTATCTTATTTCAACTTGCGCATACAAATAAAAGAACAATTTAAATATATTCAGATGTTTTGTAACATAAAGCCAGCTATTGGCATCATTTTATTATTATTACTATGAGAGATGTGAAGAAAAAAGAGAAGCTAGCACATGTACATGATTTCAAGTAAAAGTGAGGATTTTCAGAAAAGAGGTTTGAGGTTTTAAGTTTACTTTATTCAAAGTAATGCTAATTGGGACTGGATAACATGTACATGATCCGAACCAATATGTGACTCCCCATGTCTCGAACCTGGGACCAATTGATTACAAGGTGACGATGCTACCACTGCACCAACAGGGAGGTCCCGGTGAGGATTTTCAATCAGGCAATAAAACAAAGAGACAATGGCATTTCAGTCTGGCTTGACCCGGGTTGATAAAAATCATGATTTTTATTTAAAAAAAAACAACATTTTTGATCATTTTTAAAAATTTAAATTGATTTTTTTCATTTAAATCGATTTTTTTAAAAACCATGAACGGAATGTCTTGTATGTTTTTTGGCACCATATATATATATATATATATATATATATATATATATATATATATATATATATATATAGTATGAGAACAGAAAAATGTATATTTACATATATTTTTTATTTACTTTAATCAAACTATTCAAATATTTTACAGGGCTGTTTACCAGAAAAAGCCTTCTATAACAAACATACATATTGGTGTGTGGTATTTGCGCACACAGCTGCAAAGAGGGAAATATGTATGTAAAAGTGTATTTCTGTGTACATGCTCTGGCCTAGGTTGCTTTTTGCCGGGGAAGCCAACAGTTGCTTTCCCTCAATGGCTTCCCTGTTTGAAAGGTAACAATAGGGCCTTGCCCCAGTTTGGGGGCAGGTCGTTTGTTGGAAGTATAAATACCGGTTCAGACTTCTTCGGTCTCTCATATGTTGGAAAGTGGCCATCCCTCAATGGATTAAGACTGTTTTTATGGATGCATAGAGATGTACAGAGATTGAGCGCCGTATGTTTAGGACCTCTACATGATAAACAGCGGGGGCGGGTTAGTGCTATGCTAAATAGTGCGCTCGTAACTCAAATAAGATGTACTGCACTGATTGGATCTGTAAAAGAAAGATGTATATACGGAGTAGGGCAGTGGTGTAAATAAAACTGTACATAAAGAGACAACTCCGTGAGACGTTAATTCCCTGCAACAATATATATATAGTTTGATTAAAGTAAATAAAAAATATATGTAAATATACATTATTCTTTTTCTAATACTGTATAGATGAATCTACTATGGAAATGTTTGTACAGTGTGTTAGTGAAACTGTAATAATTTCAATAACTTTTTTCCAATGAGAATAAAACATTCTGGATGTACTATATTGTACACGATCAAATGAACCACAAACAAGTTGATGATTTGAACACTAAATCGACAATTTAACGTTATTGAACAGCATTCCTATTGGAAATCAAGAAAGGTCTGAAATTGAACATGTACACAATCAAAGTAAAATTGGACAAGTTAACATTTTACCGAAACGTGGCAGTGTGTATGGCATAATAAATAGACTAGCGATTAGCCGTATATATTTTCTCAGTAATAATAGTCGGAATGTAATCTGAGACCAGACAAATAATGTGAACACAACAGAATAATCTCAGAAAAATTAATTTGCACACAAATACACATAGATGATTTTCATTGTGTGTTTATCTAAATTTCAATTTAAGATCAACACAAAATATTATGTTTTACAGTTGGTTGTTGAATATATTTTATTATCACATTACTTACTTCTGTACAAATATACATCATTCTTTTTGGTATAATTGCGATTAAATACACACAAGAATGTTCCATGGCTCCTCCTTTCCTTTCTCGCAAGTCACGAACACATGTTTACACTTTGCACGTCGCTTTCTTTTCACCACTGAATAGAAACAAAATGGCATTCTGTACCTCAATGCTTCTTTCCGATAATTGATTTCACTAGCATGTGCTCTGATTGGTCGACAGTCTGGCTTCGATGGTGTTATATAGAACCATTCCTAAATAGAAATTCTTGGACGTAACCTTGCATTAAATGTGAAAAATTATGTGGTCCCTGACGTCATTTTCTTTTAAGCACTCAATTCAATGACTTGTTCGTCTGTCTTTCGCCCTTTCTCCAAAAATTATCAGTGTCCACTACAATCATTTCTGCAAGTTTCCACCAAGAGCTTGTTCCATTAGCGTGTAGTTCCCTTTTTCAGGTCTAACATTACGTACATGAATGTAAGAGTAGCTATGTTCTTCTTAAAGGTTCACATAACCACTTTTTATAGATGCAAAATAATCTAACAGTTATTTTTAGTGGTTATTAAGATCAGCCTTCAAGACACCAAGAGCATCGAGAAATGGTTTAATGAATAAAAGGAGAGAAGGAGAGTGATGAATTGGCAATGGCAGGGGTATATGAAGTAGAATGTGGTGGATGTACAGTAGTGGACACTTCTGGGTTGTAACGACCTTATTGAAGAAGCAGTGAAACAAGCCATCCATGTCTGACCACCAAGCGCCTTGTGACTAGACAACCCAACCAGCATTGCAATTCTGCGGCTTGTATACCAGTCACGGGTATACATCTCTGTAAATTGAGTAGTGATGCCAAAGAGAAATACGAGATGAAGATTGTCGATCGTAATGTCTTGTGTTCTCGACATGGAATAATACTCGGTCCACATTACGTTCCATTATTTAATGTTGTTTGGGAACGAACCTGACAAACTGGGTTTATATTTTCACTCCTTGCATTCCAGTAAATTCCATATTTTACAATTATATTAATGCTTTGAACGAAAATAATACCCAGAAAAACACCGAACACACATGCACGTGGAAACAAACACACAAAACTAAGTTTTAACTTCCAAGTGAATGTCCAATTAACAGTAAATTGAGAAGCACGTTTATGGTTAAAAATAGGGCATTCAATTTCAGGCACATTACACTAACTGAAAGACTATTTTCAAAATTAATAATATTTGGATAATCGGCAAATCCAAACTTCATGGTAACCACGTAATGCACTTGATAGTCACAGAAACATATTTTTTCTTGAGCATGCCCTTTATTTTGTGTCTTGGTTGTTGAAATAATACGTTGAAACGAACAGTAGTATGTTTTAGACTGTGTTTAGAATCTCTTGTGTACTGCATGGGAATACTGTAGTCACTTTTAGTTTCCTAATCAAATAACAATTATTCAGTGTAATCTTTAAAAAGGAAAGCCTTTGTTTCTTTGCAGCTGTTCATGACAGAAATTCAATTGCAAGATAAGTTACCAAATTAGCAATAGTTCTCTTACATATTTGTGGTATGTGCTCGTCTGCCTTATACCGGATGAGGAAGGAAGCAGATATTAAAGATAGAAAATTACTGTTCTTGGGTAGCTCGTCCTGCTTTTGTCAGAAAACCTGATCAGCATATTGAACCACGCCATCACATGAGATACGACTTCAATAATATAATCCATTTCTGTGGTCAAATAACTCAAAAAAGCAATAAAATTGTCAGTTTGAGGAGACGGAGAAATAATTTCCTTCTATCTTACATTATACTCTGTATGCGTAGTGTGGTTTGTCTGTCCCAAAGCTGAAGGCAAACCTCTGTCTGTGGCATGTTTTGTTCCAGCTTACAAATCACGTAAAATACCTTCATTCACTTCAGTGTGCTGGTTCTGCAGGCACAAGGTCATCTCGACTGATAAGCACTGATACCACGTGACTCCGGGGCCAACTGTCAGCCCCGCAGAGAAGCTTCGGTAACAATTGCGAGGTTCCTTCTAGTCATTGACAGAGCGCATGCTCCGTATTTATGTGCAGAAAACCCATGTTTTCTGTGTATAAAATTTACGTATGTTTGGATTGTGTGCTCAAATGTTGAAGTAAACATAACTCCGTGACACAACAAAAATTACAAAAGCTTCAAAGATTAGAAACTTAGCAAGTGTTACTCACAAGGCGATTATATTGTCCAACTGACAGAAGACCAGGTGGTGGGGTGGTAGCGTGTCAGCTTGACACGCAGGAGATACTGGGTTCGATTCCCTTTTGATTGCCTCTAATTTTTTTCTTAACTGGAACATTTTTATTTCATTTGCTGTGCGAATTGTTGAATTTTGAATTGAATTTTGTTTTCCAAACGATTACGATAATTTCTTGTGAATAGTATTATATGTATTTCTGGATCATTTTCTCGAAAGAATTATATACTTTTCGCCAGGCAAAACATTTTATTGAGTATGTTTGTGAAATGATGAGACATGTGAAAAAACTATCGTAAAAAATAATTTTCACAAATAAAATTTAAAACGGTAAAGATTTCAACCCAAAAATAAAGTAAAAATATATTTAACCTTTACTCCAATAATTTATTAAATAAAATGCAATAATTAGTTGCTTGAGTTATTTAAAAAGAAAATAGGGCAATAAAACTGGATCTATAGTTTAAAGTGGGATTCCAATCACTTGCGCCTAAACCGCGTATCAAACTTACCAATACTCGGTTCGGGCATGGATGTGTGTGTTTGTCCCAATGACAATACAGAGAATATAGAGGAAATTGACATGTGTGACAAGCTGAGAAAAAGGTGAAAAATGGGCGATACTATTAATTTTGAAATAGTCTTTCAGTTAGTGTAATGTGCCTGAAATTGAATGCCCTATTTTTAACCGTAAACGTGTTTTGTTTCTTCAATTAAAACTTTTAGTTAACCTTTTACTGTTCATAAGTCAGTCATTGTTCTCTGCAGTTTTCAATGCAACATTCAGACTCTCTGATCGTGCATCGTACGTTTCAGATCAGGTATCCACATAATTTAATATATTTATAAGTTGTTTTAAGCGAAATTCTCCATTTTTATTCTTTCCATATATGATATCAATATCACATTGCAAACAGTTATTAATGGTTTGAATGTCATTTGCTGGGGAAAAAATTTTGGTATTACTTTAGATTCGAACATGCAAACGCAAGTATCAAAGTATTGCTTTAGACAGCACTCATGATTTTGAAACGTGGAAAGGTAATCATTTTATGGGGAACGTGAAAGTTGGTGTGCGTTGACAGACTGTAGCTACTGCCATATCAGTACTGACAACTAGGAAGCATTCTCAATGATCACGTGGCTGCATGCTTTTTACTAATTAATAACTGCGTTTTTTCAACACATACACAAATACATCGTCGCTGTGGAACATCAAATTTTCATCTTTGCTGCTTTCAGATTAAAAACATACGAAGTGACATGCAATTCAAAAGGTTTTGCAGAAACCTCAGTTTTATAAAGAAGATAGGATGAAATTAGACAAAAAAAAAAAAAAAACTTCCCTTCCGCTGGGCTTGAACTCGGGTTGCGCGCATGCTAGTCCGACACGATAACCAACACTCCAAACGAGACAACACGAAACTCTTTCGCAAGTAGCCGACTGAAACGCAAGTTAATTTTCAGATTGCTAATTCCCAAGGTATAACATGCCTAGGCAGATGTGTCTTGCATTTTCTGTACTTTTGTTATTTTAGTCGCTTTGGTCTCTCCCTAGGTTAATCACGGCAATAATGAGGAATATTTTTTAGACAAAGATGATAAACACACACACAGGAATAATCACCCTCGCAAAAAAGCCAGAACTCAGAGTCTGGAACCTTCGATGCGAGGTGTGTTTCTTGTTCTAACTATATCTGTGTGTTTTCGTTAGATTCATGGTATTTCGTGAGTTGGTATGAATAAAGTAAATAAATAAGACAAGTGGGTGGAAGGGACTGTAGAATCGTAGCTACGGAACCATTGAGAAGATATCTATCGCCTAGATAGATAATCTCTATATCCCCCTGTGATAGAGAACTTATTAGAAGAATGAAAATACAGATTAAACGAACACATTTGATGTGTATCCTTTCGTGAAAATGCCTAGGAAACAATCCTTGAACTGGAAAATGATTCTTCACTAATAGAAATGAATAAAGAAAACTGTCCTTGGTGGGGATCGAACCTATATCTCACTGGTGAAAGCTCTGTACGCTAACCAACATTCTATCAATAACACCTTGTTTTCTTTTTTCGAGTCAGTCTGTTTCCTTCCTCAACACCTGAAGACGAAAATGCATCTTAATTTCTCTCATAATTGTTTCATTGTCTATTAATAGAAACCACGTATGTCAAAAATAGATGCATTCTTTCTGTGAAAAGTCCCATGTTTTGCACATCGTGCTTCTCAATTTACTGTTAATTGGACATTCACTTGGAAGTTAAAACTTAGTTTTGTGTGTTTGTTTCCACGTGCATGTGTGTTCGGTGTTTTTCTGGGTATTATTTTCGTTCAAAGCATTAATATAATTGTAAAATATGGAATTTACTGGAATGCAAGGAGTGAAAATATAAACCAAGTTTGTCAGGTTCGTTCCCAAACAACATTAAATAATGGAACGAAACGTGGACCGAGTATTATTCCATGTCGACAACACGAGACATTACGATCGACAATCTTCATCTCGTATTTCTCTTTGGCATCACTACTCAATTTACAGAGATGTATACCCGTGACTGGTATACAAGCCGCAGAAGTGCAATGCTGGTTGGGTTGTCTAGTCACAAGGTGCTTGGTGGTCAGACATGGATGGCTTGTTTCACTGCTTCTTCAATAGGGTCGTTACAACCCAGAAGTGTCCGTGACTGTACAAGCAAATACATAGGAGAGACTGGGAGAAGCATCATCGAGAGAATTAAAGAACACAGGAGAGACATTAAAGAGGAAGATCCAAGAACAGCATTGAGTGAGCATAGCAGGGACAAAGCACATATGCATAAACAGGGAAGAGAAAATAAACAAAAACGAAGGGGAAATTGGTATAAAATGGGTGGAACTGATAAAGCATGTGAAAAGTAAGTTAGTTAAGTTTCCTGAGCCACCTTCAATTTTCTGCACAAAAATGGAATATTTTACCTTGCCAGATGAGTTAAAGCAGAAAGTGAAGGGGAGGGAAGACAAGAAGAGTAGGTTACAGGATGGAGGGGAGGGGGAGAAACAGCCAGCTGTAAGTAACACCTGCAAGGAAAAATCAGTCTACCTAGGAGGAAATAAGGGAACATTCTTTCCTTAGAAGTGTAGAGTGACTAGCCATGTGAGGCTGTGTTTTTGTATGTATATTTTAGTGTAGCTTGAGAAAGTTCTGGGAAACCAGAATGAAACGTCGCAGATAAAATAAAATAAAAAACCACTAAAAATAACTGTGTTAGATTATTTTGCATCTATAAGAGTAGCTATCAATGCAGATGTTCTACTCTGACAGACACAGAAAATGCAGAATAGCACCTAACACTAAATGTTTTGAAGACAGCAGCACTAATCTGTTACCCGGGAAACAATTGCTGAATGTCTCTGTGTAAACACATATATGAAGTATACAGGAGAGAAAAATAGCACAGTAAACATTAATTACACCTTCACATCATTGGCATACATGCATGTAGGCAGCAGCGGCTCATGACTTTTCAAATATTTATGCTAAAGGTGATGTTCTTCCTTGCATTTACAATGACACCTCGCTCTCCCCCCCCCCCCAAGACACATACACTCACTTGGATTATTTTTTCGGAGGGGGCTGAATTGTAAAAGCCAGTATCATATCTGCTTTCTACGTAGGGGCAGAAGAAAGTATAAGGGCCTCCCCGATGGCGCAGTGGTTGCATCGTCGCTTTGTTATCAAGGGGTCTCAGGTTCAATACCTGGTGGAGGGACATAGTGGTTCGGATCCCACTTTAAACTGTAGGTCCAGTCCCGATTAGCCTTATTGTGCACAAAGTAGACTTAAAAAAACATCAAAATCAAGAAGAAAGTATAAAACTATAAAATATTTTGCAATCAGCACATGTAACCTTCATTTTAAAAACTGTTCATAGACAAAAATGCTAATCGGAGGTTTGAATTTACCACATTGTTCTTTTCCGAACTCTTTACTGCTTCCATTTTAAAGTTGATTTTCTACAAATTTTGAGAGGGGTGTAGCCCCATCAGCTATCCCAACACCGCATACACCAGTGCATGGAACAAAAAATACTGTTTTACATTCTATGCGCCTGACAGTGAACTGCACGAAAAATTTTCAGGTCTGAATCTGAAGCCAGTTGGAACAACACACTATTGAAAAGATGTTCTCGCGTATGTCAGAAGACGAAGGGTTTGAGAATTGAGTGGAAAAAAAAAAAACCTCCAAAAAAGCTCTTCACCATCCATCTAAACACCCTCATATTCTTGTTTAGTTATTACTGTCAGAAAAAGTTCCATGCGACAAGAAATGCAAGGTAGTTTCTATTTGAATTGAAAGTAGTTAATTACTTAAATCTTATAATGTAAACTTACTTCTAAGCTGGCTAATGCAGACGAATGTAATGAAATTAAAACTTACCATCAATACCACGTTTCTTGAAATCTTCGCCATGAGCTATGTGATATAGATGGGAGTTATTGAGTAGTGACTTAGATGGGATGCATCCTACGTTAAGGCAGGTGCCACCAAGCGTGGAATTTTTCTCCACACATGCTGTCTATGTAGGATAAAGAGCACAATTTTAATAAGCCACCCTACAACATGAATTGTTACACCTACCAATTCCATTCTAATCATTTAGTTTATACAAGTTATTATGTTACACATTTTAAAACAGAATAACCTGAATTTCAATTCTTACATTAAACTTATTCACACTTGTTTTACAAGTCTGCATGCAAATTTGCTCAATTTTAATTTTGTTTGCAAGAATGGAGTGTAGTAAACATCTACTAAAAATGAAACTACTAATGAAATTTACTGCACACTAATATTATATAGTACAATTTACCATAATTTTCAAATTAATATAGTTGTGGGGCTGTTGACCCACTGTACCCACTCAAGATTTACCTTGAATTTCTTTTAATCGACAGATTTCAATGTTTTACATAATATAAAGGTAAATTTCTCGTATCGGACAAACGGATTTATTCAAATTTACAGGCGAAATGACTTTCCGAATGCAGTTTCTTTATAGTTGTGGAAGTTCGGGGAAGTGTTTTCTCACACCGTTCATTGCCGGTAAATCATCTATTTTTCGATATAAATGTGTGACCGATGCACGAAAGCTCTTACATCCATTTACTTCCAGGTGGATGTACCCTGTGTGTGATGACTTACTTCCAGGTGGATGTACCCTGTGTGTGATGACGTAATCCTGGTCAGTGTTTCCAAACACGTGTTTTTTTAACTGAAAAAGGTACGTTTCCGCAAATGGTTTGTGGAGCTGTGTGTCAATGGTTTGTTGGGCTATGCGAGAATGGTGAGTGGGGCTACGCATATTTTTTTCTAAACCAATTTTTAACTATTGTAACCTAAACGTGACCTAACCTAACTTAACCTTACTGGAAATGGTTCGTGGGGCTATGCGTCAATGGTTTGTGGGGCTACTTAGGTATTTTTGGGTGCAGTGGGGTGGAAACACTGCATGCCGAGTACGGTAGTGAAACTGTGACCGCCATTTTGCATGTTACCAAAGGCAAAAAGAAACGAAGAAAACTTACTCAATATGTCACAAATAGAGCTTATTTCCGTGAAGTAAGTGAAATGCCACCTTCAGCAATGTTTCTCAATGCAGAATTCGTAAGTACGAATATGAACTAGCAAATTTCAGCCGTTTGTCCGATATGAGAAATTTACCTAATATAAAATTGGTTCCAGTGCACGGAAAACACAAATAACAAATATATTATTAAAATTTCAATCTCCCCGAAACATTTCTAACTCGTTTATTCCATGATTTTTAATATTCGTACTTACCGATTCTGCATTGCGAAAGATTGTTTAACATGGAGTTTTGCTTTTTAAACTAAAATAATTTCTATTTTCGACATATCAAGTAATTATTCTTCGTTGTTTCTTCGCTTCCGTAATATGCAATATGGCGGCCACAGGTTCACTAGCGTTGTCGATCATCAGTGGGTATGCAGTGTTTCCAACCTTCTTCACCGAAAAATACCTAGTACGACGAACCATGCACGGATAGCCCCTAAAACCATTCAATAGCCCCACGAACCATGCACAGCAAGGTTAGGTTAGGTTAGCTTAGGTAAGGCAAACAAAGTTAACACTGTTAATCAACATCAGAAAAAGTCATCTCAGTATAACATATATTCTGGTTTTCCATTATTTTTTTTACACATCATTCAATGTTGCACATTTACGTGTAATGCATGGTACCTGCTTGCATAATTCATGTACGTTCTGGAACATTTACACAGTTACAAAACCGCATGGTTGGAAACACTGACCGGGGGTTACGTCATCAAACACACAGAACATCTGATTCACGTAGTAGAAAGTACTAGAGGCAAGAGCTTTTGTGCATCGGAGAGACATTAATGTCGAAAAATACATGATTTACTGGCCGAATAAATTGAACGAAGGGAGAAAATAATTCCACGACATTTCTTAAAGTCTACAGAAACTTAGTTCCGTAAGTACTTTCTAATGTAAAATTGAAGAAATATGTTTCCCAGAGATTGACATTTTACCGTGTTTGATTTACTTCACAATATATTTAAGAAACACTTGGCAACATCCTGCTGTTGTTGTGGGTGCTAAATTCACTTGCGCAAAGCCTTTGGTCTGTTGTGCTTCACGCTAAGGTAACAGACATACTTTACTTCACATTAACACATTTCCATGAGCTAAAAACAATGGAAAACGTCCACCAAGGGGTTACGGAGGGTCAATGGTACCATGGTTGTTATGAATGCACATTCAATTTTCCATAATACCTGATCTAATTCATAATTATTACATATATTGCACAACCGACATGTATGTAGGAAGACTTACATTCATACCCAGCTGTGCAGCTTTAATAGCTGCCACATATCCTCCAGGACCAGATCCAATGACAACAATGTCTACATCCAGTCCACTGGAATATGATCGACTTGGGATGGCCAGAAATCCCGTTGAGGTGGCATTGCAGTGCTGCAAGCAAGCAGCCTGAAAATAAGATATGCAACAAAATAAATGCATCGATCGATTAAAAAATTGTGTAGTTCGCTAGCTGTACAAAACTAATTATATAATCTATGAAGTGATTTATCCACACATCCCCTAAAGTTTTTCACGGAGCAATTGAAGGTGACGGGAGTGTTCTTTGATTTATTTACTAGAGAATGTACTAACCAAATAAGTTTTCCGGATGAAGTATCAGAGGTTCTGATGTCCTGGTCACTGCTTGAAATTTGGATATTAAATGTGTAAGGTGTAATATATTGCTTTTAACAATGGCGATATTTCTCTGGAAAGAAGTGAGGAAGCCATGTTTTGTGGAATGTAGCCACTGAGTTGCGCTGTCTAGTGTGTGGCCACACAGTGTGTTTGTCACTTAAAGAGGAAGGACCGGTTGAGAATGGTGGGACAGCAGAGTGTGAAGATTGTAAATGTTGTGCATCTCCATTGGTGGTGTGTGGAGGAAAATGGACTTCAGCTGGTAAAGAAACTAATGGAGTATGGTGTTCTACCAAAAGAAGGTGATTACATATGTCCCCGAGGACATGTTCTTAGTTTGTGCAAAGATAGTTCACGCATTGATAAGTACTCGTGGAAGTGCTATAAAAGTTTCATAGAAAATAAAGAGAAAAGAAAGCCGTGTAAATACTCTGTGTCCCTCAGTGTACCTTAGAAAAGGTACCTTTTTTGCAAAGTCTAGGCTATCACAGGTACCTTTTTGAGAGGTCTTGGCTATCACTGTTACAGCTCTGCATTTTTGTGAGACTATGGGTATGCAATACAGCTGTAAGAAACATATGTGAGGAGGCAGAAATTTCCCAAAAGACTGGTGTAGACTGGACATCCTTCTGCAGAGAGGTTTTAGAACATTCAATATATGAAAATCGCCAGAAAATTGGTGGGGTAGGCAGCATCGTTGAAATTGACGAATCGAAGTTTGGAAAGAGGAACCGGACGTTGTTTCCTTCTTCCAGTTGAAAAAAGAGACGCCTGAACATTAATTGCTGTTATCAAGGAATGGATTCTCCCGGGCACCACCATTATATTGGATTGTTGGAAGTCATATGACAACCTGAAGGACGAGGGTTTCGACTACATGAAAGTAAACCATAGTATCACATTCGTGGATGAGGAAACCGGTGGCCACACGAAGAGCATTGAGACATGCAAAGGTAACTTTGAACTCGTATGGAACAAGGAAAATTTTCTTTTCCGGTTATCTTGTGAAATATATCTTCCTTAAAGGGTGCCTGCAATTGGGATCAGATCGCAAAATATATTTTTTCCGGCTTGCAGAACAGCTGTACGATCTATTAAAAGAACGCAATGAGCAGAATGACAGTGACAACCAGGAAGGAGAGGAACATGTTGAGTGTGGATTTTAAGTGTGGCAACACTGTATCCACCATTGGATTATAAACTCTACAGACTTTGAAGGCAAGCTTAGTGTTATTTGAAGTATGTTTGCAAACCTAACCTAACTTAACCTAACGTTACGTGAAATTTTCAAGTTACAGACGTGACCGGGAAATTGTAATGTCAGATTTGTGTTCAGGAGGCCTCATGTAGAAAGTATACAAAATTTCAAACAAATCGGGGAACACTCCCGTCATCTTCCATTAAGCATTTTTCACAGAAGCTCAATTTATGGTTAGTTTGGCTCTAAATTTAGACTTGCACCTCCCAGATGGAGATAAACCCATGATTGGAAGTAATACACTTCCTGAATTCTGTAAGATGCATTATCTCCTTTAATTCGGCATATTTGTAACCACAAATAATAATCATTAAAGTTAAAGCAGTGCGTGAGGGAGGACGACTCAAAGGAGAATGTGTGTACTAGTTGTCTGAAATCCTTTCCTTACAAAGTAAGAGCCTCCTTTTTTCATAGTGTCCGATTCTCAGAATAAATTCATTATTCTTAACATCTATTATTTTATTACCACTGTGCAGAATTCATTGACCAAAGTACAAGAAACGGCATGAAAAATATATATTACAACATACGATAGAAGCATACATTTTGCAACTTTTCTTGTTAAATGAATGCACTGTGCAACTTGAAGGGTCTTGTTTATATTACACACTGACGATGTATTACCAACCCTTATTGATGGGTATAATCTGGTCCAAAAGGTTGCCTGCATTGTCCTACCACTGTCCTTCGGTTCTCAACAAGATATGACCAGCACAGACAATAGCTTTCACCCCGTCAAGTTTCTTTTTCTTCCTACGGTGTAGTGTAGTCACATCTCACAGACAATCCAGTTTAAATTTCAAAGAGATGAGCAGTTTGTGGTTGAAGGAAGAAAGTTGAGGAGCAATTTTACAATACCGGATAATTCCCCGATTTCGTTCATATTTCGCATACTCAATAATTTAGGGCTCCTAATCACGAATCTGCAGTTAATATTTGGCGGTCACGTGTAGAATTTCGAAAAAAAGGGGGTCCGTGATCGCAACCGACAATGTACAATTGCTCATTATTTACCGGAAGATTTTGTGTTTCCACTACTTTACGACCCCAAATTTTAATGTTTGCCTAACCTAACCTAACCTTACCGTGAATGGTTTGTGGGGCACCGTGGAAAAATGTTAGTTTCATAATGAGCAATCGTGCATTGTTGGTTGCTATCACGGACCCCCCTTTTTTTCCGCTAAATAACAAGTGCAGATTCGTGATTAGGAGCCCTAAATTACTGAGTATCCGAAATATGAACGAAATCGGGGAATTATCCGGTATTGTAATATTTAGCCGACGTTGAAATGTGATTGATATTACAATTGCATTGATATATATATATATATATATATATATATATATATATATATATATATATATATATATATATATGTATGTATGTATGTATGTATGTATGTATTGTTCACGCAACAATAATAATTGCTAAACTCTTTCATAATAAAGTTCACGTTAAGTTTTATTGAAGAAATTAAGCACGACCATGTTACAGAATCAGATACATTTACTGTGGGACAAGTTAATTTACTAAAATAAGAAAAATCACATCATCACTTCTTTCATCTCTTCTCATCTCGGAGAAATGTTATACAGTATGTAACATTGTTATTCGTACACATAGAATTTCCGAGGGAAAAAATGTCATATCTACTAGAGTCGACGAGCGATATGACAGCGGCTGACCTTGACAAGTCCGCGCAGAGAGAGAGGGAGATACATTTCCGCTGTTGCCACCTACTCACTGTTCGAGGTTCTCGTCAGCTCTTTCAAAATAAAAAACAATGGCTTACATTCGAACAATTGTAAATTGCCACTGCACGGCTATTATTACAACAATCGATACCAATCCTGCACGAGTATTACCAGAAAGCTTTAGACAATCGTATTATGCTGTAAATTAAACGTGTAGAATTTTGAAAGTAAGTGAAAGAAATTAAATATTTTATTGACCATTATTGTATAGAAAAAAAGTTCTCTTGCGAGCCGATTTTTATTAAATTAGATTTGAAATAACTTCCAGTGAGAAAGTTACAAAGAAAACTCCAAATTTTAAGTTCGTATAATATTTACAGCGATATGTTATTTGGTTACTGAGAAAACGAGAGAACTTGATTCATTCTTTCGCGGCGCGGCAAAAGCAACTTCGTTTGCCGCAGATACCATGCGTCGGTCTTGTGGCACTCGTAATAACAAAACAACTGTCTGGCATGCATAACATGAACTGAAAAGAAAAATTAAAATGCCATTTACTTACATAACGCTCATTCCGTACTGCTGTCAACCTCGTCACTTGATTCAAGTTCTTCGGAATCCGTGTCTTGCAAATTTATAATGACCTTCTCGATGATATCGTCTCTGACTATTTCACGCTGGAAGTCATCTTCTTGTATTTTCTCTGCGTGAGCCACACAATCTGCCCACTCGGAAACACCTATTCTGTCTATTGCTTCATGAGTCAGTTTCTGTACGTTGGCAATTTTGAAAGTCTTGTTCTTGTCAGCTACGTACCCCTTCACCTGGGCCCAAATCATTTCAATCGGGTTGTACTGACAATGATAAGGTGGGAGACGAAGAACTCTGTGACCATATTCTCTTGCTATTATATCGATTTCGCAACTTTTGTGAATTGGTGTATGATGTTTCACCAACTGCAACAATTCTGCTCGGGTTTGCGTGCTTGTGTGGGGAATGTTCTTGTTACAGAGCCATGTCATAATATCCGCCTTCCTTGTGTTCGAACAAGGCGTTTTATCCACTTGCAAGGAATGTATGCTCGCGTTGTCCATTACAATCACGGATTCGGGGGCGAGAAATGGCAAGAACTGCTCGCAAAACCACTTTCGAAACACGGCGGACGTCATTTCTGAATGATAGTCAGTACTGTTTGTTTTGGAGCGGAAAACCAATTTACTTTGGGGCACAAAGCCTGTAGCAGCTGAACCCGCATGACACACTATAAGACGAGCACCTTTTGCTAATGGCACCTTTAACCCACCAGAACCATCACTCATTCTCCAGCAGCTCGTCTTCGTGTGATTCTGGTTGACCCAGGTTTCATCTAAATAGTATATATTTGCAGTACCAGCTTTCCTGATTTCGTGCATGGTTCTGAGGAAGATCACTCTCGCAGCTACAACATCACCCCTCTCCATTAAAAATTTCCTCCCGTCGTTGCCTTTCCTATATCTGAACCCCATGTTTTTCAAAATTTTTAACACTGACCACGTACTGCCTGCAAACCCGATAGCTTCCTTCAATTTAGCCCTAAGTTTCACTGCAGTAGGAAATTCGCCATTTGCGTACATATCAAATATAATATTACGCAATACCCCCTTATCAAAATCGTCCAAGTGCGTAACATTCTTTCGTCGATTACGACGTTTGCCAGGCGAGCGAAAAGAAACCGACCCTGTATCACCAATCGACGACCTGGCTTCCTTCGCAATCGTCTGAACTGTACGCAGACCTATCCCACATGCAGCCGCTGTACGCCCCTGACATTTGGCAACACTGCTCCCTGACGAACACGAGGCACTGTCTGCACTGCGAGATTCACTTTGGAAGAACTGATAAACTTTGTACACCATATGTCGCGCTTGTTTGTGTAGAACACGACGCTTAGGTGTTTCTGTAGCCATCTTGCACACGTATATTGACAAATTTTTGTGATCACACTGAAGAAACACGAACAGTCACAACGAAAACCAAACCGATTCTTGCCGCTCGAAAAACAAAAGAACGACATCGCGCGTTTTCCACGCCAGTCTCCACCGCCTCCTTTTGCTACTGCGCATCGAGGCTTGTTCAAGGTCAGCCGCTTTCATATAGCTCTGCGACTCTAGTAAATATAATCATTTTCATATGTACCTGTAAATTAATGTTAATGAAGGTTTCACCAATAAATGTCAATAAAAATGTATGTTCAAAGTGTATAAACAGAGTAGGCCTATATAATTTGTGTGAAAAGAGAAAAACACGTTGTATCATTCAACATAGTTATTCGTACAGGCAAGAGTTTCAATCAAATCCGGGAACTTTTCTAACGTTGGAAGCGGCCCCGGCGCCCACCCAACGTCGAATAACATGGGTACCTGGGGGAAACCCTGGGGGGGGGGGGGTAAAGGCGGTCAGGGGCGTGATGCTGATCACATCACCCCCACTCATGACCGGATCAAGAAAGTGTGGGGCGTTACCCTCACACCCCCTATACGCCTTCATGGCGTTGTGCTAAGCACAGGGGAGCACTTTACCTTTTTTTAAGAGTTTCAATCTTCCTCGCATACAGCGCCACCGCTATTCGGGCGATTTCGTGCAGTTTGCAACTTCTTAACAAGTTTGAACATGGAGGCGTGCTCCCCGTCAAGCGGAATGCTGGCGTAGGTATTGTTGTAGGCCTATCGTCTATCTATCAGCGTGTTAAAAATGGGAAAGGTGAAGGAACTTAGTTCCGATCTGAAGGATGTTATTATAAATTTGGCCCTTAGAGGTTATTCGTTAAGAAAAATTGGACAAACAGTCAATAAATCACACTCCACAGTTCAATACACAGTAAACAAATTTAGAGAGGAGGTCTCAACACAGAATGTGCCGAGAAAACCAAAAGAGAGACGGTTGAATAAACGTGATGAACACTTTATTTTAAAAAGAGTGCGAGAAAACCCCGACTAACCATCCAGTTTATTGATGGTATCATGGATGCATATGTCTATTTGGACATATTGAAGAACAATGTAAAGCAGAGTGCCCAAAAAATGGACATGACGCCTATCTACAGATTCCAACAAGACAATGACAGTATGCATAAGGCGCGAGTTAACATGAATTGGCTAATATGGAATGTGCCCAAACTACTACAAACACCAGCTCAAAGTCCAGACTTAATTGATTGATTGATTGATTTGGTGTTTTAAGTCCACTTTATGCACAGTAAGGCTAATCGGGACTGGACCTACAGTTTAAAGTGGGATCCGAACCACTTGTGCCTCCACCGGGTATCGAACCCGGGACCCCTTGATTACAAGGCCACGACGCTACCACTGCGCCATCGGGGAGGCCCAAAAGTCCAGACTTAAATCCCATTGAGCATGTATGGGCAATTTTGAAGAGGCGAGTCCATAAATTAGGCGTCAAGTCCAAACAAGAGTTGACCGAGTGGGCCGGACCCTGTGGCCTAGTGTTGGGCGGCCCCTGTGGCGGAGTGGTTAGCACATCGCGCTACGACGATGTAGCGTCGATTCCCGGCTCGGCCATGGATGTTTGTGATTGTCTGTCCTGAAAAGTCTTGAAATTGAAATATGAATGAAGTGTGATGGGGAAAGCTTCCGCATAGGGGCTTTCCTTTTGTAAAAAAAAAAAAAAAAAAAAAAAAAAAAAAAAAAAAAAAAAAAAAAAAAAAAAAAAGTGGTTAGCATATCGCGCTGCGACGCCAAGGGTCCCGGGTTCGAATCCCGCTCGGGCTTGGTTGTTTGTGAATGTCCACTCATCAATTTCATCACTCATCCCCATCTTCGCAAATTAGCCAAGAGGCACAAAACGCGAAGTAAAATAAACTAAATCAAACCAAACCAAACCAAGCCGAGTGGAATAAAATAAGCTCTGAAACATGTCGGAGACTGGTTAATTCTATGAAGAACAGGTGTCAAGCAGTAATTAAAGCCAAACGATACGCATCAAAGTATTAAAACTGTCAGTCAATTTGCATTGAATATACTTTTTTCTTTTCTATTATTAAGTGTACGAATAGAAAAGTTGTACAAAAAATGGCATGTTTCTCTTTCAGTTTCATTAAATTTATTATTGTCATTGGTTATACAGAATTTGGGTAAGATTTTATGTTCCTAATGATATTAGTTATTGAATTGTAAAGAAACAATTTCAAAAGAGTGTATTTCCTTTCAGATATTAAAGCATTTTCTTTGAAAATCCGTGTGTACGAATAAGAATGTTACATACTATACCATTTAGTTTCGATAGATCGCATGAGAGGACGCCACCGAACAGCGGTGGACAGAGACATCTATGGCTATAGTCTGAACTTCGTACTGCAGGGGCGAATCTCCAATGATGTGATGGGGCGTTTTACACAGGCGTACTCAGAGGGGGGATTGGCTGATGGAGCTACAGTCCCCTCCGATGTTTTGAATTGTTGTTTTAAGTCCAATTTATACACAAATAGGCTAATCGGGACTGGGCATACAGAAAGTGCTATCCGAACCACAATACCATGTACCTCTACCGGGTATCGAACCCGGGACCCCTTGATTTCAAGGCGACGCCGAAATTCTGAGAAAATCAACATTTCCAAATGAAATCCGTAAAGAACTCGGAAAAAACACAGTGACGAATGCAAACCTACTCCTACAATGATCCCTGATTATAATTTTTGAGAGTGCAAAGTTCTAAATATACGATTGATTGATTGATTTAGTTTATTTTACTTCGCGTTTTGTGCCTCTTGGCTAATTTGCGAAGATGGGGATGAGTGATGAAATGATGAATTTGATGAATGGACATTCACAAACAACCAAGCCCGACCGGGATTCGAACCCGGGACCCTTGGCGTCGCAGCGCGATGTGCTAACCACTCGGCCACAGGGTCGGGCTTCTAAATATACGAAATATCTAATTGGATACCTCGTCTCCCCTAGAACACAGCTATGTACTATTCACCTTTACAATTCCAGCCCCTCCCGCAAAAACAAAACTGCGTACACCAATGGTGTCTAGCTAATACGGTAGTTTCAAAACGGAAACACAAGGTAGTCTTTTAAGGGGAATATGAGATGATGGGGAATCTCCCCTCTACTTGCTGATTTTTGGCACTTGGAGGGGATTTTTTTTTTTTGTGTGTGTGTGTGTGTGTGTGTGTGTGTGTGTGTGTGTGTGTGTGTGTGTGTGTGTTTCCAGCGGGGGAGGAGAATTCCAGTGATGCATCAAGATTTCGCTGTCCCTGAAATTCACGTCCCACACTGGAAATTTTTTAAACACTGCACCAGGGTACCAAATCACTGCAGATTTGTGGGGGGGGGGCCAGACAGATAGCAGGCACTCTATACATATATATATGTCAGTTATTAAATAATTAAATGATATTTTTCATTCAAAATTCGATTGCAAATTGAAGATTTTAATATGCTATGAACAGTGATATGAGTGACTACTGGGAGGGTCAAAAGTTAAAGGACATTAAGAAGATAATACACAGTTTCCTATGTAATATTCACCTCTACAAGCTGACTTAATTACTGTGTTCTGGGGATTGCTGGTTTGAGTGTCCTTATAGATGGAGCTCTTTGTTGTTCATTCATTCCTTGTGTGGGTTTTCGATATTGTTCCAGTAAAGTTATTATCCGACTTCAAAACTGTTTATCTTTGTTGTTAGAACAAAAATTCTCCCGCCGGAAACGTTTGGTGGGGGGGGGGGATTAAGTTGCGTTAGGTTGGGTTGCGTTGGGCTGGGTTCGGTTAGGTCGATTGACACGAGTCACCCTTCAGGAGTAAACCGAGTCATTCTCTAGGAGTGATAGGGTTCTCTCCTGGAAGATAACTCTTTTGGAGTGACCTGAGGTACTCTTGATAGCGTTTAGCAGATTCGGAAGCGATTCAGTAGATTCAAAGAGCGTATTTTATAACGTTCAACATATTCCTAAGCAGATCAGAAAATTCATTTTATTGTATGTTACATGTTTCAACAGATTTTAAGGAAGCAGCAGATTCATATTCCTGTATTTACACAGTTCAGCAGATTCTAAAGTTGTTCAACAGATTCAAATGCGTATATTTTTATTTACACCGTTCAAGAGATTCTAAGGCGATTCAACAGTTGCTGAGTTTGCTTCGATAATATGTAAAGTTTTCGTGGTAGGTTTATCATTTTTCCAATTTTATACGGACTTCTCGTAGCTTTTCCTACAGTTTAGCATTTTCTCCACGCGATCAACGTTTTCTTATTTCAACATTTAGTGCATCCCGGAGGTAAGACTTTTGGATGTGGGTTTTCTGGCTTTCGAGATTGGAACCCGCTACTTCTTCTTTTCAAGTAGATCTCCAATTCTCCTCACGATTGTTAACACCGAAATTTAGGGACTTCCATCGGGAATCGAGCCCGGGACCTGTCGCACCAAAGGCGAGAGCGCTAACCATTTGGTGTCCAAGAAGAGACAGATCATGAAAAGCTAGGGTAAAGGTAAAGGCACCTCTGCGCATGTGCACACATGCCATGAATGCATATGGGGTGATGTGGAGGTATAGAGCTCTGCACATTATTGATCTCGCCCATGGTTAGGATGATGCGATCATCATCATGAAGGAAAAGAAACAAATTTAAGAAGAAGGTTTGTGTGTTTGTGGGAAGAAAGGGGGAAAGAAAGACAACTATAGGAAGAAAGGAAGGCAGAGAGAGAGATGTGGGGGGAGAGAAAGGTGGAGAAAAGAGCGAATAAGAGAATGAGCACCAAAGCAAAGTTTACCCGGTGGAGGCACATAGTGGTTCGTATCACACTTTAAACTGTAGGTCCAGTCACGATTAGCCTTACTGTGCATTAAGTGGACTTAAAACACCAAATCAATCAATCAATCAATCAATCTACGTGAAAATAGTTTGTCCGTCGCTCAGCCAACCCAATCTAAAATACCTGGCTACTTCTCTGGTTTTCTCGCTTCCCGATGAATATTACTCCACCCCCCTTACAAGGTACCCCCAGGTACTCATATTGAAAGAGATTTCACGCAAATTCCATGCTTTCATGGCGGTATCTGCGGCTACTCTGTGATATAATTCAAGATGCATGACCTTGAGTGAAGGCCGCATGGTCACTTTCATTTGTTAAGATGTGACGTAATACAGATCCTTCCCTGCTCCATGTAGCAGTGCAATATGGCACGCGGAAGACGAAAACACCGGTCAAGCAACTTGTGTTGCTTCCTGATATCGGAACGTGTTCTACAACTACAGCAGATGCAGACCTTGGGGAACTATGTGGAAGAAAAAACTTCTGGTTTCTCCTTCCAAAGCACAATAATGGCTTTTCTTCTTATAGCATTATTGCAGCTACAATTTTCTTTCATAATAACGCACACATCCGACATCATTCAATTCGACAAGGATACTCCGAAAAGACAGCTTGCTGCAAGTCACACTCAATGATTTACAAAATTACGTCATCATGATATTAAAATCCATTCAAATCGTGTTAGGTTTTTAAATGAGAATTGATTTGTCACGTAATGAGATGTAACGAAAGGAAAACTGCTATAAATCACCTGTGATTTGCTTTCAAAACATAAATAGTAGATTTTTCTTTCAATTCGGCAAGAAATACTGGCTTGAAGGTACTGCACCAATTTGAAAGAAGGAAATGCCATGCAGAAGACAGGGTGAAGCGAATGTACGAATCTCACTGTCACTGAAAGTGAGACTCCTTTAAAGACTAAGCAAGGTCAATAAATTGTTCTCAATAAGGAAACCTACAGGATTTTGAAAATGAGTCACTCACTTTCAAAATATGCAAATCGCTTTTTTAGAAAAAAGAAATACACCCCACCCTCCGTGGTAGATGATCTGCCAGAGATTTCAGGTTCGAGCCTTGGGTAAGATATCATTGTGTTCGTCTGATCATCGAATTAGCCATTCATCCTCATTGTAGCGATTAACCCAAAAAGTAGAAAAGCGACGCAAAATAGATAAAACAACCGTCGATACTGAGGTAATGTTGATAATTTTGGCTGCATATGTTTCTACGAATTGCATAATATTAGAAAGATAGAAGATGTTTCTAAGGATGTGAGGAACATTTAGATCAGAGGATATAATTGTTGATATCCTGATATAAAATTGATGTATTGCGTATTCAGGATTTTTCAAATACTAAATTTGTACTAAATTCATCCCTTATTATAAACGAAACATGTTACGACTCTAGCCTGTAACCTTAAGAACCACTTGATATTTAACCTTGACTTTGAAAAGAAAAAGAAAATGTAATGAATTTCATGGCTATCATCATAATCATAAACACATTTTATAGGACTTACAGCTTTGGCTCCGCTGTGTAAAAGAGCAATAAAATTGTGTTCAGGTTGATATATAACTATTCGGTACATTTTCTGCGGTCGTGGTTTAAACGCGATTACACGAAAAACTCTTGCAAACCTGCTGTGCAAGTGACGTCAAATGAATAAAATGATATAACAATGTTCGAGTTTTCCTATATATGCCTATGCCTATGTGGATTACATGAACAAAATTCTTGAACAAAAAACCTTAATGTTTATCATTTTACGAAAGATTGAGAAGTTCTTAGATACTCTAATAATGATTTGTTTTAATGTACTGGTTATTAATCAATCCACGATCAACTGGTTAGAAATACGTAGTATTACAGTGGGATCCATGAGTATTACCGTGCAAACTGTCCATCATCATGTTCGTACACTTTATTTGACACAATAAGGTTCAAGAAAACTCAAAACAAGCTGCTGACAACTTCTACACCAGCATACATAAAAATCCATCGCTTAAAACCATAGGATGTAAGAGAAACAATAATGAAATTAGTCATGGACAATTTGCACGGTATGGATCCCACTGTACAATATTGGCGTAGCCACCTTACCGGGCTCGGGTCCATACACAAATGAAATTATTACAAAAACAAATGTAAAAATTTTACCACAGCGTCGTAGAGCTGTGGAGGTAGGCTATTCTAGGTTCGAATCCGGGCGTGAGTATAGCCTCGTCCATTCATCATTTTAATCTAATCATCATTCATCTTCATCATCGCGAATAGACAAAAAGTAGCTGTAATGCAAGATAAACACAAACACTGCTTTGAGAATAAGGACTTTATAATACGTATAGTGTCATTTATGGAGATGTTTTAAGATGGCTTTTTCCAATTGTTCGCAGTTTGCAAAGGAAGCAAGAACACTTGCAAAATACTACTTTTTAGAAGAATTTAGAATTACTAAATTTGGATTCATGTTTGTAGCAATTTAAGCTTGAGCACTAAACTAATTCGCACTTTCTTAATTTGAGCCAAGATGGCGCAACAGAAAGAAAATAAAGAAGACATTCGAGGCTGTTTGCAAACGTCTCCGAATAAAAACATTCGCATGGTTTGATGTCTAATGCGTATGCATGTTCGTTGCTTCTATGTACCAACTTTCACTACCAACGTTCTACGCGGTAAAGAAAAATTAGCAACCCAGAATGCTTTTCTTTCAGTGGCGTCGCCGCAGAATTCAGGTTTGGAAGGATTATTAGGTGTGGGTCTGCTTCGGTGGTCATGGCTATTACGATTCTTTTTCTTTTACATTTTCCATCTTTTTCTTTTAGCGTTTCTTTCTTTACATATCCTCCTTTCTTTAAGAGTTTATATACATATCTAGCTGATTTATCGTGTCTTTCCTTACATTTCTCTTTCCTTTTTTGTTTCTACGTTTCTTTATCTCTCTCTCACTTTTCTTATCTATTATCTATCTTTCATCGTTCTGTTCTTGTTTTCGCATATCTACCTTTCTTCATCTCTCTCTCACTCTTTCTTTCCTCGTCTCTTTCTTATTCTTCACTCGTTTCTATCTTTTCTACCTCTCTCTTAGATTTCGCGTTAGTTTCTTTCTCTTCCTTTACGCGTTTCTATCTTTTTTATATCTCTATCTCTTTCGCGTCTTTTTCTTTTTCTCTACGCGTTTCTACCTTTATATCCTCTCTTTCTCTCTCCCTCTCTCTTGTTCTTTTCGCGTTTCTACCTCTCTTTATTTCTGTATGTCCATCGCTTGCCTTTTCGCGTCTCTCTCTCTCTCTCTTTGTGTTTCTTTCTTTTACTCTACGCGTATCTACCTTTCTTTATCTTTCTCTCTCTCTTTTCCTTTACGCGTTTCTACCTTTCTTTATCTCTAGCTTTTTTCATGCTCTCACTATAACTCCTCGGTATGTCACTGCGACTAAATACATAAAATTTCAACTGGAATGTTAAGTCATGCACGTAATAATCCTTACTTTTTGCACATATTCAGAACAATATCGAAGTGAACGAAAATGCTCAAGGCTTATTCGATTATTTTTTTTGTGCAATTTCGCCACACTGCCACGCGTTCCACACGTGTCCTGCAGTGTGATACACTGCCACGTGGTTGACCTAGAGAGGAACCGGTACATGCGAGCAAGAGAGAGTGATATCACGAAAACAATGAGCAAGGTCTTCCCCAAATTGCGCCATCTCTTTCAACTTGGGCGAATTAAAAATAAGGAATCGGATTACAACTCCCCGTGGGGCTGAAGCAAGATAAATCCAATCTTTTCCATCCTTGCCGATTTCCTTTAGGTCCATCTCAACGTTATCCCTCCATCTTCGTCTTGGTCTTCCTACAGGTCTCTTACCGTCAGGTTTCCCGACAAGAATCCTGTAAACTCTTCTTTCCTCTCCCATTAATGGCCTGCCCACCTAAGTCTGCTTGATTTAATTATTTTATTAATATCTGGAGATGAATACAAATTATGCAGTTCTACATTATGTAACCTTCTCCACTTACCTGTCCCCTCATTCTTTCTAGGTCCAAACATTCTCCTAAGAATTTTATTTTCAAATACTCGTAATGGGAATGGACAACCACAAATACACAAGGACAACACAAGACACGAGCCTCACGGAAGAACATACTTGCCGTGAGACCAGACGCCAAAGCCTTGCTAATCTGTAATATGCAGTCCAGGGTGTACTATTTGGAAGAGAGGTTGGCAATTAGGTGTCTTGAGAAATGGTCTACCCTTACACCCCACATCATTATGCTGCAGATACTCTTAATTCAATATCAACCAGGATGGGTAGGCTATTAGAAATAGTGTCGCCTTGTACAGTCACCGACACTTCTGGGTTGCAGCAATCCCATAGAAAGCACATTGGGCTGTTAAAACCCAGAAGTGTCGATGGCTGTACTCAAGGTGTTCGGGATTCAACTCCCGATGGAATCACATAACACATCTCACGCTTTAACCCTCCGTGCCGTACGAAAAACTTACTTACCTAAGTGGGGGTGGGGGCACACAGACCCACACTTTTTTTATTACTAAAATTCAAGAAACCATTTTGTTATGGAATAACTCCTTCCTTTGTTGATTATTTATGTGCTGTTATTTATTAATTATAATTATTTAAAAAAAAATAACCCGTGGCGCTATAGCTCTGGAAGGGCCTATATTTTTTCCGGCCTTCGGAGTGGTAAAGATAAAGCGCTACGAGGCCAGAGGTTCCAGGTTAGAACCTTAGACAGACATGAATGTATCTTCAAAGCAAATCAAACAAAAAACGAACTCAAAAAAATGTTGGAAATTTTAACATAAGCAATAGCTCTACAGCTCCGGAAGGGCCTTAGCCTATCTCCCGAATGCCTGTCTCCCTCCCACAATCCTACCTATAGGTATGGAGTTCTTCAGCCGGTAATGGGGTGACGTGGAGTCAGCACGTCGATCCCTCATCCGTTACAGGAGATTTCCCAGACCGGGTTACGCTACTCACTCGTAGCTCCCAATTTCCTCACGATAGTGGGTTGCCACCGGTCCTATACACAGGCCGAGAACCCCAGAGATTATCATCATTAATAAAATATAATAACCAATAATTGCATGACTTATTCGGCCTACGTATAGGGCCGGTGGCAACCCACCATCGTGAGGAAATTGGGGAGCTCCGAATGAGTGAGCGGTAACCCGGTCGAGAAGACCTACAACGGCTGGGGGTTCGTCGGGCTGACCACCCGACACCCCAATACTGGTCTAAGATCTCCACGCTATAACAGGTGACGGAGGAACAGTGTGGGAGGGAGACCAGCAGTCGGTAGGTAAGCCAAGGCTCTCACGGGCTGTCGCGCTGTGGGTTATTAATTGCATGACTGTCACACACACTTTTTTTTAAAATTCACTGAAACTCACAAGAAACACAATAATTTTTTATTAATGTGATTTTGTTTATCGAGGGGCAGTTGTTTATTAATTATAATAATTACAAAAAATTGTCATCATTACCAACTAATTGTACACTGTCACTGGCTTGAGTGTCTCGAAAAGCACGCATTCAAAGTGGGCGCCTGATAGACCCACAAAGTGAATCTTGCCTACTGTTTTCATTACATTTATGTTTTTATGAATGAAAATAATACATAAATACTGAGAACACCATAGGTAACAATGTAATTTATTTTCAATTTTTATAAAAAATTTCACAGTAGAAAGAATATAAAAAATAGAGGTGGTGGGCCTGAGAGCCCTCCTAGGGTTAAACTACTAGTCCAATCCCAGTTGCTCATCTGCCTATGAATTGGACTTAAAATGAACTTTCTTCTTCTACTTCTTAAACACTGCAGCAGAATTTACCCTTCCTAGCACTGTTGGCGAATGGGTTCGAAAACTGGGGAACTGGCTGGGGCGGGGGGGGGGGGGCCTTTGTAAGTAAGGTTTAGCATAGTGCGGGGGCAAAAGTGGCAAACATTGGGGTGAAACAAGCCCCCCACGTCCCCCCTAATCGCCGCCGCTGCCCTAGAATTTAAAATTTAGGCCATCCCCTTTTGACTTTTGCACACTACTCGCTAAATAAGTACACAGGTTCAAATATTGTCGTTTTCAATATCTTCTACTGTAATTGCATATAGGCTATGTGAAAACTTTCGTTAATATTATTTTTAAAATTCAAATTCTTTATTTCCTTGGGCGAGGTACGGCCTGAGGCTGTTCTGCAAGATCAACATTGACAAAACGTCTTAATGACCTTCATTAATATTCAACACAATCTTTACATAGTCGAGTTGTCATGATTAACATACACACACACAATGGCTTAAACATTGATTTTTTCTCCTATAACCTTTACTTTACCGCTTGAAAATAAATGCATATCTCTAATAGTAAACATTAGCACTTTCTCCACTTGACCTTCTCGAAGGTTCAGTGGATAACGCTGTTGCCTTAGAATCAATTTTCCACTCCCTTCGGACAGCTGCTAGCACTACATATTAAGCTGTAGATACAGGACGTTTTCACAAGAGACATTAGGATCATAATGACTGCCGTAAAAAGGGGTGTGCGGGACAGAAAAATAATGATCGGGACGGGATTGGGAAGGAAATATTAATAATTCTGACGCTCGGGACTGAAAAAAATTCTCCATTTCCCGACCAGGTCGGAAAATTTTCGAAATTTCCCGATGCGATGAAAATCTCACCTTGTACACACTATTTCCTATTCAAGTGATCAGTTTTGCACTTCTGGAATAAAAACTATTAATTTCAAGAAATTTCACACACTTATATGATGGCCATGGACGTCCGCAGGATTTTTTCCAGGGAGGGGCAAGCAAAGGTATTTTTCCCAGGGGGGCAAAGGGGGCATATTTTTCCCCATAATATTGATTCTCCCCTCAAAAACACTATTTCAAACTGAAAATATCATGTTCCTTCAACGCATTTATAGAAATATATAATTTGTTAGGTGGACATTCATTTTCCAGGGGGAAGGCCACGGCCTCCCCTTCCGGACTTCCATGTATATGGCAGAAAATATCAAGAATTAACCTCTTTATAATAAGACCCTTTGGAATTTCTCGTCTGAGATTGCGAAAAGTCGGGAAATCCTTTCTCGAAGTCGCGATCTGATCTTGCTAATTCACACTCCGCCTTTTTGAATTTTTGCTTTTTTTATATACAGTACCATTCGGCATGTAAACACATGGATCAGAGGTAACATGAAGGGCAGTATATAAAGTGGTCTCTGTTTGAAATCTGCGCATTGTAAAAAGTACAAAAGAGACAAAGAACTGTTCACCAACAAAGCGATAGTTGATTGTGGAAAGGATGTAAGGCGAATCCAGCGTCAAAGTATTCTCAATTCAATTTGAATTTTATCAGTAAGGTAAAGTTAAAGAAAGAGATAAAGTTCCTCGTGCATATAGAACAGTGCAATGAAGGCACATTTAGAGGATGGGGTGTAGGGCCCTACATATTCTCGGTCTCGGCCACTTTGGAGGTGATGTAATCACCACATCGCTCCAGTCGCCTGTACTCCCCAGGCTTGTCCCCAGGTACCCATTCATCTGAGGCTGGGTGAGCCCCAGAGCTGCTTTTATGCGGAGACAGGGCCGGTAAAACTACGACCTTAGATTACCCACCCCTGGAATCGAACCTGGGTCTCCCGCGTGGCAGTCTGACGCCATACCGCTCTCGAATTTTATGAGTTGTAAAGTAATAATAATAACAACACCAATAATAATAATAAAGGGTTCGATCCCCGGCCGGTTCAAATCCGGGAACTTTTCTAACGTTGGAAGCGGCCCCGGCGCCCACCCAGCGTCGAATGACATGGGTACCTGGGGGGAAACCCTGGGGGTAAAGGCGGTCAGGGGCGTGATGCTGATCACATTACCCCCACCCCCTATACGCCTTCATGGCGTGGTGCTAAGCACAGGGGAGCACTTTACCTTTTTTATGGGTCTAAGGGCTTACCCTTTCATGTAGTACACCCTGGACTGCATTTTACATATTAACGCGGCTCTGGCGACTTAACCTATGGCCAGTGAAATCCTGTAAAGGGCTGTGTGTGTGTTGTCCTGTGTTTTGTCCTTAATATTGCTGGGTGGCCCTTTGCAGTCTCAGCTTTTAACCCAGGTAAGAATATTTTAGTCCTCCGACATTACTGTTATGGTGTACTATATTTGAGTTATAGTAAGGTGCTGGACCCTGTATAATGTGACGGGTGCAAAATAGCCTAAGTGCTGACGCACCCACAATTTCAAATACAATCAAATCAATAATAATGATAAATGTTTATATGACTGAAGAGCAAGATATGAAATCTGATTTTCTCCCCCCTCCCCCTCCCTGAGAAAAAAATCTGCGGGCGACCTTGGGTCACTCCCAAGCAACTTTCCCTTTCGGGAAGAAAGCGCGACTTCAGTTACCGTAGGAACGAATGCAATTTTACTTCATCTTTTTTTTTTTAATTCCTCCGTACCACGTGCTTCGCGAAAACAGCCCAACACACGTTCTGGTTCACCTTCCCGTCGGAGGCGAAGGCAGAGCCGTGGCATTGGCACTCATTCCGCTGTGGTCCATCGCGCCGTGATCTTCCGACAGGGATGGAGGTGCTGCTCATTGCGCGGGCCGGCCGCTTCCTGGCCTACGTCCTGGTGTCCCTCGTGGCCCTTGCCCTCATCTACTTCAGGAGGAAGAGGGCCCGCATGGTGGAGCTCCTGGACAAGATCCCGGGACCCCCGAGTAAGCCTCTCCTTGGCAACATGTTGGTCATCAAGAAGAAGAAACGAGAAGGCAAGTACAGACACACAGTTGAGACTGCTTTATACGTAACTCAGTTTAGGGGTCCCGTGTTCGATAGCCGGTGGATCCCACTTTAAACTGTAGGTCCAGTCCCGATTATCCTTACTGTGCATAAAGTGGACTTAAAACACCAACTCAACTCAACTCAATCAATCAAACGTAACTCAGTTCTGCGCAGGGACGTATTTGGGGGGGGTGCAGGGGGTCCGGACCCCCCCCGAAAGATTTATCAAGTACTAAAATTAAATAATGAAAAATATATTCGTTTAGCCGTTGTTGTATAACTTCCTCTCAACTTATTGTAAGACAAGGATTATATTGGAATCATATGGCTTTGAGGGACATGAAGGGCGTATTTAGGGAGTCTGGACACCCGCCCCTACCCGAAAGACTTATTAAGTACGAAAATTAAATAATGAAAATATACTCGTTTAGCATTTGTTGTATAATTTCCTCTGAAGTTATTGTAAGACAAGGATTATATTGGGATCGTACAGATTTGAAGGACAGGGAGGACGTATTTAGGGGTCGGACCCTCCCCCCCACACACACACGAAAGACTTATTAAGTACGAAAATTAAATAATGAAAATTTACTCGTTTAGCATTTGTTGTATAATTTCCTCTGAACTTATTAGAAGACAAGGGCTATATTGAGATCATACGGCTTTGAATGACATTACAAAGATGATTTATGTACACTACTACTCAAAATAATATGCATAAAATTTTAATCAAACTTACTTCTCTACAACTACATGTAATATCATATTTCTTATTCGATAAATATTCAATTATGCATGTATTTGACCTTAATTTAATTTGCCAGCGCACTTGTTTTTATGTAAATTATACCGATGTTAACTACAGGTAAGCTAGGTAATGAATATGCACTCTTATATCTCTATTCTTATACAGCCTTTTTACCTAATGGTGTAATAATAATATTAATGTATGTATTGTAATTAGTATTAATTTGATTTATAACTATTTCAATATAAACATTATTATTATTCCTGAGACACTTGGTTCGGACCCCCCACCCCGAAACATATTTCTAGATACGTGCCCGGTTCTGCGTAATTCTCTTTTATACGTAAATTACTGTGGGTTACGGCAAAATATAATTTAAAAACGTCTTAATTAAACCTTATTTGTACGTAATGCATTTATACGTAATTCGTGTTATACGTACTAATTTTCATAAAATACAGTTGAACGTGGCCGACGGGTATTCATCACAATACGTTTCTTTGTTAATTGCAAATACATTTTCCGCCACTGAACAGATTTTTGTGCACTGTAAACAAAATGATACGGATTGAATGTAAATACAGTTATAAAACACACAAATAACCACAGACTATCAAACATCAAGTATCAAAATGTGTTTTAAATAAGTTTAAAAAAATATGTTTAAAACACTGTGTTTTAAATGTTCTAAGCATTTGTAAGAAAAACAAAGCCGTGCGTTTTAAACGATTACAACAAGTTGTTTTAATAGTTTGTTTAAGTTGTTTTAAACACTTTTGTATTAAACATGCCAACCCTGAATGTAATGCTCGCTCAAGGAGTCACCGGTGGAGGTGCATTGTAAGGTCAACGGCAAAGATAATGGTAGGCAAATTGTCCACCGCTATTTTCACTACCTTTTTTATTCTACATCCTGTGTTGTTTTAAGGAATGAAACTATGTTGGTTCGAAGCAGACATTGTTCTCTGCTTATTGACGTCTTTATTTCAATTCATTAGGGCTAGGATTTTTATGACCTAAAAATTACCAAAATATGCAAAATAAAATATGCTCTTATGACCTAAAATTTTACAAAATATGCACTATAATTTGAAAAATATGCCCTTATAACTGGACTGTTTCAAACATCAATATCTAAATGCTGAGATATTTTCACATATTTTTAGTTCACTTTATGATCCCTGAGTTGCAATGCACAATGACTTTCTGTAAATTTTCAAATGAAAAAGATTATGCTGCAGCCCAAAAAGAAAAAAAAAACCTCTCGAGTGAACAAGGGAGCAAGAACGAATGCACTTCTGAAATGACTCTACATTTCTTGAAAAAGCAAAAATATGCTGAATATGACCGAAAATCCATTAAAATATGCTCTATCACTCAGAAATGGCAAAATATGCCAAAATATGCCCTTAAAAAGCGCCTTAACTTAATTAGTTTCTTCATAATATGAATTTCTAAATGTTTGGGGAACACATCACCCTTACCAAAAAAATATATGCTAAGTCATGAAAATCATAGCCCTAAGACATTGTGTGATTCAGACCGAATGAAAATGGTGGTGGACAATTTACCTGCTGTTTCTTTCGCCGTTGGGTGTACGTATAAGCACACAGACATTGATTGAGATATGTTTATTTTATTGTGTCGTCGTTAGATGCTTAATTCACTTATGCACTCTTAAAAATGTCCTTAATAGAGTAATGCGGGGGACCACTCTCGCTCGATAATACTCGTTCGAGTTTCCTACGCTCGAGTGGATAGAATCAAATATCATTTCAATGTGACAATAATTATAGAAATATATGTGTAAAAATCCGTCCTGTTAGTTTCAGACGATGACTATCAAGGGTGCCTGCAGGATTTTTTCTCAGGGGGGGCAGGGTCATAGAAACTTTCATTATTATTATTATTGCTATTATTACTGCATTTTATTACTACTAGATGAAAAGGTCTAAATATGGGCCCCCTTTTTTTATTTTGTCATTTTCAGAGAAAAAATTAATATATCAAGCACCTACCTTTAAAATACATATGTATGAAATATATACTTAAATGTAATAGCATGTTAAAGTATACGTATAAGGTCTCCATTTAAAAAAAAATCCAAAAAATGGTAAAATGTTGTATTTCAAAATTGTGGTCTAAATACGGGCTACAAGTGGCAATATCACAAAAAACAATTAAAATTTTAAAGAACAGTCATTTATCGCTAAAACATTATAAAATTCATATTTATGAATAATCTGTTGTTTTGAAAATCACGCGGAATGGGAAAAATCGAAATTAAGAAAAACATACAAATATTTGTTGAAAATGTGATCTCAGCATTAGACCTCATGTCCTAGCCCATATTTAGACCATCACGCTATTTTTCTTCTTCAATTTATTTTCGCTCTCTGTGGTATATACTTCACAAACAAATCATGGCATTATAAGAGTCCACATTTGTTTTACGTACCGCTAATATCATAACCTATACAAAGCAGATGAGAATTCAGAAAACGATGAGTTAAAACATACCTGCAAAAAGTTTTCGGAGGTCGCAATTCTATAACAGCGTCCAAGGCCGAAACTAACCAGCACTTTCTCTTGCAAATTGGCGCCGCAACCTTTGTCCTTGACAGATAACCAGTTCCCATAGCCTCTGCCAGGCTGCAGCACCCGGGAGCGCTGATAACACGAAAACCCATATTTAAACCATCGCCCATATTTAGACCTTCTCCTCTACTACTACTGCTTATGTTTTTTTTAAAATATATATACACACATTTGTAATTTCCATATTCTGCATATCTATATACAATTTGCATAACTGTATACTGACAAGAAGCTGTTTTTATTGTTAAATAGTGTAAAAAAGACTTAAGTTAAATTTAACCCTACTACTTATAATAATAATATAAATAATTGCTGTAACTTACGGTCTGTAAGTCACAGAAAACATTTTTTTTCTTATAAAATATCGCCACAATTTCGTCATTTGAATTGCACCCTAGCAGGACCAAGGTTTGATCTGTTACATGCTGGACTAAGGGTGGCATTTTAAGCCACTTTACTATTCCGCTACATTTGTTAGTTATTTTGCACTACTAGTATGTTTTGTTTAATATAAGTCATAGTTTGTATATTTTAATGTTTGTTAAGTATTTTTTTTTATTTTGAAAGATAAGTAAGTCATATTTTGTATATTTTTAATGTATGTTAAGTATTTTTTATTTGGAAAAGTACATCTGCATATTTATTATTAACAATAATAGAATAAAACATTATAACATTATAACACATTTCAGTTCTACATTGTCAGTAAATTACAGTTCCTCAGCATTACTCACTATTATTAGAAATTACACAGTTGTCACAGATCTGAACTTTCATGCAGTGTCTTCCACAGACACATTTACCACAGTCATTGCATGAAATTGTAGTTCGTGAGTTTGTTTCTTCTTTCTCCATTGGAAATGCAAATGTAACACCTATTTCCTTTTCTCGAAGCAGTTGCATAAGTAGATGTATCTATGGGATTGTCAACCGTTGACCTAATTTTCCTTTGAAGAACGTTTTCCATTGCCGTACCTGTATTTGCATTCAATCCCTCAATGTTCTTTGCTCTATCTGCTACATGTGGCTCAATCAACTTCAGTATAAAAATTAAAATGGATAAAATTTTCTCTTGAATTTTAGCAAATATGAAAATACACATCTGAATTGACAATAAACAGGATTTTTAATTCAATTGCTCAAGGCAGTTTCGATTACCAACACAAAAACTTCAAAAGTGGTACTTTATGCCACACCTTGGTCCTGCTAGGGTTAACTCTCCCTGCAGTCGCCCTTCATGACTATACTTACTTAAGTTTGAATTTCCCTGCGTCTTTCACTTCGATATCCACATTTGAGGGCCCACTAACCACAGACAAATTACGGTTACACGTGTAGTTCTGGGCTTCGAGTGTACGTACACCGCTTGCTTTGCCTGTTCAGCGTTATTCACTCGAGCGATGAAGCTGTCAATTCCGTACGCTATCTAGCGTCATCCGTGCGAACTATTTGGCGCTCGACCAAAGACCTCTCGATGCAGCACTCCATCACATACTCTTGAATTGAAAATTCCAGAAAAAAAATTTAGTCCATTTTATGCCCAGAAAAGCTAATTGAGACTGGGCCTACAGTTTAAAGTGGGATCCGAACCACTGTATTGTCAGGAGTTGAAGAACAGTATTGCTTGATTGATTGAGACGGTGTTTTAAGTCCACTTTATGCACAGTAAGGGCTAATCGGGACTGGAGCTACAGTTTAAAGAGGGATCCGAACCACTGTGTGCCTGCACCGTGAATCGAACCCTGGGTACCCTTGATTACAAGGCGACAACGCTACCACTGCACCATCGGGAAGGCCTAACAACAGTATTGCATGTTGATATTTACCATTACCTGGTATAATATAAATTATAGGAACTTTGAAATTTGATCTTCTATTTTTTGTTATTTAGCGTCGCTTTCCTGCTCATTTGGCTAATCGCGAAGATGAGAATATGATGAAAGTAATGAAGGACAGTCAGAAACAGTGTCGGCGATTGGGTTATAAAATTGGGGGGCAAGGGCAGTTTACTTTCCTTTGGTAGATAAGGTTTAGCATAGTGCCGGGGCAAGTGACAAAAAGTGGGGGGAAACTGACTTCCCATGCCCCCCCTAACCCGTTGTCACTGGTACAAGGAACATTCTAGTTCATTATCTTCATTTTCGCGATTAGTCAAACTGGCAGAAAGGCGAAGTAAAATAAAACAAATCAATTGAAGAATGCGTAGATAAATTTAGCACCAAAACGACGACAAACTACTATTTTGAACTTGTGTGGAGAGAAGTTTGTCACTAAATGTCTTAAGTTCATTTTATGCTCAAATAGGCTATCAGTACCGGACCTACAGTTTAAAGTGAGATCCGAACAAACGTTGAATGTGCCTCCACCGGGATCGAACCCGAAACCCCTTGATTTCAAGGCCATAGCGTTCTCATTGGTGCGTATGGTGGGAAATTTGATGAGAATGTGTGAATAAATCACATACTACATAGTAGGCTACATAGTCTCAGATTGAACATGGCTGTTTCTATGTGCGTTTCCTTTTGTTAGTTTGACATAATCATCATCCTCACCATCGCAATTAGCCTAATTAAACTGAAAAGCTAAGTAAGATAATAAAAATACAAATATTATGTGTAGAATTTAAAAAGATACAAAAGTAAATCAGGTTGAAAATAAATGACAATATATTCAGTTTTGGGGAATTCTCTATTGCAAAGTAACAGAATTACCGTTATTCTACTTTGAACTAACCCAGTTACAGTTCACGGTACTTAAAATGTGAATAGTAAACGAGAAGAGTTGACGTTTATTTATAATAAACAAGGTGCCATTAGTGATCATCGATTTAATTGATTGATTGATTGATTTCCATTATTTTACTTCGCTTTTTGTGCCACTCTTGACTAATTTTCGAAGATGGGGATGAGTGATGATATGATGAAATTTATGAATGGACACTCACAAACATCCATGCCAGGATTCGAACCAGGGACCCCTGGCGATCATCGATTTACGCTTGAGTTTTCGATTTAAGTCCACTTTACGAACAGATAGGGTGATCGGAACTAGACTTACAGCCTAAAGTGGATCCTTTTCTATTTTCTAGTTTTTCTATTAGTTGCACTATATTGCTGCAGAAGTGAGCGTCCGAACACGGATGCAATATGAGCGCGTTCTTTCGTAAATAACATTTCAACATTGGTACAGCAACTGCTATCTTACATTAACAAGATATTCAGTTGTGAAATGAGTAGTAATTCTTGTCCCACTTCCCTGAGGGCACAGGGAACCAATGGTTAACTGATAATGCTTAATTGGAAAATAAGACAAATCATTCGTTTGATGCGAAAATGATCAGGTTTTTAACTTTCGAAACGAACGGGTATCGGAGGTGTCTCCCAAGGTTGCATCGCTTTACGCAACGGCTTCGTTTCCTAGTTATTGCGAGTCAGGTCAGGATGCATGGGTTTGATTGATTGGATTTATATTACTTCGCTTTTCTGCCACTTTTGGCAAATCGCGAAGATGAGGATCAATGATGATATGATGAAATTGAAGAATGGACACTCACAATGAAAACCCATGCCCAGCGGCTGGGATTCGAAACCGGAACCCCTGGCGTCCAACCAGGATTGGTAAGGTAAAGTGAATCTAAACGAAGAGGGAGAGTTAAGAAGTAGAGATGTGGATAAAATTAGAAGAGTTTTATGAAGAAAATTGATAATGAATAAGGATAATGAATCGAGCATGGTAAAGAAAGGCAATAGAGACTGGAGTAATATAGGAAAGGATTGAGGAGAGAGATGTAGGTGTGACTAACACAGCCTAACACTCCCCACTATGTTAAAGAGAATCGTACCTGTCGAAAGTCTCTATGGAACACAAAGGATCCAAAATACCGTTTGAGACGCAAATGATTCTTCGCGCATATACAGTAAAATCCCATTCTCTTTGATACAGTAGTTTTCAAAGGCCTAACACGGTCATTTATTCATTTGGTGGCGAAGCTGTCATGTCGACGTTAGCCTTGCCGGCGAAAGTTCTCCATTTGTCTTTCACAGACTTCGCGTTCCACGGCTTCGCTCTCGGAAGAGCCTTCCATTTTTTAATCTTAAAAAGACACCTTACAATGTATTCGAGGCCGTGTTGCATCAGCGTTTACGAATGGAAGCTTTCTTGTTTGAACAACAACGAAATTCCTCTTTATTCACGTCTCCATCAGGAGTCTACCCAGGTCGACTTTCCATTTCTTCAAAGTAGAGCTCGCATTTACCCTAAATGCCCACTTTGATTTCATTTGCACATTTTAAGTGTTCGGTGTGAAAGTACAGTGTGCTTCAAAAGTCCTGCAGGATTCTTATAACTTTAAAGTAATAGATTTATTACAATGAAATATTGTTTTTTTTACACAGAGTAATATTTAAAATGTTGTTCTGCTCACACTGCTGAATGACGTGTGTGCAGGTGATCACGAAATCACGTGATTCAAAGATGGCGCCGATTAGAGAAAAGCTCAGTGCGTGTTATGTCTTGCCAAGTATGTGTTTTGGTGCGGGGAAGGTTCGAAACAACATCTCCAGCGGAGAGAAGTATCTAGAGATGGTACGGAAAGCTTAAGGCTACGGGAAGCGTAGTAGATTTGCCACGTAGAGCACCGTCAGAATGCAATTATCGGATTCAAACGAAGATTGCAAGAGTGTTTGGACATGAATGGTGTCCAGCTGGACATCCGACAATGAACCAAACCACATCAGACATTAATTTTAATTTCGTCTGTGCATTTCGTTGCAAAAAAACTATTACTTTAGAAGTTACAGGATTTTAGAATCTTCAGTCCGAAACGACAGGAGAAAGGAGACACAGGGGTTTTACACCCAGGGCCGTATTTAGGATCTGTAGACCCCTAGACTGAACCTGTGGTGCGGGCCGTACCGGGGGGGAAATTTTTTGAAAATAATATTTCAAATGAAAATAATATTTTAATTTTAAAAATAACATATTGTAATTTCAAGTAAACATGTTAGGCAATTTGTTTGAAAATAATATTTCAATTGAAAATAAATTTTAATTTTAAAAATAACATATTGTAATTTTAAGTAAACATGTTAGGCAAATGCAAGATAAAAAAAAGGAATGTAACAAACAAGGAAATTTTACTTATATTTAATTCAAATACGGTACTTTCCCATGAAATCAGACTTAAAATGAAAGTGTCAAATAATCTTAGTGGCTAATTGGTTTGCGCCTAGACTTCATACTAAAGAAGCTACTTATAATATCTTCATAACTTAGTTGTCTTAAAATATCACTTGCAATGCTGAGCAAAGCCAAAACGTTGAGCCTGTCTTCTAACATGGAGGTTCGAAGCCTGTTTTTGATCAACTTCAATTTTGAAAATGACCTTTCTCCACTGCTCTTTGTGACCATAAGTGACAGGCACATTCTTAGAACGACCTCGATATTTGGAAAACAATCTTCGACGTTTTTTCTTCTAGGAGGAGTTTATACATCCACCTCTCCTGTCTAATGACTTTTTCATTTTCCTCATCATCTTTTTTAAACTCGTGGTAAAAAGCCTTGAACTGAATCAGGTCATTTCCCAATTGATCGTCTAAGTCTTTGTTATATGTTTCTACTAAGTTTTGAGCTGCTGTAATTATTTCTTCATTAGTAAGTGAATAGTGAATAGTGAATAGTGGCCGCGGTGGCTCAGTCGGTAACGCGTCTGACTACCATGCTCAAGGTCCCGGGTTCGATCCCCGGCCGGTTCAAATCCGGGAACTTTTCTAACGGTGAAAGCGGCCCCGGCGCCCACCCAGCGTCGAATAACATGGGTACCTGGGGGAAACCCTGGGGGGTAAAGGCGGTCAGGGGCGTGATGCTGATCACATCACCCCCACTCACGACCGGATCAAGAAAGTGTGGGGCGTTACCCTCACACCCCCTATACGCCTTCATGGCGTGGTGCTATGCACAGGGGAACACTTTACCTTTTTACCTTTTTTAGTAAGTGAATAAAACTTGTTGAGAAACCCAAAACGGGTATCAACTAGTTTGTATGCCTCAAGCCTCTGCCGCAATAAAGATTCAAATTGATCTATGACAAGAAGGAAACTCTGGGTTCGAAATTTTTCTGATGGGGTCAGCTCAACTTCTGGTGCTTGGACTAAGTCAAGAGGTGCCAAACGCACGTTTATTTTGCACTTGCGCTGTGCTTCACTTTCACTCTCATACTCAGTGCAACAGCTAACTCAGCAGCTTTCACCTCATATTCTTCAAAGCTATCCCGTTTTGTTCCTATGAAGCTTGTTGGCGATGTCAGTGCTGAGGCGGCTGTGTTCACGCCCAATCTAGGGTTCTGCAGAGTTTCACTAGTTTTCTTTACTTGTCCCAAAATGCTGTGTAGAGCCCCGTTTCCATCTTTGACATTTTGTTATGCAAAATCTGTAATCTGTCCTGAATCTTCTTTGTTCTCTGAAATTTCAAAAAGTGCATTTTTTATTTCTTTATTTCCTCGCAAGAGGGCTTTGTAGCATCTGCTCGGCATGACCAACGTGTTGTTGTTGTCCTTTTTGGAACGAGAATGAGTTTGTCAGTTTCTGCTTTTTTCAAGCAATCGGTTAGAACTTTATATCTGTTAGTTGAAGCTGCAAAATATACATAAAGTGCTTCCAGAAAGTCAAAAAGCGTACAGCACTCGACAACAGCATGCAAGATTGAGTGAATGCCCAGCGCAAGGTACCCATACTGCTAAATTCCCTCGCCACGCCAAGCGATCGAGATTCCTGAATGTTGACTCAACTCATATCAGCTGTCCACTGAAGAGTTCAGCCGAATTAGTCCACACAACACACAAAATAACTTTGTCGAAGTCACCACAGTATTAAAACAAATAAATTTTTAATTTAGTCTATTAAAAATTAAAAATTTAAAAGTTCTTTTTTTTGTGGTGCGGGCCCATAGACTGCAGCCTAGATAGCCTGCGCGTAAATGCGGCCCTGTTTACAACGAAGTGCCAAGAGACACTTGCAGCCTGTAGGTCCTCATACACAACAACACTCATTCTATTGAGAAGACAGTCCAGTCTGAGTAACAGGCAAGCGGCATGTGCAGCTTGCAGTGTCAATTTGGTACGAAAGAGGGCATGTTTAAAACACACAACTTTGTGTTTTCGTTTTACAAATGTTTAAAACGTTTAAACACAGTGTGTTAATTTTTTTAGACTTGCTTTTGATACTTGATATAATCTGTGGTTACTTGCGTGTTTTGTAACTTTGTCTTTTCATTCAATCCGTGTCATTTTATTTACTGTGCACAGAAATTTGTTCAGTGGCTGAAAATATATATTCAGTTAACAAATAAACATATTGGGATGAATACCCGTGGTATATGAACGGGTCGGTGGACCCCCCCCCCAGAAATTGACATCGTTCATTTAAAGATAAGAAAGTTTGTTACTCTTATTGTTAAGAACAGAAATAAAGTTCATTTAAGTAGTATTCGAACAGAAAAATCAAAGTAAAAATGCATTGGATCGAAAACATTGAGTGAGAAATACATATTCTACCATTTCATCCAAAGAACAAATGGTTTATGTTTTCAAAATTCTAATAATTACAGTTGTAGGTGAGAGGTCACCCAATAAACTTTATGAAAAGAAAATTCCCCCTAACATTTAAAGCCTTTTCTTGAACGAGACGTGCAATGGTTAATACTCGTATCATGCATTTCAGATACTAACTGCATAAAACGCAAAAGAAATAATGGAAAATAGTTGTGCTGGTATTCATACTGATGCAGTCAACTGTGCTTCCAAGATCTGCGTGTATTGTGTACAACTGCGAAAAGTGCTTGCAACAAGTCTGGTGCAGCCGTGCGAAACAACACCCTGATTGCGATGAAATAAGAAACCATGCGAACAAACACGAAAATGTCTGTCGTGCGAAACAACACCACACACTCCTGATTGAAGGTTTTGGGTGACAAAAATCATTCTAAAAATACTAAAAGACAATAGGTAGAGATAGAGAAGTTACGAAAGTAATTTTACTCTATTTCTACTTGTTATTCTCCAAACCATACCTGAATTTGTCCATGCGTGTCAATGATTCCATGTTAGTGTTGTAGTAGAGTGGGATCCATGAGTGTTACCGTGCAAATTGTCCATCAGCATGTTCGTGCACTTAATTTGACCCAATAAGAGCTTCAAGAATTAAAAGAAAACTCAAAACAAGCTGTTTCCAACTTCTGCACCAGCATACATAAAAATCCACAGCTTAAAAACAAATAGGATGTAGGAGAAAATAATGATAACAGTCATGGATAATTTTCACTGTACCAGAACATTAGCGAAGAGTATGGATACTATTATAAAAGCAAAAAACAGTATTTAGAAAAATCCAACCAATTGACCATCTAAGAACACATAATTATGATTGCAGAAACTATTAAAAATCTATAATTTATATTTCGTGACTATTACCTAGTCACGAAATCACACTTTTCAGCTATTAAATGCTTCTAAACTTCCGAGACAACTAATGGCTCATTATCGCTTTTTCATCTACCATAATTTTGAGGTAGTTTTTTCGTTCAATACTTTTCTGCTTAAAACTATCTCAAATTATAATTTATATGCAAAGAGAGGTCTTTCTACGTCAACCGGCAATTATGTTCATAAATACAGAAGGTGCACATCAAAATTATCAAAAAATTTCCTTCAATTATTCGTAGTCTGTTATTTCGAAAAACGTGGACAATTTTAACTTAAACCGAGTCTTCTGACCATTCAGAACAGGAGAGTTGATTGATTAATTGATTGAGTTGGAGTCTTAAGTCCACTTTATGCACAGTAAGGCTAATCGGGACTGGGCCTACAGTTTAAAGTGAGATCCGAACCACTATGTGTCTCCACCGGGTATCGAGCCCGGGACCCCTTAATTACAAGGCGAAGAACAAAAAAAAGAGAGGAAGCTTTTATAAATATATCTGCTTGACGGTGCTACAGCAAATTATGGAGTGTCGTGTTTCTTCAATTCTTTGTGAGCAAAATGCCTGAAATATAGTCTTAAATATGCAGTTACAACGAAAAAACTGTAACGCAATGTGACAAATAATGCAAACTTTATTTGAACAGATCCTGAAAGTCATGTTGCGCCACGAACTTATCACGATCAATAAGTATTGTTTGTTCTAACTACGCCAATATGTAGAGGTGGACCGTTGAAAAGAGGTCCAATCGAGCCTGCAATATTTTCATTAGAAAGCGAGAACACTAACCGCTATGCTATTGGCGAAACCTATCATATGTCAGTATTTTCCAATTTCTCTTCTTGTAACTGTTGTTGTGTTACTACACTGTCAAAAGTGTGCTGCAAAGTAGCACCTTGTCTGTTGTAGGACCAAGCGTATGTGGTCTTCCAAATACTCATGGACCTGCCCGATGGCGTAGTGGTCACGTCATCGCCTTGCAATCAAGAGGTCCCGGGTTCGATACCCGGTGGAGGCTCATAGAGGTTCAGATCTGACTTTAAGCTGTAGGTCTAGTCCCGATTAGCCATACTGTGCATAAAGTGGACTTAAAACACAAACTCAATCAATCCAAATACTCAGATATGTAAACACTCGTTTTGGTGTTAATGAAGAATTGGCGTTGTTCCGTACTGTCTGGGGTGTCTCGTTACACCATTGGCTGTATTACACCAAGTGCGATGGGTGCTAATTGAAACAAGTTCGGCACATGCACTTTTCTCGTGTGTACCAACAAGAACTGGTCTATCTTAATTTATCGTCAATCATAGTTGTGCTAATCTGTGGTTATGCCTTTCCGATAACTACAGAGTGTTTCAAAAGTCGCGCGACCCAAACTTTGAAAATTTATATAATGAAAATCGTAAGAGATATTAAGTTGTGCATTACAATTGTTGGGTGGAAAAATCTCTGCTTTCAATGTACGAGTAATTTGATTGTAATTATGCTAATTGCTGCCACGAATCCGGAACATGTTTAAGCGGTCACGTTGACCCCTCGAGGCAGCTGAATCAAATTCCTCTCGCAGCACGCGATGGTCGATTGTGAATATAAGCCTCTTAAGTAATGCATATGCAACAAGGCGACATTGCTCTGGAGGTCAATTAGGTGGCAAAACTTGATCTGATATTTCAGCATGACACCCAGGGAAAAAAAGAAACCAAGCAATAAGAGACAGAAGAAAAGCAAGGACTATAGAAATAGGGGAAGAAAGAGACAGATGAAGAAGAATCAGACAAATTCAGGAAGACGAAACAGAAAAGGAATAAGAGAGCGAGAAAGAGAAGAGAGATATGTGTGAGAAAGGGAAACGAAGGAATAGAAAGAATGAGATATATTGATAGAAATGAAAATCAAATGATACCGAAGAAAGATAGAAGAAAGAAACATAGAAAAACAGAAGAAGAAAGACGCGGAGAAGCACAGAAGGAAAGAAAGAGATAAACAAAGTAATAAAGCAAGAGGGAGAGTAACAGAGGGCCTAGGACAGAAGGAGAGAAAGTATAGAAACAGAGGAAGAAAGGATGGGAGAGGGAAAAGGTAGAGAAAGATAAAAAGGGCGAGAAAGAAGGAATAAAGAACGGAGTTAAAGAGAGTGGAACAGAGAAACAGAGAGAGAGACAGACAGAGGAAGCAACTTGGCAGCAAATGACGACCGAAGCAGAGTCTACCTGGAAATATTTCGCCAACCTTGAAGCAAGTCACTTGGAACGGAATTCTCTGTCTTACGACAATTTGAAAAAAAAAACTACGTATAGTACTTCAGTGGTTCCCAAAGTTTACGCCGAGAAATGTTAGAATATTTTAACTGAAATTCAATCAATGATTTGATTGTTCCAAATATGTGCTTATTTAGTACTTTTTACATGTAAAAATGTTTCTGAATTTAATATATATGTTTATTTTTTAACGTAGGGCAAGTAACCTAACCGCAATAACAGAGCATTGCAAGTGTTAGATAGGCCTACATTCTGACTTGGGCGCCGCGGAAATATCTTGAAACGCTAAGGCCATCGTGAAACGAAACAGTTTGGGAACCCCTGAACTAGGTACTTGAAATCGTTCAAAAGGGCTTTACATACCTCCAATGATTAGGGTTGTCTCTCTAAATTTCCTGACGGTGAGGTTTCATTTTTTAAAAAAGGATGTACTGTTGAGAGATCACCATGATTGTAAAAGACTTTTCGCCCCTGTATTTCAGATTTCTTCAAGTTGATGTGCAGGGTTGCAGAAACCTATCGCCCCATATTCCGCTCCTGGATTGGTCCTTATGGGTACGTCGTGCTTCTGGCTCCGGATGACCTCGAGGTGAGTCCATTGTTGGGTAATATGTTGTTCTGTGAGGCCATCATCACTACACAACCACATGGGTTACTTGAGATTTTTTTTTTTCATTTAGAGTAGAGACTCGTTTTGGACGAAATCATTTTCCACAGCATTTATCTTAGCATTTATGCCATGACCAAAATTCTATCGTGTAAAGTCAAAAATCTTATGGCATTTCATATGCCATGGCATATTTCATGGCATTTCTCAAGAATAGAATCGGTTCTATTTCCGAAGCATTGCTCGTAGTATAACCAATCAGAAGCGACCTTTAGGTCACGAGTGCAGTTGCAATGGTAGCCGAGTGAGATGTAAACAATGTATCACCTCACATAGAAATGGCGGTCAAGGACAACATTTTAAGCTTTCATTTGAGATGAAGAACATTGAAATCGGACCATTGGTTTCAGAGATATAGTCCTTTTTTTTAAACATGCGCCATCTTGGATTGGCCGCCATTTCTATTAGCTACCACTTTGAGATTGCAATCATGTTTTTTTGCTATCCTTACACACCCATATAACTGTGGCATGAAGGATAATTAGTACCCCCCCCAAATTATACCGAATTCTTCTCTGGCCCATAGACTACCGTGTCAAAGATACCGAACTGGGGTTCGATTAAGGACTGCAACTATAGCGTATATGAAATTCCTGCTGATGCAACTGTTTATTTATTTATTTATTTATTTATACACACACACACAACCCCCCCCACACACACAACCTCCCCCCCCACACACATACAAACGTGGAAACTTACCGTTCTTCACGTCTATTAAATATTGCGCGATACGAAAGCGATGACGCAACAATCCAAACATTTGTTAAAATAGCGCTTTCAGGTTGCTGAAATACTGCGGTAGCTCAAGGATTTAGGATGAATGGGAGCTGCCTAATTGAGGAGCGCTTTCTCATTTTAACCAATTCGAGGACAAGGTCAAATCGACTGCAGGTGCACTTCTGACGTCCTCGTTAGGGCATATGTTTGTATTTTGCCAGCAACGTCTTCACAATTATTTGAGGGGGGATAGGGTTAAGTCATTTTTAGAGGTAAATATTAGCGAGAGTCTGAATTCTTTTGCACATTGTATGTTTAATAAACAGATATTCCTTTTGTTTAATGGGCAACTTTTTACATTTTGATTAATTGACATGTATTATTAATTTGATTAATGAGTACAGATTTTTAATTTCAATTAATGAGCACAGATTTTTATTTCTATTAATGAGCACAGATTTTTATTTTATTTCGTGAACACAGATTTTTATTTGGTATGTTAAAGCAATTTTCATTAAATGATCGATTTTCATCAACACAATCGTTTTCGTAGCATTTTTACAGTATATTTGGTAGTATGAATAATCTGATTCTTATTATGGGGTAACAAATAATTTGCCAACACAGCATATTATGTTCATTGTTATATCAAGAGCTATTTGTCGATTTTTATGCACTTTTAGAACGTTTATGTGTACGTAGTATATTATGCCCCAGAAATAATCTGGGCTCATTGTGGTGGTATGTTACATTTTAATGCCTCACATAATAGTATTAGTAGTACACATTTTAGTTAAGGTAAAATGAACTGTACCTTATAGCACACAGGGGTATGTGGAGGTATGGTCTCGTACATTCTCGATCTTAACCATTTTTGTATGTAATCAACACCATGCTCTGCCTGCTTTACTATCCAGACTAGGTTGCCCACGAGGTACTATTTATTTCAGCCAGAGCCAGAGCTTCATTATGCGGAGACAAGGCGGAAAAGATCATGAGCTTAGATCACCCACCCCGGGAATGTTATTTGTATAAAATAAACTGTTCAAGAAAATGTCAAAATAGAATAACACATCGGCTTTGGGGTTTGCAAGTCTTTAATAAATGACCAGCTGCAGCAAAGACAGCCGTAAAGTGGTCCTCTTTATGGTAAGATTGTGAATGTGTGGAGCCATACCACACATTTTCCCATATGCCTTATAACATGTTGCAATGTATTTTACCATGTGTGTGCGCGTAATACAAAACTAAGATTTATCCCAATTGAATCCTTATGTTCATATAAATTCTGTGGAAGCACATTAATGTCTTATTATACAATAGATGAAAAGTATTTACTGACAATGTTATTACTTAACAACCTTTCTGAGAGAATGTTTAATAATTAAAATAATTCCTTTTAGCATGTTTCAGAGTATTCGAATCAGTTTGATGAAGTTGTATAATGTAATATGTGATAGTAAATAATATGAAAATCAAAATTGACTTTCCAATCCGATCACATCACCATGCTTTCTTCATATGCCAGATCCAGTACAATGTCTGCAAATTAATACTGTTGTAATACCTAGGATTGTTTACTTTGTGGATTTACTAAAATTGTTTTCATTGTTTCATACGCAGGTTGTATTGGGAAACATGAAACACATAGACAAAAGCAGAGACTACAAATTCATTGAACCATGGCTTGGAAGAGGTCTCATCACGGGATCAGGTGAGCACGAAATCTAATCCAAGTAATCCAACAACCAGTGGCTATTTCTCCATGTAAGAAGTGAGGAACTTCCTACAGTTTCATTTATACTTATTTCCAGTTTTCTACTTTTTAAGAGTTTAGTGAGCGTTATAAAATTTTGAGCGCAATCAAGGTTCGGTACTCGACTGCCAAGAGTCAATGTGCTAGCTTTCACCCGCTCGTTCCAGATCTGTTGCCCAAAGACGACCGTCTTTGCCTGTCCCTGAAGAACCTTTCTTGTTATCCTACAGGGAGATGGGTGAGGGGCAGTGCAAGGGAGGGCGGGGGTACGCGGGGGGTAGCCCAGTTATACGGTCCGTGAGGAAGCTCCCGTGGTTTCCTCATCAGTGATGCCAACTCTAGCATAATGGTTCTAAACCTAGTAAAATTTGAACTTCATTGGAACCTAGCACTCTGTGTTTGGCATAATGGTAAAATCCAGCATCATCTCATAAACGAGCATCTCTGGGAAACAAAGAAATTAAATTCTAATGAAGATATTTTGAGAAAAATATTTATTTTTTAAAAAAAAATCTCCAGATCTTGTTTGTACTTCTTCAGCCGACTTGTTTCAAACAAAAGAAAGTATGGCGACCAAGGGACAAGCTTTTACAGGCCCTGATCCATCCTCTTGTTTTCATCTTTTCATTATCCTCCCCGATTTAACAAGTGAGGAACATTTCATAAAAGGAAATCGGTAGAGAGAGTTGGAGGTCACAAATAAAACAAACGGACTCTGTTACCAGTTATGGAATTTTCTTCAACTTTTTTTTGAAGCACTATGCTAAACACATTTTATTGAATGGCCGAAATTCCTAATGTTGCTTAACTACAATAAATAATCAATAACGCAGTTGACAACTACAAAATAGCAAAATAAAATTGAACTTAAAACCTCTACAGTCATCACAAAATAATAGTAATTAACTAATAATAATTGTATAATAATAATAATAATAATAATAATAATAAACTCTAGCATAATTTTATACATTTTGCGTAATTTAAGATTTGAAACAGCACCTTTTCTCATCAGGAGGTTGGTATTGGAATAGCTGTTCTCAATCCACACATGACAGACAGGGAGGGCCTGCAGCTAACATTACAAATGCAATGGCTAATACAAGGTACAGGCGAAACATGTCCATTGACGTCCGCAGGATTTTTTCCAGGGAGGGGCAAGGAAGGAATTTTTTTCCAGGGGGGCAAACAAGGCACATTTTCTCCAATAATAGTGCTGTTCCCTCAAAACACATTGCTTAAATTTGAATTTATCATTTCGTGCAATAATTAACACACATTATTGTGGCTGAAATGAAATTATGTGTGAAATATATTATTTTTGGTTGACTTTCATTTTCCAGGGGGGAACGCCCCCCTTGCCCCCAACTTCCGGACGCCCATGTGTAATTGAACACATTTTCAAAAACTTTCCTCGGTCTGTTTACCATAACTTCCTACATCCCAAAAAGTCCGCGAGTAGCCACTGCCATCAACCCCTTTACCTGCCAAATTAAGACAGGTACTGGTACCCTGAAAGACATGTGCACTAAAAGCGCTCAGAAAAGATATGGGCGCTATAGGACATTGTTGCTGAAGAACAAGGACGATAAAGGACAATGTCGCTAATGGACATTGTTACTGAAGAACACAGTCGCTAAGGAACATAGTTTCTAAAGGACATTGTAGCTAAAGAGCATTGTCTCTAAAGGACATTGTAGCTAAAGGACATTGTAGCTAAAGGACATTGTCTCTAAAACACATTGCAACTAAAGGATTTTGTAGCTAAAGGAGATTGTAGCTAAAGGACATTGTCGCTAAACGACATTTTGCTAAGGAACACTGTCGCTAAAGGACATTTTGCTAAGGAACACTGTCGCTAAAGGACATGGGCGATAAAGGACATTGTAGCAAAATGAAATTGTTTCTAAAGGACATTGTCGCTAAAGTCCATTGTCGCTAGAGGATATTTTAGCTAAAGGACATTGTCGCCAAAGGACATTGTTGTTGAAGAACATTATAGCTGAAGGACATTGCAGTTAAGGGACATTGTCACTAAGGGACATTGTAGCTAAAGGACATTGTAGCTAAAGAACATTGTAGCTAATGGACATTGTAGCTAAAGAACATTGTAGCTAAAGAACATTGTCTCTAATGGACATTGTAGCTAAATAACATTGTAGCTAAATGACATTGTAGCTAAAGGGCATTGTCTCTAAAGCACCTTGTACACGATGAAATAAATCCTGAACAAGTCCTTGAATTGAACGTTTAAAAGGAAATGACGTCAGAGACAATGTAATTTTTCTCATTTGATCCAAGGTTCGGTGAAAGAATTTCTATTTATGATTGGTTCCAATTAACGCGACCCAAGTCTGACTGTCGACCAATCAGAGCACATGCTATCGAAATCGATTACCAAAAAGCGACCTCTAGGTCACAATACAATGTATCACTTTACATTTTTAATAATAATGATAATAATAAAATCGTCTATATTAGAGCGGGCGTGTTTCGGCCTCCAGGGTCGCTCTTACAACAAACCCTTGTCTGAGTGATTATCACAACGTAAAGTAAAACTAAAGTACAAATGGAATATATATGAACATACCCTGATTACATGTAAGCTGGATGAACACTGAATATAAAAATACAAATTGAATAGAAATAAGAAAGAAAAAAGGATTATATGTATCAACTAATGGACATAGATATCTAATGTTCGTCGCTTTCATCTTTAGTACATATAATGTTACATATATAAAGTTAGCTGGAACAATGAATGAAACAGCAATGGCAATAATAATAATAAATTGGTTGAGTTGGTGTTTTAAGTCCACTTTATGCACAGAAAGGCTGAATAATAATAATAATAAATTGAAAAGACAAAAGCAAATTTATGAAATTTAGAATGCTAATAGTTATAACAAATTACATGAACAGAGTTCCAATTATTACAATGGGTATAACTTATTTATAACAGAAAAGTTGCTCGTGATTATGTGCTTAACTGTCTTACAAGTAGATGATTTTTTAGTTTCTTTTTTAAACTATGGGTCCATAGATTTACCGTGATAATCTAGGCTTTCAAACATTTTTTCTTAACCTCAGTGCCTACAATATTGAAACACGATAACTATTCAGCCGAGAGATATAAGGTTTCGTTGTAACGAGTGCACTCAAGGTCCCCGAAATGACGTGTCAATCATACCCCGGCACGGGGCCAAACGTCGTTATGCGTACGGAAGACCGGTCGTGACTCTCGGTCCAGGTTTTCAAGTTCGGTACTGAGACGGTCGTTTATTGTCATACTATTGCGAGGCGGAGATTAATACCTTGAAAAGTTACACTGTTTTGTTTACCTTTGATATGTAGATTCGAACAATCATAAAACACTAATAACATAATATCTGGTACCTGAAAACGTCAAATAACAACACTGACGAACGGTAAAAAGTGAATATATATTGTAACAACAAAAAAATATTGCAATCAACAACTGTTTACAAAGCCTCCTCACTCTCACAACATTCACTCTATCTCTCTTTCACACACATGAGGTATTTTTACATGTGAAGTATGGATACAAATCATGGATCTCATTAACATATCATCCCTTTTAATTTTTAAACCTTTATGTGAATTTAGGGCATATGTCTGCCAGCTCCTGTGCTCTTTTAAATTAACTTAAGTGCCAGCCCTCGGAAAGCGGTTAACTAAGACAATTGGGTCGGCGTGGTTAAATCTTTCGTTCGAATGAACGTGTGCATCGAGTCGTAAGCACGACATTACAAGTTTCTCGGACGGGGGTATTACACACAAGCCTCTCTCGTCCAATGAGAACAACTACTCAATTACATAGTGATGCAAAAACTTAATTGGCTCCAGCTGCCGGAAATACACAAATGAATCGTCGGCGCGAGCAAAAATTACATCAAAAACCACTATGCAACAAATAATACTATTTCACGCACACGACCTTGCAATAAAAACAACTACGCTTTCCACAATTAAAAGGGACTCATCAGTCAAACATTGACAAATTAAATGGCGCGACGGGGCGGTCGGTTACACAAGACATGTAGCACACTTTGACAATTTACACTAAATATTAAAGAAATGAAATGGAGCTTCTAACGCTGAATGCAGACAATTAAATTAGAACATCTGAACATGAAATTACCCTTTTTTATAACAATACCAAAAATTATCAGACGCGGGGGTTAGATTCGGGGTTTCCTGAGTAACTTTGCGAATAAGTGAGACTTCGGCGTTAACTGTACGGTGTTGATACTAACGACGCACGTTTACATGTACATGAGACCCTCTGAAGTATACTGTACCAGACTCTGCTACATGGCGTGGTCCTTCATCTCTCCTGGACGCGGGACTTGCACACGGTTCCTTTTTGGCGAAATTGTCCTCCGAGGTCGATCGCGACGAAGAATAATTGCGACGATATGGTGTACTTGCACCTCCTCAGAACCTCGGGCGTTCCTCTTGTCACTAGCGTCGGGTGTACGTGGTCACGCGCCGGTTCGGGATATCTCTAGTGTCGGGCATCAATTGGACGTCGATCTGCAATCATCTCTCTCTGGTGCCGGGCTTCGTTTGGGCGTCGTTCTGGTATCATCCTTCCCTCTCTTTCTCTGGTAACTAGCTTCGGTTGGAACGTCGATCTGGAAACGTCCTTCGGGCTTTGGTTGGGACGTCGATCTGAAATCATCTCTCTCTGGAAACGTCCTTCGGGCTTTGGTTGGGACGTCGATCTGAAAGCGTTCTTCGGGCTTTGGGCAGTGTTTGGTTTCGGCGTCGTCTGACTGGCTTCGGCGTCGTTGCAGGCGTCAGGGAAGCGACGCCCCCCTTTCTCTATCTTCTTTAGCCCTCCATCCTTATGTAGTCCACGCTTGGCAAAAACAAATCACCGCGTAATCTTCACCAAAATAAGGCGCACACTGGTAACTCCCTATCCGCAAGTCGCTCACAGTACGTAAGGAAACAAAGTTCACGGACACAAAACAATGATCACGCGAGAGTGTAGCGCGGAGCTGCTCTCTCTATGAAATCCGGGTGAAAACTGTTTTTGGGATGGTAGCACCGCATATATATAAGAGATTCGAATTCTTCCGTTGAACAGGACGCTCTAGTGGCTTGGCTTCGCTTTCTCAGGGGATAGAAATGACCTCTGTCCATTGTCTTGAAAGGCGCGGTCGGCGACGCGTCCTGGATCCTTGCAGAGTTATGCTCCAGCTGGTTTTCCTGGTCATCCGTGAACATGGGTTCGAACGCCTGCTGCGACTCGAGCCCGGTAGCGGCGAAAATAATCTTTCCTTATCTCCGCGTTGGTGCAAATATGTCATGTTCTAGGCGGCGGCTGTCACTCAAGAAAAACTCGTCCCCAACTCCCGACGTCTGGCTCGGATACAAGTTTATTCACAAAATAAATCAAACCTCACACTTTCATGTTTGTGCATAAAATGAATCAATAAACAAAAAATAATTTATATCGAACTGCGTTTCACATGTCACTAGATACCGTGACATCGTATTAAATGGTTTTAGGTACAAAAGAATGGCGCTGATTAAATTAAAGCGTTTACTCTACACGGATGCAAGAATATTTTAGTTTTTCTATTGTAAACACGGTGCACTCACCATAGATGGTGTAACTCGATGTGCCATTCGTGCTGTATTCGCAAAAGCTAACCGAAATGTTCCATGAAATGAAATGTTTTCGTGTAAATGTAAAGTACTGTTTTATAGCATTTACTTAGCATTTATGCTAGCAAAAATGTTAAATGAAATTCTTCCGTCTAAAGCGGACTCGAGAAAATACATCAACAACACAATTCTTCCGAGATTATAATATGTCCCTACTTCTTCCTTTGGAAATAAAATTATCTTTGTTACGGTTAATAGCCAGTCTATTTATTCATTTTCATGCCGTACGTACACACTGCCACGTTTTGGTTAAATGTGAACTTGTCCAATTTTTCTTTGATCGTGTACATTAGCATTTTCAGACCATTCAAGATTTCCAATGGGAACACTGTTCAACGACTTTCAATTGCGTTCAATTCAACCACTTGTTCATGATAAATTTGCTCGTGTACAGGACGCTTTAAGGACATTTTAGCTAAAGGACATTTTCGCTAAAGAGTATTATTGCTAAAGGACATTGTAGCTAAATGACATGGACGTGACATTGTAGCTAAAGGACATAGACGATAAAGAACACTGTCACTAAAGGAAATTTTTGCTAAAGGATATGGATGATAAGGGACATTGTAGCTAAAATACATTGTTACTGATGGGCATGGGCGATAAAAGACATGGTTGCTAAAGAACAGGCATCAGAAAAGAGACGAGTACGTGCACTGAAAGACAATGCCATCTTTGGGCAACCCTTCCCATCAGAGAATCTATTCTTCGGCAACATTCTTATTGTGACCCTGTGTCCGATGATGTCTTTTGACGATGCTATCTCCCGGTGATCCTCTGCTTCGGAAATTTGACTTTCAACTATTCTGTCTTTATACGACTCAATCTCTTGACGGTGTTTTGTCCCCCTGTGGCAACTTTGTCTTTTTAACATGTCAGCAGGTTGGAGACGAGGGAAGGGGAAGTAAATGTAGAAACCTTCTGATTTTCTTTCAGCAGCAGCCGCTACCTGAAATCCGTCAGGCGGTAAAAAAAGGCTGATAAGGTAGTTCCTTCCAGCCTCCTTGCTGATTGTACCGAGGTGTAAGAAACACGTGAAAAAGAGTGTCGTTTATGAACTGTGGCTTCGACAAGACAGTAAATATTGCGAGTTACTATCATAGATTATTTTCACGTTATATGTCTGTTGTTTTCACAAAGTACGTACAATACATATGTTATACTTTGTGTATGTAGACTTCTCATTGTTTTTATAATTCCGGATCTGACAATTCTGAAAAGTGTCATGCACACTTGGCTTAGTGGTAACGCTGTCACCTTATAATCAAGGGGCACTGGGTTTGATAGAGGCACATAGTGTTTCGGATCGCACTTTAAACTGTAGGTCCAGTCCTGATTAGCCTATCTGATCAAAAGTGGACTTAAGGTCTTTTAATAAAAAGTGTCAAATAAGAAAAAAACTACAGGATGTTGCAAAGTTTGGTCATCTGTTATGGCTCTCTCTAAAATTCAGCAGTAGTGACTAACTTGATTTTTCAGGTCCGAAGTGGCACGCCCACAGGAAGATCCTGACACCCGCCTTCCACTTCAGGATCCTGGAACAGTTTGTGGAGGTCTTCAATGAAAACTGCCAAATTCTGGTTCAGAGGCTGTGGAAGGAGGTCGGCAAGGCACAGTTCAACATTTTCCCTTACATCACTCTTTGCACACTCGATGTCATATGCGGTGAGTCATCCAAGCAGAACATCCACGAACCACCCATGGTCCTTTCTCTGTCTCATTTCATTCAACATATGCGGTATCTTCTTCCTAACGAAAACGTGACCCCTGAAATTTTAAAAGGGCACCAGGAACTCGATGTCCACTGAATTTTAATTATATTATTAACATTTCATCCACTTCTATGTTTCTTGTCCCTCAATCTTCTTTTAATGTTAAAAAATGCTGAATATTCTTAGTGAACGTTGAAATACATAATGATCATTTGAATGAAGAATACTTATTAATGTTAATTATCATAAATGCTACATGTATTAGAAAAACATTTGCACCTAAAAGGGACGAGGAGACAGGTGAGTGGAGAAGGTTACATAATTTAGAACTGAATAATATGTATTCATGCACAGATATTATTAGAATAACTAAATCAAGAAGACTTAGATGGGCAGGCCATGTGAAACGCATGGGAGAGGAAAGAATGTTTGGAAACCTGTTGATAAGAGACCTGTAGGAAGGCCAAGACGAAGATGGAGGGATAATGTTGAGATGGACCTGAAGGAAATCGGTAAGAATGGAAAACATTGAATCGATGTTGCCCAGGATTGATTGATTGATTGATTTGTTGTTTTAAGTCCACTTTATACACAGAAAGGCTAATCGGGACTGGACCTACAGTTTAAAGTGGGATCCGAACCACTATGTGCCTCCACAGCCCAGGATAGGGACAGATGGAAAGCTTATGTTGCTGTAGCCATACGCCTTCGGGATTAAGAAGGCTAGAGAGCTCAGTTTAGTGAATGAAGAATATAATGGACATAGACAGTGTATATTAGCATTTTTGTTTGAGTGCATATTTATGATGTTCCATACATGTTAAAAAATGCACTTAGATTGACACTTAAATTTTCAATGATCAAACACTACAAGTACAGAGGTTATAAGTGAATTATTTCTATATTTTCCTCATAACTTTAGAATCGGGGTGGTTGCCACCCTGGCCACCTCAAATTATTTACACTTTACTATGTGTCTCCATGGCAGAGCGAAATGCACAGCGGATAGCTTTATTTTCCTAAACTTTTCAATTTTGTTTGAATTGAGAAAATATATTGTCTTGTTACTTTTGTTTTGTTTTCCTCGACACAAGGTGTCCAGTGTTGAATCCACGTTTGAGTAGTTCGGGTACCATTTTTAATTCTAAATGGAGTCCTGATCAGTCTACCAGTGCTTAAAGAGGATATACGAGAACAAACTTTCTGTGTTTTGAGTCAACTTTATGCACAGTAAGGCTAATCGGGACTGGATCTACAGTTCAAAGTGGGATACGAACCACTTGTGCTTCCACCGGGTATCTAACCCTGGACTCCTTGATTACAAGGCGACCATGCAACTGTTATTTACAAATCGACCTCAAGGCTGTAACACTAATCAAGTGAGCTTCAAAACGCCATTTTTGTTATTTTGAAGATGGTCCGTCTTATACACGCTTGTTGTACCAGTGAAGATTTTTTGCCCTCTGTCAGCCTAAAACTTACAGAAATTTCTCGGCAAATGAAAATTATCTTACCGCACCAGCAAGTTTACTAATGGAGAAACAAACTCGACAATGGCCTCAGTTCGCAGGCAGATGGGTGGATAGGCCTTCAATAAGTGACTACACGTGGACCCCAAAGACTTATTCTCCTTAAGGTATACAGGCACTAACTCAAATTTCAAAATATATGCAGATCAGCAATATGCGTGTGCTAAAATGCAGCAAACTTGTGCAACACTACATACAGAAATGAACTAGATGATAAACAAAAACAAATTAAAGTTTTCATTTGACTATCCCTTGTATAATAGAACATACTGGTAAGATATTCACTTAACCTGACTGTATTTTATTGCACAGAGTCAGCGATGGGAACGAAGGTCAACGCGCAGAAGAATTCTCGGTCAGAATATGTCTCAGCCATTTACAGGTATGTACAGTCAGCTTCTAATAATTTCTACTAATTGTGAACTTAGAGCAATTTATAACAAACATTATATGATATTATATTAATATACACAAACTGTTTTCTTCTCAATAGGGATAACTCTCGAATGGGACAAATACAGTGGCGTCGCTAGGCCATCTGCTTTGGAGGGTCTGCCACCAGATACATGACTTACTACTATTGTAAATATTTTTAATGTTTGAAAATAGCAAAGTGATTAATAAGACAATAATATACATAACAAACATAAGGAATTAAAACAAACATAGACTTACTGCATTAATTTTTAATAATAGTATTATATTTTGTTGGTGGAATCATCTAATTAAAACAGATGGATATTCTTGTCCTGTTTTTCTAATGCTGGTGAACTATGTCTTTATGTATCAGCTGTACTCTGCGGTTCGAATTTCTTGCAAAATTATTAATAACACAATCCACACACAATTCATGACAGTCTTCCTTTTCTATGGCCAGTATTGCAAGTGAGGAAAGTCTGTCTTGGCCCATACTATTACGCAAAAATGTCTTGATTCTCTTCAAACAGCTAAAACTCCTCTGACACGATGCTGATGTCACAGGAATTGTCACTGCAATTTGCAACATTCTGCATAAGTTCGGAAACATGTCTTTTGGAATGGCGTTCATTAAATGTTAAATGTATACTATGGATGTGATGGTGTATGTCAAGTTCTTTAGGTAATTTTTTGCAACCATGATTTCAGCGATCGGCACTTGTAATTGAAAATATTCACAAAAACCACTCAAGAATTGAGGGTTCAAAAACAAGTCAAAATTTGTTGTAAGTAAAGAAGGTGACATACGCTGAATTCCAACCAGAACACTGGAAGTTGCTTTATCTTTGAAACGACTTTCCAGCTCATTTATCATTCGATCAATGATAGCGTAAAAAAGTCCGCAGAATTCAGATTTATCGGTATAAGTTTTGTGCCCCAGGGTTTCATTTACAACGTGGTCTTTCAGTGATGATGGTAATGTGTGAATACGTTTGTGAACTTTTGAATAATATTCAACACTTGTTTCATTGAGAGTTACCTTCTGTTTCGCAAATGACTCTGGCTCTTTGTATACAGAGTTAAAATATTCTTCATTTCGCATACCGCGTAAAGTGTCAAGCACTGCATTAACACCTGCAATTGCCTCCGCAATATCAAGGCTTGGTGACTGCAACTTGTTATTGAGAATTTCTGTTATGGACAGAAGCTCAATGAAAATAAACAGAGACGTCATGGTTGGAAAGAAACGGCTGTTTAGGTCCTTCGCTTTCACTGCCTAAATCTGAAGTGATGAAACTCTCGACTTCTTTTGTAGATGAACTTGGAGTGGGAGGACATGTTTCCGATTCAGCTAGTGCAGTTGAAGCAGGTACCTTATCTTCATCGAGACAATCTGTGACTGTGCTGCATTCGCTTAAAGCTTCAGATTTCAGGCGCTTACTTCGAATAATAAATTTGTCCATTGTTGTAAGAACAAAGTAAATGTTACAAAAAGCTTTGATAACAAACACACAATATCACAAAATCCGTAACACAAAACGCACCACTACCGTTTCCTCGCGTAGCAACCGTTGTGAAAATAGAACAAATGACGACGATCGTTTGCACTGTTGCCAGCTAAAGACATGGCGTGTCAGATGTAAGAACGTGGTTTTAAAAAAAAACAACTATGTCACAACGAAACGATTCTTTCCCAGAATATGTATCTAGAGGTATGTTCCTTCATTAACAATTGTTCAAATATGTTTTCTCGAATACTGTATGTAATAATAGCTAAAAATTGGGGGGCTTATCGATGGATTGGGGGGGGGGGGCTGAAGGTCCCCCAAAAAGGGCCTAGTGACGCCACTGGACAAATATAATAGACAAACTAGAAGAATTATACATGTAAACATGAAATGTAATCAAAATATAACACCATTAAGCCTTGTTTCCATGATATAAAAAACGCAATATGCTGACCAAGGCAGTAATTTATTTTATTATAAAACATAAACTAAACGTAACGTTTCAATCTTCTAGCAAGGTCTTCTTCAGACTCTGCACCAAGTACAAATGTCACAAGATACAAAAACAGGACGAATATATATACACAAACATTACTCCCCTCCAGATTATTAGAAAGTTGTTCTAGAACATTCTAGCAGGAGGCTTTCCCTTGTCAACTGTACTTTCACCTAAAAGGCTAAACATATATAGAATGTGGTTCACCTTCTTCCTGAAAGACAGGTTGAAACAACATAGGGATGATGTACGACTTAAGAGAGAGAGAAATGTGATATTTAAACACATGAGAGAAACAGGACATGACATAGAGTGGGATGAGGCTAAGCAGATGGGAAGGGAGAAGATAATACTAGTGAGAAAATGGAAGGAGGCCAAGAAAATAGAGAAGAAAGGAGAAGACACAATGAACTGGAATGGGGGATTGAAGTTAAACAAATAATGGAAGAAGGTGTTAGAAAGAGTGGAAAAGACAAGAGAGAAAGAGGAGAGAAGAACGAAGAAGAATGAAGGAAAAAGAGCATGAGATAAAGAGTCCAACCAAATTCTATATGGAAGTAAAATATGTTTAGCCTTTTAGGTGAAAGTACAGTTGACAAGGGAAAGCCTCCTGCTAGAATGTTCCAGAACAACTTTCTAATAATCTGGAGGGGAGTAATGTTTGTGTATATTCGTCCTTTTTTTGTATCTTGTTACATTTGTACTTGGTGCAGAGTCTGAAGAAGACCTTGCTAGAAGGTTGAAACGTTACGTTTAGTTTATGTTTTATAATAAAATAAATTACTGCCTTGGTCAGCATATTGCGTTTTTCAAAATGTAACATTTTTTATTTATATTTTCATAGTCTGAACAGAAAGCAATTAAGTACAACTTCTACCGTTGTTAAAAAAATTGCCTTAGAAGAAAACATTTTTTGTTATTACTGATTGATTGATATGATTTATTTTACTTCGTTTTTCTGCCAATTTTTGCTAATTGAAAATATGTGAATGAATAGTGATGAAATGAGATGAATATAGGAACAATCATAAACACACATGGCGACACAAATCTCCACTGGCTGTAGATCCAGACGCGACAACCTCGTTAGTCTGTAAAAAGCAGTCCAGGGTGTACTACGTCGAAGAGTGTTAGGGTGTTTTCCGAAAGGATCACCCCTTACACCCCTAAAGAATTACAATATACGGTGTATTGTAGGTTTGCTATGTTATATAAGAAATACGTGGTTATCAGAAAAAATCTTATTTTTCAATTTTTAATACGAAGTTGTTTTTTTCTGTCTGTTAGGGGTGTTTTCTCTTCACTCTCTGGTGTAGTCATTGATTAAGATTGTGAAAAATTGTCCTCTTGAACTAGTGGAAGTGCCACTCTAGTTCAATAGAATAACGGGGAGGATTATATTTTGCTCGAAAAACTGATGAAGGGAGCGTGTATTCTCCTAAAACGTCACAACCAAAATTTTTTATGCTTGTAACAACCGTAGACAACAAGATAAAGAATTCTACTATGGAAGCAATGCAACCATAGAAGAAAATTTGTAGATTACAATTGTTGAGTGTAGCAAAGATTAATTTGTCTCTTTTCTTCTCTTTCTATATAAATGTGAACCCTTTGTAACCTGAAAGAAGAACAAACCATATGCAAATTAAAACTAAAAATATCATTTTACTTTTCTTCTCAATTGCAGGTTCGGTATCTTGCTGCAACATCGCCAAACCAGACCGTGGCTCCATCCGGAGTTCGTGTTTCAATGGACGCCAACGGGAAAGGAGATGAAGAACATAGTGAGGGTCCTTCATGACTTCAGCAACAGGGTGAGGTTCATTTGTTGTCTGAACTACATAGCGAGACTGGAATGAAAAACTTATTAACATTCCGTGCTTTCCAGAATTTACCAGCGTCCATCGGACTGGTGAACCAAAAAATAGTGTCAAATTCGGTGAAATCTGGAAAGCTTCATGCTGAAACAAATGAAGACTAGATTCCATAAGCGCACGCACGTTCGTGTTGATTAGGAAAAACTCACTGATAGTGACTAAATCACAGAATATATTTCATGAATATTATATATTTTCACTTATCGAGATCTCAATTTGCATGTGCACTATGAATTTAAGTGGTATTCTTTTGTAAAAAAATATCGAATATTGCGAATGGATGCTTTCCTGTATGCTGCAGCAGAACAGGGACCCAGTTGAGCTACTGAAAACAGTAGAGAACGTTAGGTACAGTTCATCAACTGAAAACAGTAGATAGAATTTTCAGTAGGGAAAAAAATCTGACTATGAAATTTTGTATGGTGTTGCCAACTTAAAATAGTGATTTCCTATCTTGGTGCAATTTTCCCCCTTATTTTTAACCACTCTGTGTAAAATGAAAATTAGAGCTAATTTTCAATTTCCATTTTCACTGTCAGCACCACCGAACTACAGCGCCTTGATAACGTAGTGTGGAAAACGACCCAAGAAACTGTTTCCCCGAGACGATGACAAGTAGATGGCAGTGCGATCGACCCAGGTGCTAATTTTCTTATGAAAGTAATGCGGCTTTGTTAGTTTTTGGAATATGTTATGTAGATTTGTTTGTCTTGAAAGGCGGTACGTGAATTGATGAAAACAGTTATATTTGTGGAGTGATTTGCAGTCACGAAATGACATTAATTTGGAAAGAAAAGTAAAATAAAATTAATAAATAAATAGCATGCGTAACACAAGAAGAAACATCGCAAAGTGATTCCGGACGTCAGGTGTTGGATTGTGTACTAGAGTTTTATTTTCTATGTTATTAGAATATAAATAGTATCCTGAGAGATATTTCATACCGAGGCGACAAACCACAAGTGTCGCTTGGAAGCGAGCAGTCCGTAATCAATGAAGCCTTTCGAACCGTAGGGACACAAGCTCTGACTGCACCGTTTCTTCAGGGAGATTTTACACCAAAGCGACAAGCGACAAATACGAGAATTTCACACCAAAGCGACACGGGTCCTTCGGTCCAAGGCAACTTTCACACCGAAGCGACACATGTTGCTTGGAAACGAGCCAATCAAGAGCAACATTTCACATCGTAGCGGCATGACGGGAAGCACAGGCCAGCGTTCGGTTGGTGAAATCCTCAAGCGATAAGTGTCGCGTGTCCCTTGTTGCTTTGGTGCACAATCTCCCTAAAGCAAGACACTCATTGCATCGCGCATGCGCGAACAACAAACCACGGCAACATGTTGCAAGCTATTGAGGAAATGGCCCAGTTTGAGCGACAAAGCGACACGTGTGGCTTATCGTGTCGCCTAGATCTGTTGTTGTAATGTGCGGTTTTTCGTGTCGCCTATCTGTTGTTCGCACAATTAGCAGCGAACGCTTGCCAATAGACTGAAGGCAGGCACCATGTCGCTTGTCACTTAGTTGGGAACTCCCCCTGTAGCGCGTCGCTTCGGTCTGAGCACCCTTCTTCCTTTAAGGAGCTTTCCGACCGAAGTAACAAGTAGCACGCGAATACGCCATATGAACGTGTCGTTTGCTGTTTGGACCCTCATGTGCAATGAATGCTATTTTACAGTCTGGAAGTGTGTGTCACTAGTGTGACAGTGTGAACATCCCGTGTCACTTGTCCCATTGGTTTGAAAGTTTCCTTACACTCATGTCGATGGCACTAAGAAAGTTTTGTGGGGTTCCCCTTGTCGTTTCATGGAGTCATCATCGCCGCGATTAGTTTAAAGCGGAAGAAAAGAGACAGTAAATATCCAAAATACAAATGCTTCAGTGTGTATATCTTTAAAAGAAATGATGATGATGATAATAATAATGAACCTAATTCATACACAAAAATTTAGTTGCCAAGAGCATTCCACGCGTATTTTTTCTCCCGTATTATTTACGAAAGTATGACGATAACAGGACGTGGTCGACTGTCTAGAATGTTCGTTAATATCTTCGCGACCACTGTACCAAATATCATAGCAATTATCACATTCATAGAAATACTTCATGTAAAAGAATCAGACGTTGCAGAGAAAACTCCATTTACTTCCATTATAAGCAGACGAATACCAAGCACCGAGTTCAACACCAGCGCCACTAGCGGATCATTTTCGAGTGGAACCAGCCAGAGCGCGCAGAACTGTGCCGTTTTCCACACTACGTTATTCTAGGCGCTGTAACCGAACTGATAAGAATCGACCACTTTCACTTATTTTACATTTTTATTGTTGAACAGTGTTATTGATCCCATGCGCATCATTTGCTCCAGACTCCTTACCTACCTGCACTAAGCTTTGAATTTTGTTCTCTCTACACTGTATCATACTTCACTAATAAAATGCATCATCTCTTTGCCGTATTTTACTGTAAACTTCTTTCGTAGGTGATCGCCGAGAGGAAAGATCTGCTTCATTCAACCAAAGAACAATCGAATCAGCAGCAGAAACAGGACGAAGAGAATGGCCTGGGTAAGATATACATGATTATATCAAGTTCATATGAGCATGAGTGTTTGTGAGTGTCCTTTCATCAATTTCATCATATCATCACTCATCCCCATCTTCGCAATTAGCCAAAAGTGGCATAAAAGTGAAGTAAAATAAACTCAGTCAATCAGTCACTTTATTATTACTTCAAACCAATAGACTCCTGAATATTGGTTCCGAAATCTTCATTTTGAATTTTTAATGTCATTTAACCCATTCCTTTTCTTTGGAGTGACAAAAAATTGCTTACTTATTGTAACTATTTTCTAGTTTTTTTCCCTTGTATCTTCTTTTTTTCTTCGTGATTCTCTTTTATTAGTCTTAATGGTGTTTACTTACTTAATTGTGTATACTCCCTCTTTTCTTGAACATTTATCTTTCTAGGTTTCCCTTCTGTATTCTGTCTCATTTTCTTCTGTATTCCCTCTTTCTATTTGTCACTCCTCTATACTTCTCCTTTCATTCTCTCTCCCTCTCTCTTCCTATATTTTCCCCTCCTTTTAGTCTCTTTCCCCTCTTATTTCCTCTCTCTCCTTTCTTAATTTTTCCCCTTGTATGTACACATTGCTTGCATTGTAGAATTTTTTCTATTACAGACTTCTTTCACATTTAAGTTGCTATTACAACAATGTAACATTGGCAAGATCCATTCTATAACTGATTCTTTTGTTAACTTTTTTAACCATATTGTAACTGTTATCTTTAATCAAACTAAAAATAAATATCTGATGAAGGGAGTGTGTGTTCTCCTGAAACGTCACAACGAAAAACTGTTTTTATGCTTATAACAACCGTAGAATAATTATTTTCTTTATTTCTCCCCACTTCTTGATTTCTCTTCTACTCTCTCTGTGTTTATTCTTCTCTGCCTCGCTTCTCTTTTCTAATCGTTTCAGTCTTTCTCCTCACGCTTCTCTCTCTCTCTCTCTCTCTTTGTCCCTCTCTGCTCGCTTCATTCATTTTCTCTCTCTTTGTTTTGCTTTACCCTTCACTTCTTATTTCCTCTTTCTTTCTTTCTTTCTGTCCATTCATTCAACCTTTTCTGCTTTTTCATATATATATCTTATCTTTCTATAAATCCTTGCTTATGATCAGGGCTAGGATTTTGATGAAATTGCATCTTTTTTTCTGGTGAATAAGAAACCCAAATCTTTTAATATTTATATGTTTCCTGTCGTGCTGAAACTTTTAAGCACTATTTGTTGGGGCATTTTTTTGCATTTTTTGCCATTATGGGTTGTATAAGTCATTTTTTTTGGCATTTTAAGTCATTTTTTTATTTTCTTAGTTTTTCAGAGCACTTGTACGCTGCGAGTGCATGGGCAGCATTAACGTGAAAGGATTAAGATGAATAAATATCCTATTTTTTCATATCTTCCCTAGACAATTTAAAATATATGAAACCGCAGCTACCTTCCATCCGTCTCAGAAGAAAATAAACAACACGAATATAACGATTTCCTGACAATGAAATTCAATTGTTAGAAGTTCAAAACAGCTCGCAATTTTGCCCCAGGAGAAGAAAGTCGTTGCCCTGCCTAATCTTATCTTCTAATCTGCTCAGACCAATTGTCGTGTTCCTTCAAAGTGAATGGATGGAACGTGTGATCTGGCCATTGTCGAAGTTCCTGTTTATTGCGAGAATTTACTTTGGTGCAGTGTTCAGTAGAGCAGGTTTTCGAAGCATTGGACAAGATGCCAAAAACCAAGCAAAGTACACAGTACAAATTAAAACAGTTTGTGTCCCAGTATGGTGAAAATACGTTCAGTACGGACGGATCAGTATTATTCTGTCAGCTTTGTGGTGTAAGAGTTGCTGCGGAAAAGAAATTCACGGTGGAGCAACATGTCAACCGCGAGAAACACAAGGCAGCTCTGAAGCAAATTCAAGATCAGAAGAGGACGGTGCAATTGTTAATGGGTGAGTGTTCCTCCAAATCCTCTGTTATTTCTGAAGAACTGTGCGACGCTTTTATTTCTGCTGACATTCCTCTAAGTAAACTAAATAATCCTAAACTTCGAGCATTTTTGGAAAAACATACTGGGAAATCGATACCAGATTCTTCCACGCTAAGGAAAAATTATGTCAAGAAATGCTACAACCAAACAATGGATCAAATTCGGCAGAAAATTCATGGTAAAAAAATATGGGTGTCAATTGACGAAAGTACCGACTCACTCGGACGGTACATTGCAAATGTAGTGATTGGTACGATGCAGGAATCTGAGTCTACTCAAGTGTTTCTAATAAATTGTGAATGTCTAGAAAAAGTGAATTATTCAACGATCAGCAAAGTTTTCATTAACGCGATGCAGTTATTGTGGCCCGACGGCATTCAATATGACAAGGTGTTGCTTTTCGTAACAGATGCGGCACCGTACATGGTTAAAGCAGGGAATTCTCTGAAAGGTCTGTACTCGAAAATGGTACATGTAACATGTCTTGCACATGCGTGTCACCGTATTGCTGAAGAACTGCGAAGTCACTTTCCTGATGTAGACCAACTGATTGCAAACATTAAGAAGATTTTCCTCAAGTCCCCATCACGAGTGTTAGCTTTTAGGTCTCATGCACCTGATGTGACTTTGCCACCAGCTCCTATTCTTACTAGATGGGGTACATGGTTAGAGGCTTGTGGTTACTATTGTGAAAATTATAAAGTTGTGAAAGAAGTTGTAACCTCGTTCGACAGCAGTGAAGCATTGTGTATAAGACAAGCACAGGAACTCTTGGCTGATCCCGAAATGGAGGGAAAATTATGCTATATAAAGTCCAACTTCGGCTTCCTACCTTCTGCCATAACTTCACTCGAGACATCTGGAGCTACATTGGTTGATCAAGTTAATGTCCTTAACAAAGTTCAGGATAATTTGGAAGCAGTTCCAGGTGCTGTTGGAATACAAGTGAGAGAAAAGATGCAGAAAGTGCTAGGGAAAAATGCAGGATAAACAATAACATGTTCTATTCATGACGTATTGTGTGGGAAAACGTTTTCGTTGCCCGACTCTGAAACCGAATTAGAACCAAGTGACATTGTATGTTTTAAATATGCCCCTATTACCTCTGTTGATGTTGAAAGGAGCTTTTCTATGTATAAAAGTGTGCTAGGTGACAATCGTCATCCATTTCTTTTTGAAAATTTACAGAAAATATTCGTTACACACTGCAATTCAAAACTGAACAGTAACCTCTCATAATTTGTCAAAAGTTGCATACTAGAGTTGCTGTAATTTGAAGTGCAAATAAAATTTTAGTTTGGAATTTTTAACGGTTTTTAGGTCATTTTTAAAGTCATTTTTTGGCAATTTTTAGGTCATAAATGCATCTTTTTAAGGGCATTTTTTACGAATTTTTAGGTCATCAAAATCCTAGCCCTACTTATGATGATGCCATTCGTTGGTCAAGCATGTTAACTGGTCAACTTACGATCTTTCCACCGAAGTTTGGGCATATGGGTGTTTTTTGCCAGTGTTCCTTCATCAGTGTGATCTTATCATTACTTATCCTCATCGTCCCGATTAGCCAAAAGCGGCATACCCCCCTCTACTTTGGAAAAAAATATCCGGGGACAGCTTCAGTAAGGAATTTTTATATTTTCAGGTACGAAGAAGCGGATGGCCTTCCTCGACCTTCTTCTCGAAGCCTCTGAGGACAACGGAGGAAGCCTTTCCGACCAAGACATCAGGGAAGAAGTGGACACCGTCATGTTTGCTGTAAGATCAATATTCTTCTGCCGTTTGAGATTACAATAAGAGAGTTTATGAAGTATAACATATATTCATGTGAATAACTAGAAAATTTAGACTCTCAGTTGCAATATTTGCTTCACTACCATTACTCTTTGTCAATTGTTTCGCAACACTCCACCCTTACTGGGCCGCTTCTGGCAGGAAAAACCCAAATAAACAACTAAAAAGGCTCGTTAGTCCTGGGTTCCCATCCCGTTCCTCACCAGAGCGCTCGAAATCAAAGAATCAATCACAGGCAAGAACTTACTGAATTAATGTTACAGGGTGATGGCTGAAAACTCGCAGAAATGGGCTTTATACATTTATTTACAATTCAACAAAACAAGGCTCGGATTCTTCCAATAATTCTCTAATTTACATTATTTACATTTCTCTAACTTGAACCCCACGGCAGAACTGCCAAGTGGAAGCTAACTAGCATCGGCGGAACCGCCTCGGGATGCTCTTTCTCATGGGAGGCCAATGGACACCGAAGATCACTCTCACTTCTGCTATTCGTTTCACACACACTCTCTGTCCTGTCCTCTGTCAGAGGCCATATTTATACTTCCTCCCACGTCGCATGGGGGAGGGCTGAAAGTTTAAATCTTATTGGATCTTTTAAACTACACTGAACCATGGAGAAACCCAAGCATACAAAAACACAAGCAAAACACAAAAAAGAAACAAAAAAACAAATACTGTTTGTAACACAATTGACATTCTGTTGACAGTTTGAAATTTTCATTGAGGGATGTATTTTGTCTGTCCTCCTCCGTAGCCGAGCGGGTTAAGGCGTTCACTCGTCTTGAGATCGTTCGCTGCGGGACGGCGTAGGTTCGAATCCGGCTCTGGTCGGAATTTATTCGGCCTACGTATAGGGAGGAAATTGGGGAGCTCCGAATGAGTGAGCGGTAACCCGGTCGAGAAGACCTACAACGGCTGGGGGGTTCGACGGGCTGACCACCCGTCACCCCAATACTGGTCTAAGATCTCCACGCTATAACAGGTGACGGAGGAACAGTGTGGGAGGGAGACCAGCAGTCGGTAGGTAAGCCAAGGCTCTCAAGGGCTGTCGCGCTATGGGTTATTATTATTACGTATTTTGTCTACAGACCAATTGCATTTTTTTAGAATTTTTCAAATATAGCTAATTGAGTAACAGAAAATATCATTTACATTATTATTTTGGTTCAACACATTTCTTAGAAAATGATTGAGCAGATTTCGATATATTTTTATTTAACTATTCTGATTTCGATTTAATTCCAATTATAGAGATATAATAATAATAATAATAAAAGTTAAAAATTCTTATTTAATAAAATTTCAAGATATATCTGTAAAAAAGTGAATATTAAGAAAAATTTAAAACATAGTTGATATCTATTTATTATTCTGGAATGGGAAGTAAAATCACAGTTTCTATTTATATTTAAAACATTAAAATGTTATGTAAATTTGGGTACACATTCCTGTTCGATACAATTATCCAGATTAATTAATAAATCGTTTATTCGTTAGCATATATTAAACATTAAATTAAGTAGGCTTTCTAATAGCCTGCTACAATGGGTTAGTATGATAAATATAGAAAAATATAGTCCGTGTTGATGCACGAACAGTAATCTGAATATGTGTATGGATCTTATATTTGCTTAGTTATGTGTTTTTTTGCTGCAGGGCCACGACACGACAGCCTGTGCTATTAACTGGTGTATTCACTTATTAGGAGCGCATCCTGATGTTCAGGTAAGATTTTGGAACTTTAAACCATTTCAGCAATGTAATAAATGACGATGGCCATTTTATAAAGCATTTGCTGCTATTACACGGTTGACAGCAATTAATGTAATTTTAATGATTCAAGTTTTAAAAATATATTTATGGTGCACACAACTGCAATTTAGAATCATTATCTATCTTTATCAGTGTGTCTACCAGTCAAGAAAGTCATGGAAGTCAATAAAAAGTCAAGAAAATAAACAAGTATGTCAAGAAGTCAATAAAAAGTCAAGAGATTATACTTGTGGTCAAGAAGTTTTGCTATCACAATGACTGATTGATTTAATTTATTTTACTTTACTTTTCTGCCCTTTTGGCTAATTGAGAAGATGAGGATGAAGGGAGATGATATAAGATGGATGAAGGGACAGTCACAAATATATAGGGATAACAACATGAGCCCCACATAAGAATGTACTGGCTGTGAGTCCAGACGCCAGAGAATCGCCAGTCTGCCTAATGCAGTCCAGGATGCATTAATATATAAAGCAAGTCTAAGTCTCTTGTTACGTACAGCTTCAGTTTTCATCTTAACTAGCATTTTTGTAGGGGTTTTACATTAAAAAATATTTAATTTCTTGATTGCTAATTTCTAACTTTACCTAATTAGGGGTCGAATAAAGAAAGGTTAAGGAAAACTACAAAAAAGGTCAAGGAAAAGTAATGAAAATTCCAGAATTTTGGTAGACACTCTGTTTATTCAAGATAAAATGTTCAAATTTGATTTTTTTTTCTTTGTGTGAGTGTTGTAGTATAAGTCTGTATATATAGCATTCAAACAGCTAATTGCGCCATCTTCACTTATTCCAGCCTCGATACAAAAAAGAGAACCCAAAAATGTCCGGGACTGTACAGTACATGTACTCACGAAAAAACACGGTTGTGTTTTGTATTTGTAAACAGGTAGACTGTTAAATTTTAGTGGCAAAATACATACATTTTTAACAATAACTTTTATCAACAGAGCGCACTAACACATTTGTGCACCAAAGACATTATTTTGTTCAAGAGTTTTACCAAGGCTGACAACCTATTGCCTTTGCTACAAGTCGAATGTATTTATCAACATTATATCTCATCGAGGTATACGAGGGTCACTATTTATGTTTTGAGCCTAACAATTAAAAACAGGAATTTGGCATTGAAAACTGCTTTATTGTTTTTCGAAGTATTCTCCTTTATGGTCAATACACTTTTGCATTCGTTCGAACCATCTGTCAAAGCAGTTTTTCCAATCTTCTTGAGACACCTCCATAATATGGTTTTGAACGCATCAACGGCGTCTTCCGCCGACGAAAATCGTTGTCCACGCAATTTATTCTTGACATTCGGGAACAAGAAGAAGTCATTGGGTGCCAAATCAGGACTGTACGGCGGATGACCCATCAATTCGATTTTTTGACTGTTCATAAAGTCGGTTGTTAGACGAGATGTGTGACAGCTGGCATTGTCTTGATGAAGAATGATCCGACGGCGTTTGTTTGTTTTCCGTATTTGACCGAAGACCTCTGGCAAACAAATTGTTGTGTACCATTCAGAGTTGACCGTTCTACGTTCCTCTAAAGGCACAGTTGCCACACGACCAGTTTTCCAGAAAAAACAGGCGACCATTTGTTTCGATGTGCTTCGAGCGTGAACAAATTTTGTTGGGTTGGGCTCATCTTGGAACACCCACACCGTCGACTGCTGTTTACGTTCCGGCTCATATGCATATATCCATGATTCGTCACCTGTTACAATCTTATATACGTCTTTTGAAGCACCACGATTGTATTTATTGAGCATTTGTTTGCACCAATTGACGCGAGCGTCTTTTTGAGTTTTTGTCAAATTGTGTGGGATCCAACGAGAACATACCTTTCTCACAGCTGAATGATCATGTAATATTTTATATATGCTGGTGGAACTAATGCCTATGGTTGCCTCAATCCCACAGTATGTCACATGACGATCTTGCAGTATTAGGTTTTGCACAGCATCAATGTTTTCTTGAACAACAACTGATTTTGGACGACCTTCGCGAATCTCGTCGGTGAGCGAATGGCGGCCACGATTAAATTCGTTATACCAGCGTTTCACAGTGGCAAAGGATGGGGCTTCATCGCCAAATGTGGAAGTAAGTTGATCGATGCACTCTTGTCTTGATAATCCACGTCGAAAATTGTACGAAATCATCGCACGAAAATGTTCACGAGTTAATTCCATTTTATTGTTGTCGCGCAATCTCCAAGGCAACATAAACAACACAAATCAAGCTATTGACAAAACATTTGAAGTACGTTATGGTCAATAATGCCAGACGATTCCGTGCAAACGTCAAATCGCGTCTAATTTCAATCAGTGTTGCCAATGCTCAAAATATAAATAGTGACCCTCGTAGTATTCATCCAGAAACCATGATTCTTATCTCATAAAAGAGGTAATTTAATTGGTAATAATCTATGTGAGGAGAAAAGTTTTCGTATATGCAATACGAGGGAAGATATTAGCCAAAATATTAGCGCATGTTGCATACAGTAGGCCATATTGGAAAACAGCCATCTGGGATGTACACTAACTCATAGTGTGATGGACTTCACCACTGTTTTCTTAAAAATGGTTAAAGAAACTGAGTCACTTTTGAGCTGAATATACATACTAGACTAATGAGGTACCTAAGTGTGTTTCCTAACGTAACCAAATTTTGTTTTAGACCAAAGTGGTAGAGGAACTTGAGGAGATTTTTGGCGACTCAGACCGGCCGGCGACGATGCAAGACCTCCACCAGATGAAGTACTTGGAGAGATGCATCAAGGAGACCGTGAGGCTCTACCCCAGCGTCCCCATCATCGCCAGGCAACTCACAGAGGACGCCAATCTCAGTAAGAACAGTCTCGTTGATTTAGTTCATCTTAGAAGGTGGAACCATTGTGCTTTGTTTTGCTGTCTATATCAATTCTATAAGGACGATTCATACAAGAAAATAATAATCACTTTCAACATTATACAAAGTGATCCAGAAGTCATCTCAGAGCTTCATATTTAAATAACTTTATTTAATTATTTGTTTATTTACAAGATATGACTTGACCATAGCAGAGGGTTTCACCAAGGGTATGAATGAATAACTAGGCCTCCCCGATGGCGGAGTGGTAGCGTCGCTGCCTTGTAATCAAGGGGTGGAGGCACATAGTGGTTACATCCCACATTAAACTATTAGCCTTACTGTGCATAAAGTGGACTTAAAATAAAACACCAATTCAATTCAAACCACCAAATAATGAGTAGAAATGGCCCAACGTTATGAATAGCACCAAATATATCTGGAAAATGAACAAACCATTAGTTCAGTTACTTAAGTTATTTGGCAATGCTTGGTGACAGCTAGGCTATTCTATATAAATCTGAAACCCTTAAATGAACTGGCACCCAATGTGTGGAGATGACTGTATATACAGTGTCACTACAATTCATTGTGACGTCAGCATTGGATATTGTGGCATGTCATCGCTAAGGAAGATAGTTGGGCCTTTTGAGAAGGCGTTTTGTCTGGTGGAACTGATCAAAAAGGCCAATGCATTTTAGAATGTATTACGGAAATCTACCACCAACAAACTCAACAGTCGAGGTACGATTTAGAAAACAAATATCAAAACACGTACAAGATATGGTGTAACGAATACACTCACGGTCCAGTTATCAAGTTCGGTACTGAGACGGTCGTTTATTGTCATACTATTGCGAGGCGGAGATTAATACCTTGAAAAGTTACACTGTTTTGTTTACCTTGGATATGTAGATTCGAACATTCATAACACACTAATAGCATAATATCCGGTACCTGAAAAACGTCAAATAACAACACTGACGAACGGTAAAAAAGTGAATATATATTGTAACAACAAAAAAAATATTGCAATCAACAACTGTTTACAAAGCCTCCTCACTCTCACAACATTCACTCTATCTCTCTTTCACACACATGAGGTATTTTTTACATGTGAAGTATGGATACAAATCATGGATCTCATTAACATATCATTCCTTTTAATTTTTTAAGCCTTTATGTGAACTTAGGGCATTTGTCTGCCAGCTCCTGTGCTCTTTTAAATTAACTTGAGTGCCAGCCCTCGGAAAGCGGTTAACTAAGACAATTGGGTCGGCGTGGTTAAATCTTTCGTTCGAATGAACGTGTGCATCGAGTCGTAAGCACGACATTATACAAGTTTCTCGGACAGGGGTATTACACACAAGCCTCTCTCGTCCAATGAGAACAACTACTCAATTACATAGTGATGCAAAAACTTAATTGGCTCGAGCTGCCGGAAATACACAAATCAATCGTCGGCGCGAGCAAAAATTACCTTAAAAACCACCATGCAACAAATAATACTATTTCACGCACACGACCTTGCAATAAAATTTACGCCTTCCACAATTAAAAAGGACTCATCAGTCAAGTATTGACAAGTTAAATGGCGCGACGGGGCGGTCGGTTACACAAGACATGGAGCACACTTTGACAATTTACACTTAATATTAAAGAAATTAAATGGAGCTCCTAACGCTGAATGCAGACAATTAAATTAGAACATCTGAACATGAAATAACCCTTTTTTACAACAATACCAAAAATTGTCAGAGACGGAAATTAGGTTCGGGGTTTCCTGAGTAACTTTGCAAATAAGTGAGACTTCGGCGTTAAACGTACGGTGTCGATACTAACGACGCACGTTTACATGTACATGAGACCCTCTGAAGTATACTGTACCAGACTCTGCTACATGGCGCGGTCATTCATCTCTCCTGGACGCGGGACTTGCACACGGTTCCTTTGTGGCGAAATTGTCCTCCGAGGTCGATCGCGACGAAGAATAATTGCGACGATCTGGTGTACTTGCACCTCCTTAGTACTTCGGGCGTTCCTCTTGCCACTAGCGTCGGATGTACGTGGTCACGCGCCGGTTCGGAATCTCTCTGGTGACGGGCTTCGATTCGGCGTCGTTCTGGAAGCGTCGTTCTGGAGTCGTCCTTCAATCTCTCCCTCTGGCTTCGATCGGCTTTGTTCTGGAGTCGTCCTTCAATCTCTCCCTCTGGCTTCGATCGGCGTCGTTCTGGAGTCGTCCTTCAATCTCTCTCTCTGGTGACGGGCTTCGATCGGCGTCGTTCTGAAAACGTCCTTCGGGCTTTGGGCAGTGTTTGGCTTTGGTGTCGTCTTTGGCGTTGGCTGACTGGCTTCATCGGAAGATGGCGATGCATCGTTGCGGGGTCAGGGAAGTCGACAGACTCCCTTCTCAATCTCCTTTAGCCGCCCATGATTATGTAGTTAACGCTTGGCAAAAACAAATCACCGCGTAATCTTCACCAAAATAAGGCGCACACTGGTAACTCTCTATCTGCGATTCGCTCACGGTACGTAAGGAAACAAAGTCCACGGACACAAAACAATGATCACGCGAGAGTGTAGCGCGGAGATGCTCTCTCTGTGAAATCCGGGTAAAAACTGTCTCTGGGGTGGTAGCACCGCATATATATAAGAGATTCAAATTCGTCCGTTGAAACCCACGCTAAGGTGGCTTCGCTTCGCTTTCTCAGGGGATGGAAATGACCTCTGTCCATTGTCTTGTCCATTGTCCAGGCGACGCGTCCTGGATCCTTGCAGGCTTGGGCTCCAGCTGATTTCTCTGGTCATCCGTGAACATGGGTTAGCCCGCCCGCTGCGACTCAAGCCTGGTAGCGACGAAAATAATATTTCCTTATCTTCGCGTTGGTGCAAATATGTCATGTTCTAAGCGGCGGCTGTCACTCAGGAAAGACCCGGCTCCAACTCCCGACGTCTGGCTCGGATACAAGTTTATCCACAAAATAAAATACCCCACACTTTTATATTTGAACATAAAATGAATCAATAAACAAGAAATAATTTATATCGAACTGCGTTTCACATGTCACTAGATACCGTGACAATGGAAACAACATATCGTAACATCTGTTGCAAGTAGTATGAGGATACAATCAACCTGTTCCGAAATAATTGAATTATTGCATGATAGAGGGTGCAAGACTGCAAGTGTAGAACATCTGTTATTGTGCTGATGCAAACACAAGAACAGCATCTCAATGAAACTTTCTCTACATGTACATTATGGAATAGGATTACTTATGAGCCAACTCAGAATTCAAAATAGTCACCGGCGGCGTCCTCCAATGAACAGGGTGAATCCACGATCTTCCTTCGGAACATCTCAAATCCGTGCTTCCAATTGTTGCACAGTGGAGAGTCTTGTCTTGTACAGTCACGGACACTTCTGTATTGTAACGATGCCATTGAAAGTAAATAAGATCATTACAACCCAGAAGTGTCCGTGACTGTACATTTCCTCCTTTGCCCAGTCACACAGTAAAAAGTCGATGTTGTTCCAGCAAAAGTTCGGAAAAATTGTGGTCCAACCAGGCCCGTATGATAAGTTCAAAATGTGGCTGCACGCCGTCTTGCATGAAAACAAGCTCACGAATGGTTCCCAGCGAGATACGATGGGCCAAACATACCCTTGCAACATTGCGTTCGCCATTCATGGTATCATGCAGAAAATATGGACCTATGACCCTATCGGCTATCATATTGCGAAATTCATATGCACATATGTAATCCTATCCCATAATGTATATGTACAGAAAATTTTATTGAGATTGCTTAAATATTACAAAAAGTACAATAATTTTCAATAATGCCTAGTTACTTCTCCCCCACCTTGTGTATTTGGTTATAGGCGCAGGTGGAACAATTTCAATCCTTGTACAGCCAACAGCAAATATAATAGTAGACAAATTCCATCAATACATCCATTCATTTTGTATTCCACAATGTGGGGATCAAGAAGTGAAACAACAAGCAGGAATAAGCAGAGGCAATAAACATATATTTCCATGCTGAACATGCTGCTACACTCACCTTAATGATATCCATGGGCATATTTTAGGCAGAAGATCCTTATTGTTGTGACTTGTATTTTCAAATGAATTGTGTGCCTCCCCGATGGCGCAGTGGTAGCGTCGTCGCCTTGTAACCAAGGGGTCCCGGGTTCGATACCGGGTGTAGGCACACACTGGTTCGGATTCCACTTTAAACTGTAGGTCTAGTCCCGATTAGCCTTATTGTGCATAAAGTGTACTTAAAACACCAAATCAATCAATCAATCAAAATGAATTGTGTTTCCAGTGTTCTCTCCTGTGTGTTTTAATCAGAAGTTGTTCAATTCCAGAGAAGTACACTCTACCAGCAGGATGCACGGTGCTCATAATGACTTACATGGTACACAGGAACTCCATAGTCTTCCCTAACCCCGAGGAGTTCAACCCCGACAACTTTCTGCCAGAGAAAGTCCAGGGTCGTCATCCATACGCCTACATCCCCTTCAGCGCTGGACCCAGGAACTGCATAGGTAAATATGATACACATATTCTCTTGATTTCCCTCACCGTGGACGTACACTCGGTCTGGAACTCTGTGAAGCAAGGCCGCGCATAACGGTAGAGGAGGGGAGAAAGCGAGTGGGAGGAGCAAATCAGTGCATGCTGCTGCTACATGCACGCGCTTCTCCCTCATACGTCTTCACTGATCGAGCTCTCTGCATTCACTGCTTGCGTAGAGGACTTATATTCTTTCGCCTGCTCGGGACAGAATGTAGTCTCCTTTAATTTGATATCCAGACAGCTTGTACGCTTCGTTACAACACTACAAACATCTTTTTTTGCAGGTATGAAGTTCGCTTTGTTGGAGGTAAAGGCGGTTGTGTCCAGCGTCCTGAGAAACTTCAAACTTGAATCTTTGGATGAACGCCGGAAGATCCCTTTACTAGGAGAGATGGTCCTTAGACCAAAGTTTGGACTCAACATGAGAATTACTCCACGGAAAACAAGATCTTCGTATCATTAACTAGTCTGTTCTTAAAATCATTTTATTGTTACATCACAAGTTATATACGATATACCCTTTTCCCTCTTGTGTTTCATATGTATCATATTCATTTGCTGTTATCATATGATTATTATTGCTATTCCCGTAGTGGTAGGTTGTATACTTTTTCATCTATGCTGTTGCTTTCAAGGTATGGGAGTTTGTGACAGTAGGGTTGTCAAAGAATGTCCTTTCCGTGGGCTCAAAGGTGGACAAAATATACTTGTGTGGGATCTATGCAATGCCGGTTACCACAGCTATAGGAGCTCTCTCTCAATTTATACGTTTCTTTCTTCCCCTGTTCTTTCTACATTCCCTCTGCTTCCCCCCCTCTCTCTCTCGTATATCTCGTATCTCGTATATCTCTCCTCTCTCTATTTCCTTTCTTCCCCAATTCTCTGTTGTTTCCTTTCTGTTCTTCCTTCTCTGTTTCTCTCCCTTTTCTTCTTTTGCTGTTTGTCTCTCTCTCTTTCTTTCTTCCTCTGTATCTACAGGGTGATTCAAATGTCCTGTTACCTCTTGTGGAACAGCTTACAAAGTTACCTATCCAGAAAGTCAGTATGACTTCCAAAATTTTCTTGACACAAGAATTTGTCTGCATGCTCTGTGTGAGAATATTGTCTGTCTCGATTGGGCATCTTTGTTAAATCTTGCAGTGAAATCATATTGCACTTCCCTTATTGTTTTACTGTTCTGTGGATGTTCATCTGTCCATACACATGCTGCTCACCATTTATCCATGCTATAGTTACTATACTTGTATTAGCCATCTGAAGGCAGAGAACAAGTTTAATTCGTTCCACTGTGATAACTAGCTGGGGGAGGTGGGGGGGTAGCAAGACATTTGGAACACCCTGTATATCTACGAGGGTCGTTCACGTCAAACCGAGACTTTTGATTTTTCAGAATAACAGAAAAAGTTGAATATGTAGAAAATTCTTTTAGTTCCCGATGCAATCCCCTTCTACACTAATGCACCCATCCAAGTTTGGAGCGAGGTCAGTACTGTAAAGGGGGGGAAGGATGCAGAAACTCCCAGCCAAGGTCCTGTAGTGTGCAAATCATATAACGAGCAGGCTATGGGTGCAAATAACATAAATGATCTTGTTACTTGGATGCATTTTACTGCAAAACAACATACAAGGGCACTCATAAGACCTACTGTAGAGCATATAACCTAAAACTTATGAGGAATGATTGAAGTGTGTAGATTGGATACAACTGCAATGCATATCTATGCAATGGAGACACACGAGTTCATAAGATAAGTTTATTTACTACTAGCTACAATTGTCTGTTGTTACATTTTTTTGTATGGAAGTAACCACAAGTTTAATCGAATCAATATTCCTCACACAGTTATATAACATTTAAATATGAAATTATTTACTCATTGCCGCACCATATAATGTAGTGTTAGGAGCTAAACACTTCAGTAAATCATATGTTCTCGAAGTGGTAAATCTTGTATGCCTATTTGGAATAGAACATAGTATTAGCGTTGAACGGTGAAAGGGTTTGGAAAATACGTCTGTAAATTATATTTAAGTTCCTACAACGAAAAGTATTACTTTTACCAAAGAAATGTTTAATATTCATGGAACACGTTTTCAATTTCGAGAAAGCTGTGTTCCTGAACAAAATTATAATTTAATAAAAGTATATAAAAATGAACGAATTGTAAAATATGGATGTATATATATTTTTGAATAACTATACTGTGTGTACTTCTTGAAGATAATATCATGAAGTGAATAAATTTTAATATCAAAAGAACAATTTCTTGCATTATTGATAATTGAGTTACACAAATTCACCTGAATTGACTGTGCAATATTAAAAAAAAGAAGAAAATAAGTTTGGCGAATGATTTACTACTTACTTCAGCTGAGAAATATTGCTAAGAGATTTCTAGATTTTGCGTCTGAACCAATTCGTTCCTTAAAATTTGGGGAAACTATATTTTCCGTTCTTTTGTAAGGCGATTTATAACGATGGTAACTTATCAATATCCTGGAAGTAGCAAGTAGCTTTTTGTGCACATATGCACGATGGAAACTTTAGCTATAGTCTTTGGCGATATATTCTTTGTACATGGCTCATTTTGTAATAATTAAAATGTTTATATTTCTACACGTTTATGTAGGCTTATATTAGAGAAATTTGAAATAATAATATTTTGGAATAATGCAGTAGATCATTGCTAAACATATCAGAAGATTAAATTCTCCACATTGGTTCATATTTCCTTGCTTTATGTGTAAATATGATAAATCTGTGGTACAAATTAGTTGAAGCAATGTGAAACCAAACTGCCAAAATTTAGAATGGAAATGTGCAGGAATAGGTCGATTTATAGATGTTTAAGATTCAATTGTAGATTCAACATCGCATGTTTAGAAGGCCAATATTAGTCGTGAGATTAACAGTTGTCCCTTCTGCTGATCTTCACAGTGAGCCTGTTGTTATGAGGTCGAAGAACCATCCCCAACTTCAACTTGAGCTCGTCTCTTTTGTCAACGGCCGTCACGTGATAATTCCTCAGGAAAGTCGATATCACGGTTTTGGCCTCCATCATCGCGTACTTCTGACCTGAAACAGAAAAAAAAGAACTACTCATGTACATCTAGTTAACTGGAGAATAAGAAAATATGAAAGGTTCTAAATATGCTTCAATAACCTATTCATTCATTGTTTTCTGGCCAATGTGCAAGGTTTTCAGTACAACCTACAATTTTCCCAGTTTCTGTGGCTACTGGTGTATTCTTAACTATTTCTTCTGATGTATTACAAAAGCAATTTCATCCTAGCCATTGTTTCAATCAATTTCTTTCTTCTCATCCAGGTCACTGCCAGTTTCACTCCTTTTTCAGCACAGTTTAATCTATTACTTTGTCCATTTCACAACCTCCATATTTTCAAACCTCTATCCGCTCTTTTCCCACTTCTTCAGGTCCTTGTTCAAAGGTCCAGTGCAAACATTTCTTCTATGAAAGGCTTCCTTCATCATTGCTATCTTCAATTTGATTACCTGACTGCAACTCATGTTTCAATTAATATTATTTTTCTATTTTTTTGTCATCATTAATATAAAAGTTATGAAATTCTATATTTTCCTAAAAAGACAAGATACTAACACAAAATTCAATTCTCTCTCTCTATCATTCATTTATGCTAACATGGAACATTTAACTCTGCTGATAAATTTTCTTTGCAAGGTATTACACTAAATTCTTTCCAGATTCCAGAAAGCATGTTTTTAATAGGCATAGATATTGTATATCTTGCAAATGTATACAAATCACACTCTCCAAAACAAAAAAAAATGTCGAGTTGTTGCTTTTCATATATTTTAGATTAATTCACATACTACAATTATTAATTAATAATGTGGCTGCGGTGGCTCAGTCGGTAACGCGTCTGACTACCATGCTAAAGGTCCCGGGTTCGATCCCCGGCCGGTTCAAATCCGGGAACTTTTCTAACGTTAGAAGCAACCTAGTGTCGAATGCCATGGCTACTTGGGGGAAACCCTGGGAGGTAAAGGCGTTCAGGGGCGTGATGCTGATCACATCACCTCCACTCACGACCGGACTAAGAAAGTGTGGGGCGTTACCCCCACACCCCCTATACGCCTTCATGGCGTAGTGCTAAGCACAGGGGAGTACTTTACCTTTTTTACAATTATTAATATTCAACACCAGAAGCTTAGAAAATTTGTAATGGGCTATATGACTGTAGAAGGATAGAGTGAAATCTTACCTTTTCGCTTGTCGATGTTCATTTTTCAATCTTTACCATACAACATTCTCAATCTCTTAATAACATTCTAAAGGAATTATTCACCGCACATATGTGAACATCTAACCATGGAGGTACAAGCAGGCCATTGGGCCTAGTCTGAGCAATATGCAAGCTACACGTGCAGCTTGTCATGTCGTTTCGGCACGAAAGGTTGCATTAATTTTTGAAGGCTGGTTTGCAAATGATATGTGTAGTTTGTCGCTTCAGTCTGAAAGTTCCCTTAAACGTTGTGATGTGCTCAAAGAAAATGCCCAAGCTATAGGGTTTACCGTTTACCTATGCAATTCCTAGGTCCAGCACTGAATGGAATGTAGGCGTAAGGATGTCTCCCCTGGACCCTTTCTGGAAGGAAGTTGTCTGGATCGAATTCCTCGGGGTTGGGGAAGAACTCCGGTCTGCGATGAATCATGTAGGCATTGAGGGATATGGTTGAGCCTGCAGGGATCACGTGATTTTCTAAAAAGGAAAATATATTCTTGTCATTCATGCGAGACCACTTTCTGCAAAACATGTCTAGGCATTTCTTTGTTTTATAGATATTTCAATATTGATTGATCGATTTTTAAATTATTGGTATGTCAGCACATAGGCTATTTGTGCCTGTCACAGCCTTTTAACTAAAACAAAACTTAGGCCAGGACAAGAAAATTATTAATTAAAAAAGAAAAAATAAATTCTAATAGAAATTAATAATAGAAAAATAGTGAAAATTAAATTTCTGATTCGATTATTTCCCTTCTTTGAACAGTTCTCAAATACAATTATCAAGAAATAGTAACTATTAATCTTCGATCAGAGCATATTCTGAACAAATATACATATTTTAAACCCCTCCTTAAACATGAAAATAGTAATAACATTGATAACGTATTGTTCAATGGCCCAGATTTCAGTCGAAACCTTGCATAAATTGAATTTTCAAGAAAGTAGCTTTCCCAAACTTTACCTGTATGAAGGTCTTCCGCCAAGTTCCTCTCGAAGAAAGACACGCTGGGATACAGGCGGAGGGTCTCCTTGATGCACCGCTCCAGGTACTTCATCTCGTTCAGGTCCTGGACCGTAGGGACGCGCTTGGAATCGCCGAAGATGCCCTGGATTTCTTCAACCACTTGGTCCTGCATTAATTATAATTAATAATAATTATTGATAAAAACATTCTAATATATTTCATACACAGTTGCAGCTGTTTATTGTAATTGTCTGTTAGAATAAGTTTGAACGAAGGAAACTTATTAATGTTGCTCCTTATGCCGAAAGCATTAAATGTATTATTATTATTAAATATTACCTGATGACGGTGGCGACGAATGGGGTCCAAAACTAGGGGCGGGGCCAGGATAGTTTACTTTCCTTTGGTACATAAGGTACATAGTGCGGGGGCAAAAATAGCAAAAAGTGCCTGATGATGTGTTATAATCAAGGGATGGAGAGTTCGATTGCCACAGAGTGTTCTTAATCGCTTCGATGGAAGACATCGCTGGATGAAGCGACTTAAAATATTCAAATCAATCAATTGAACCAGGTTTTAAGAGAATTAACAATAATGGGAAGAAACAAATGAAATAATTGAAACAAAGATACACCCATGTCTCCCTGATTATTTGGCACCGATTTTCGTTAATCGAGCACACGCACACGGCCACGGAGGAGGATTCAACATTGTTACTAGTATTACATAATTATTACAAATTGTACACGCACACAAACAACACAGGGTTTCTTCATGAACCACCTACAAAAACTGACACCGTAAGACGAACAAGACACACAATTTTTCATGAGAACTTTCTTTGACAATTTAGGCCTTGTTTCGGCACTACGATCGCTGGGAGCAAGAACATTTTTATCATATTTATATATCGTTCCCATCGACATTTATTTTTCTCGTGAAAGAACATGACGTTAAAACTATACGAAAACGGGATCATGCTAGCAGAGAAGCCGACAGGATTTGTCATACCTTATTGAAAGGTATTTCAAGGTAGCGGAATTTTTTGAAAGCACTTTTCCGATTATTTTTTTGAAGTATTATTTTTGTTCTTTCTAACCTTTTAGAATTCTGATACAAATTTACGCTTCCTAGATATGGTATTTCGGAAACGCGAGGCCCTGTGCCGTGGCACGCGTCGCCATCCCTACATCGGCCTCCATTCAGCGCAGAATACTTACTTTGACAACATCCTGTTTGCCTGCTGGCTGTTTCGGGGAGGAGGGATTTCAATTTCAATTTCAATTTTCCTTTATTAAAGGGCGAGGTTCAGCCTGCGGCTGTTCTACCACCTAACCCCGCTCAGGGGCGCCGACTTGTCAAAATTATTGGGGGGGCTCTGATCACTGAAATAAATGAATGAATGACTCACTCCCTCCCTTTTTTAAAATAAAAATTACGTCTTCGTATAGCAGTTTTTAAGCAGCTATTATATTCCTCATGCAAATAAAATGTAACATGAAAAACGTTTAGAAAATGTTTCAAAGTCTCTTTATGTCTTTTGTGTATGCTCATTTGTTTTTTAGATAACAATTAACATTTTTATTGAAAAGTATGTATATACTTAACAGTTTTATGCCGGCCTCGGTAGCCGAGCATGTTGGGTGGTCGACTCAACTCGCTTTCATCTGGTGGTCTCGGGTTCGAGTCCCAGCGAGGGCATGGGTGTGTTTTAATGTCTGCAACAGACATGTGACAGGTTGCAAATAACCCATAAAATAACGAATATTTAACAGTTTTATATAATTATTTACATAAATGCTAACACAAATCGCAGGAAAATAGTTTTACTTTTTTGTTCTTGCTACAATATTTTACATTTTAAATTTAATTTTGCAATAATAAAAAAATAGCATGTACACTAAGATATAAAGTGACATACACAACAAAAACATATGAACATGATTTAAAAATAAAGCAAAAGTTGCTCTACGCAGTGGGTTATTTTTTATGAACTCATTAACGAGTGGTCTCAAGTCCAAATTATCAAGCACAAATTGATGTATGTGGAGTACCGCTAAGCTGCTTAGTCTCTTCTGCCTCATTGTAGATCTCAAATATGTCTTTAGTCGGCTAATAGCACTGAATGACCTTTCGGCTGTGGCTGTCGTCACTGGCAAGGTGCGGAGGACCATCATGAATTTGGCTCCTGGAGGGTGCTGCCTTCCAAAAAAAATTTCCTTATGTCACGTATGGTAGTTAGAACCACTTTCTTCTGTTTGGCGACATCACCAAGCATGGACATGTGTAAGGAGAGCCTGTCAGCATCCAAATCTTGGCGAAAGAATTCTCGCGTTTGCTGAAAGTTTGTTGTGCAACTGTTCACAGCTGAGATGCATTCTTTCTCTACGGCTGTTACTTTTTGTAGTCCTGTAGATTCTTGTCCTTGTTTAACACGTGATTTTGCTGTGTCACACACGTCAGTGTATATTGATTTATAATACTATTGTGGAGTGTAGAACTTGTGATGTTAAGCAGCATCAGGATTTTCAAGTCTCTCAGGGACGTGACGTTGCCGGGGCAATTCTGGCTCATCAACGAGGCTGGGTTTGCCCTCTGTGCATTTCAGCCAGAACTGCTCAAAACACATTCGCTTTTCTTGAAAGATGTCAGTCAAGTATTTTAGTTTTGATTCCACTTCTGTAGCACCAATGCGTGAAGACTGAATCTTACAGTTTACCTCTTCTATTGGACCATCACATGGCAGTAGAGGGAGAGAAAGAAAAATGTCTTGAAGTGAAGCAATGTCTCCAGGTATCCAGCACATTTTCATGCTGCGTCAGTAGAATCTTCTTCAGAAAATTTCACAAGAAAATTGAGAAGGTTTTCATTGTTCCTTAAGATCAGTTGCATACTGGAGGCTCTCAACGTCCACCGACGAGGGCAAAGTGGTCCCATTCTAGTATGACCAGCCTTCTCATTCACATCAATAATATTCCTAAATATTTGCATTCTTTTAGTCTTTAACAAGTCGTTGGCTAAATTCATTATGTCTGTGATTAATATATGTATAATAGTAAATAATAATTATATACTTAGTATATAGTAATAAGTCATGTGTTTTGCTGTCTCCAGTCATAGCCCCCCCAAAGTTGATGGTCTAGAACATTTCAAATGTGTATTTAAAGTTAAGTTCATGTGGCACAATTCAGAGTAAACTTTACAAGAGAAGAAAAATAATACATTAGATCCTCTTAAGCAAAATTATTTGGGGGGCTCTGCCCCCACATCATTAACATTGGGGGGGCTCGAGCCCCCCTAAGCCCCATGGAGTCGGCGCCTATGACCCCGCTTGTTGTCCAGACAGGGGGACAGCGGTAGGCCTAATTGACTGCTTGACCGCAAGTTTCTTTGAAACAGCGGGACACTGCCATAAGGGCGGGTGTAGTGCAGGTATACATTCAACGGCAAAATTAATATCAGGCAAATTGTCCATAACTATTTTCATTTTTTTAATGCTACATACTGTGTTATTTTAAGGAATGGAATTCTGTTGATTCTACTTATTAGACATTTTTATTTCAATTCATTGTAGAAAATAGACTAAATGAAAATGGTGATGAAAAGTTCGCCTACTGATTCTTTTGCCGTTGGGTGTACGTACCCTGTGTCAGTCAGACTGGTGCAAGGAAATTGTGTTCAGCCAAGCAGGCGCTGTACGCAAGAATAGCAACAAATGCCCGCCTGCTGTTAAACGTTCATTTGAGGAGTTAGCACGTACCACGTGGATATTCACCACATTACGTCGTTCCAGGAACTTAGTGCAGAAGGTGCAGACACCATGTACGCTACGTGACACGAAATCAACCAAGCAGACGACTTGTTGCAATTTGTGTGTGCTTCTTCTTCTTCTTCTTCTTCATGCCCCTCACTGCTTGTAGGTTAGCAGTACTTTGTGTGTGCAATGAGAGTAAAAACGTGCAGTGAACTAAACGGGGCTATTTATTAGTCTACAACCGAGGTGTGTTGTTGCGAGGCAGTGACTGAGTTGTTCCTGTCACTTCAGATGTTCCTGGTCGTATCCCACGAAAAATGTTTCGACGACATCAGAAACGCGTAGCAAGTAAAATGCATGCGTTCAGTGAAGCAGTTCTATCGACCATTGCTGGAGTATTTAACGCAGTTTGCCTGACCCTGTGGCCGAGCGGTTATCACATCGCGCTGCGACGCCAAGGGTCCCGGGTTCGAATCCCGGTCGGGCTTGGTTGTTTGTGAATGTCCATTCATCAATTTCATCCTTTCATCACTCATCCTCATCTTCGCAAATTAGCCAAGAGGCACAAAACGCGAAGTAAAATAAACTAAATCAATCAATCAATCAATCAATCAATTTAACGCATTTTCTACGCCAAACCCTCGCCGACTGATGGAGGCTCGCCAAACTACCGCTGTCAGTTCCAGAGTTCCCTCCCCTACTTTTTTTGAAGCCGAAGCAACAGTTGTTCCTTCTCAAGGTGAGTAAATGCACGAATCAAACCTAAGCACAACAGCGCCAGAGAAGTTCCATGTGAACTTTTGTTTCGGTGATCACGGCTACGTAGAATGTCTTCCTCTTCTCATTCTGTCTTACCATTTTCCTACCTCTCACTTTTCTATCATCTTCTGTTTCTTTCTCTCCATTTCTTCTTTTATTCTCTTTCTTTTGTCTGCTGTTTCTCTGCCTCTCTATTTCCCATTCTCTCTGATCTTTCCCTACCTCTAATCCGTTATTTCTCTCTCCTTAATCATATGTTATCTCTCTCTATCTTTTTCTTTCATCCTTCCCCTGTTTCTATGTGTTTTTCTTCCTTTCTCTCTGTTTCTTTAGATCTTATTGTTTTCTTTCTTCTCTTTCTTTTCATGCTTCTTCTGTTTCTTTACCACTTTCTCAACGTTTCCTCTTTATGTCTATATATATATCTGTTTTCCTTCTTCGTCTACTTCTCTACCTGTTTGTTCAGCTTTTCTCTTTATTTCTCTCTCTTTTTACTTATTCATTTGCTCCTCACCTCTGCTTCTGACTTCCTCTATTTCTCTACCTCATTTCTGTGAACTTTTACCTTTATTTCTTTGCCTCTCTTTTTCCTTCCTCCTTTGTTTCTCTACTTTTCTGCTTTCCTTCTCTCTCTCTCTCTCTCTGTTAATCCTTCTCATTGTAAGTGTTTCTGATTCTAACTGTACTACTCTAAATGATTCTGAAAATGTCTAACGAGAAATTTGCGTGAGAAGATGGTGACGGTTCTGCCTATAGTTCTGGCAACTGTGTAGCCTACTGTTTCGTGAACCATTAAGCCTTGTTTCCATGATAACCAAAAACTCAATATGCTGACCAAGGCAGACTTTATTTTATTTAAAACATAAACAAAACATTACGTTTCAACCTTCTAGCAAGCTGTATCAAATACAATTACAAATGTTTAAAACAAAATAAATTCTGCCTTGGTCAGCATATTGAGTTTTTGACAATATTAAAATGATTTCTTTATAATAACACCAGCAACAGACTCGTATTATTTCATCATATGTATAATAATCTTTTCTGTTATTTACTAAAAGCATCTCTTTGTATATAAACTAGCAGCAACAATTTCAGACGCCAATATTCACTCGAAATGAGTGTGGCTGGTACCACTCTAATACCTCGAAACATTGATAGAAAACCTGCTTTGTAGTTCAAGAACATTTTTCTTATAGTTATTTCGATCGATCGATGGATTAGTTGGTTTGGTTTATTTAACTTCGCTTTTCTGCCAAAAATTATATATATTTAATGGCTAAAACCTCAATATATGAAATAATACGCAAGATACCATACCGACAAAGCTTTAATAACACTCCAGCCAAAATTATAGAACCACTTACTGGCTCATCGCGTCGATGAGAATGAGTGATGATGATATGAAATTCATTGACGCTCGCAAAGAACACCTGCGCCCAGGTGTTCGAATGCGGAACACCTGGAATCACGTGGATATCCGTAATCTACATTTTCTTGCCTTGTAATCAAGGTGTCGCGGGTTCAATACCCAGTGGAGGCACATACTGGTTCGGATTCCACTTTAAACTGTAGATCCAGTCCCGATTAGCCTATCTGTGCATCAAGTGGACTTAAAACAACAGCTCTGCATTTATATTTCAATACATCTCTAACATCGTATACCAGACTACTGCGAGAAAGATGACCAATACATTTTCACTGCCTGTTCGTTATTTTTTGTGGTAAATCTGTGAACTCTCTCCTGAAATTATATAATCAGGGTGTCCCTGGTTCGATTCCACGTGGGAGAACATTGGTGATTGCAATCTACCATAAAGTGTTGCCTGCCTAGTCCCCTGTTAGAAGTTGCCGTAAAATACACAATTCTACCGTTAGAATTTTAGTCTCTCTGTTAAGTTACAAAAATGAAATGGAACCAGTTTTTCGTAAGTGCAGGTGCATTCATGTCAATCCTCCCGGACGAGGGTCGATTGCACCGCTACCATAACATGTCAATCAAACGACTGGGCGAATTGCACCAGACTTCCTCGCAGAGGTGTTCACCCTCCGGAGAGCGACCCTCGTGAGGGCAGACCTCACCCTCACCCTCACCTCCGGAAGACTTGTGAGGGTGAGGGCGGTGGAGGGTGAGGGCAACTGCGATCTCGGAGGGTGAGAGCGTTGGAGGGCGAGGGCGAGAGCGATGTCGGAGGGTGAGGGCGGTGGAGGGCGAGGGCGACTGCGATCTCGGAGGGTGAGGGCGGTGGAGGGCGAGGGCGAGAGCGATGTCGGAGGGTGAGGGCGGTGGAGGGCGAGGGGGACGTGCGATCTCGGACGGTGAGGGCGGTGGAGGGCGAGGGCGACTGCGATCTCGGAGGGTGAGGGCGGTGGAGGGCGAGGGCGAGAGCGATCTCGGAGGGTGAAGGCGGTGGAGGGCGAGGGCGACTGCGATCTCGGAGGGTGAGGGCGATGGAGGGCGAGGGCGAGAGCGATCTCGGAGGGTGAGGGCGTTGGAGGGCGAGGGCGAGAGCGATCTCGGAGGATGAGGGCGGTGGAGGGCGAGGGCGACTGCGATCTCGGAGGGTGAGGGCGATGGAGGGCGAGGGCGAGAGCGATCTCGGAGGGTGAGGGCGATGGAGGGCGAGGGCGACTGCGATCTCGGAGGGTGAGGGCGGTGGAGGGCGAGGACGAGAGCGATGTCGGAGGGTGAAGGCGATGAAGGGCGAGGGCGAGAGCGATCTCGGAGGGTGAGGGCGTTGGAGGGCGAGGGCGAGAGCGATCTCGGAGGGTGAAGGCGGTGGAGGGCGAGGGCGACTGCGATCTCGGAGGGTGAAGGCGGTGGAGGGCGAGGGCGAGAGCGATCTCGGAGGGTGAAGGCGGTGGAGGGCGAGGGCGACTGCGATCTCGGAGGGTGAGGGCGATGGAGGGCGAGGGCGAGAGCGATCTCGGAGGGTGAGGGCGTTGGAGGGCGAGGGCGAGAGCGATCTCGGAGGATGAGGGCGGTGGAGGGCGAGGGCGACTGCGATCTCGGAGGGTGAGGGCGATGGAGGGCGAGGGCGAGAGCGATCTCGGAGGGTGAGGGCGATGGAGGGCGAGGGCGACTCCGATCTCGGAGGGTGAGGGCGGTGGAGGGCGAGGACGAGAGCGATGTCGGAGGGTGAGGGCGTTGGAGGGCGAGGGCGACTGCAATCTCGAAGGACGAGTGCGGTGGAGGGCGAGGGCGAATGCGATCACGGAGGGTGAGGGCGGTGGAGGGCGACTGCACTCTCAGAGGGTGAGGGCGTGCGGAGTGAGGGCAAGTGGAGGGTGTTGGAGGGTGAGGGCAAGTGGAGTGTGGTGGAGGGCGATGGAGGGTGAGGGTTATGGCGGGGCCAGATCGAGACACGAGGAGATAGGATTAAATGAAATTTATTTTTGTTTTATAAATTTCCTTCGCCCAATAAGCCGCGGTGGTTCAGTCGGTAACGCGTCTGACTACCATGCTAAAGGTCCCGGGTTCGATCCCCGGCCGGCTCTAATCAGGGAAATTTTCTAACGTTGTAAGCGGCCCCGGCGCCCACCCAGCGTCGTAAACATGGGTATCTGGGGGGAAACCCTGTGGGGTAAAGGCGGTCAGGGGCGTGATGCTAATCACATCCCACTCACGACTGGATCATGGCGTGGTGCTAAGCACAGGGGAACACTTTACTTTTTTTTTGTTTTTACTTTACTTCACCCAATATAATATATCAATTTTTCGATAATATTTTTTTCCCGTTGTAACTTACATCGAATACTATTTGACCTGACATCGAATGGAATTGAGGCTCAAAAAGAGATATTACGATTTATTCGTGATGATCTCGTACAAATTTCTATGAGCGTCAAATGTCTATTTCTGAGCCATTAAGGCATTTATGAAATTGAAGCCTAATTCTAAGAATTACCTGCACATTTCACCCTGCTGGTAGACAGTGTGCGTGCCTATGGAACCATGAAGAATGCGCTGGATGATTCATAGAAAGCGTCCGTGGGAAGGAAAGACTGCTGGTACTTTCTTTAACGGCAGATATTTTCACTTGACTAGAAGAGCTTTACTTAGACACAGAAAAACAATCCAATACGTTTAAAGCCCTTAATGGATAAATACCTTATAAGGGTAGTAATATTCTGAAATATTTGAATCCATATGTAAAGTAAAAAACCACACACAAGTACCAACTAACTTCTAGCCATGATTTTTGAAACAAAAATAATAAATGTTGAAAAAACACATGCCTTCGTTTTATTATTATTTTTTTTTTTCAAATTTGTTTCATCTTTTAAAATCCGTGTTTTAAATGTGCTTTAGTGCTTAGAAATCTGTGTCCCTTCTGAGTATATTTGAAAGGTTTATGGGTCATTCCAAGTCAATTCAACCAGACCATGCTACCCATGATCTCAAAGTTTGATGAAATTTGACAAATTTAATCCTTTCATGGTGGTGAGAAACGACCTTTTCTTTTGTGTCTTACTTGCTTGGTTTCATATTTATATCCCCTCTAACTTTCAGTGATTCATCCTTTCTTCCGTTCACATAACCTCCAAGTATGAACTGCGCTGTCTTGGAGAAATAATCCTATCCCTCTTAAAAATAATTCAATCTTTTTTAAACTTTACGACAATGTTAACCAAACAATAAGGATTTCAAAAAAATATATTTTAACAGTTCACATTTATATTTTAGTACACTAATGAATTAATAAAATAGTATTTTCTATTTTTCTTTGGACCGAAAACATGATTTACTAAAATTTCAATTATCGTTGAGAGGGAAAGGTGCAACATCAACACAAGTATTTTTGTAATGAACTTATATAACTTGTCCTCCTCCGTAGCCGAGGCGTTCACTCGTCTTGAGATCGTTCGCTGCGGGACGGCGTAGGTTCGAATCCGGCTCTGGTCGGAATTTATTCGGCCTACGTATAGGCCCGGTGGCAACCCACCCTCGTGAGGAAATTGGGGAGCTCCGAGTGAGTGAGCGTAATCCGGTCGCGAAGTCCTACAACGGCTGGGGGTCGGTCGGGCTGACCACCCGTCCCCCTAGTCTGGCTGCAGATCTCCACGTCCCCTGGGTGGCTCACGTGGGAGGGAGGCCAGCAGTCGGTAGGTAAGCCTTGGCCCGATATTGGACTGTTGCGCTATAGGATTATTATAGGATTATTTTATTTATGCTTCTGGCTGGTTCGGAAGTTTTAATAAGTCTTAATTGTATAAGTCTTCATATATTTATATTATTCATTAGAGGCGGAAAGTATTCCTGTAGGGAGGGGACAAATTATCAATTATTTCTAGTGGAGAGGGGGATTGAGTTTCAAATAAGAAAACCTCTTTTCGAATTCCCCATAACAACAATAAATAACATGTCATAATAATTTCCTTCAATATACTACAAACTCATTGTAATTTTTTTTATTGGAATTAGGAATCTTATAAGCTGGTATCGAGATGAGACAATACTTAGCATAATCTCGGCTCTAGTTGTAAGCACCAATCTCGATCTCGAGGGGAAAAATTTCGGTCTCGTCTCAAGTCTGTAGCATAAGAAACATACACAGCATGTCGATGCACAAACTTTCACAGCGTATAGAGGACGAGATAAACGAATTTTCTTAACATTTTTGTACATTTCGACACAACTAATCCTCGGTAAAGGATAATTTTATCCTGAATTTATAAAACTGAGCTGCACAAGGCCATGGCTGCCACTGACGGATTTACTTTGCAATTGATTAAAATAAATAAAATATATACATGATCTATAGTGTTGCTCACGAAATGAGACACGATACGGGACAAGCTTTTTGAAATTCGAAATGAAACTGAATGCCTGTCACGTCTCACTGTTGCGATGAGACACGAGACAATACAAGACGGCTCGTGAAAAGTCTCGTCCCGTCTAGAAACTCTAGGAGAATTACAAACAAAAAACATTAAACATTTGCAAACATTTATTTACTTGGAAAAACGTAGTTTCTTTGGAAACCCAGGCCAGCGTTCATTACGTCTAAAAAAAGATAAGTACAAAGAGTAATGAACGAATATCTAAACTTTTTAAAATACTTTTTAATAATTGGAAGTAACCCATCGTTATTTCCCATTTTTCAATTTATTCAAGATTATTAATTGTATGTTGTATTAAAACTCCAAATACAAATGCGATTCATACAATGCAGATTCAGTTTTTGTGAAAATTATTGTGCTAGGGAATGGGCAGTTCAAGAAAATATTGTAAACTGAATAAAGAAAATTGAGGGCTTTGCTTCTTTAAAAAAAATATATTATTTGCTTATTCTTTTAAAAGTTCCCGTTTCTAATGCACCAGAAACATTTTATGAAGCTTTTAGGAAATTCTTTCTTTTGTGTATTGTACTAAATATTGCAGTTATGGATAGGTTTTGTGTTCGCACTACAAACATTTAAAAATATATTTTTTGTTTCTTCACAGCGGCAAGATTAGAATTTAAAGAAAACAATCCATTTCCACAGTGCATAGCAGTTCTTATAAGAATTCAATAGCAATAATGAAAAAAAAAACCACTCATTTATTGAACTTTCAGACCGAAGCGACATGTAACATGTATCTTTTGGAAAGCAATCTTCAAAAATAAACACAGTCTTTCGAACTGAGGCGACACGAGAAGCTACAGGTGTCGCTTATGTAACGAGTGCACTCACGGCCCCCGAAATGACGTGTCAATCATACCCCGGCACGGGGCCAAACGTCGTTATGTGTACGGGAGACCGGTCGTGACTCACGGTCCAGTTATCAAGTTCGGTACTGAGACGGTCGTTTATTGTCATACTATTGCGAGGCGGAGATTAATACCTTGAAAAGTTACACTGTTTTGTTTACCTTTGATATGTAGATTCGAACAATCATAAAACACTAATAGCATAATATCTGGTACCTGAAAAAACGTCAAATAACAACACTGACGAACGGTAAAAAGTGAATATATATTGTAACAACAAAAATATTGCAATCAACAACTGTTTACAAAGCCTCCTCACTCTCACAACATTCACTCTATCTCTCTTTCACACACATGAGGTATTTTTACATGTGAAGTATGGATACAAATCATGGATCTCATTAACATATCATTCCTTTTAATTTTTAAACCTTTATGCGAATTTAGGGCATTTGTCTGCCAGCTCCCGTGCTCTTTTAAATTAACTTAAGTGCCAGCCCTCGGAAAGCGGTTAACTAAGACAATTGGGTCGGCGTGGTTAAATCTTTCGTTCGAAAAAACGTATGCATCGAGTCGTAAGCACGACATTATACAAGTTTCTCGGACGGGGGTTTTACACATAAGCCTCTCTCGTCCAATGAGAACAACTACACAATTACATAGGGATGCAAAAACTTAATTGGCTCCAGCTGCCGGAATACACTAATCAATCGTCGGCGCGAGCAAAAATTACCTTAAAAACCACTATACAACAAATAATACTATTTCACGCACACGACCTTATAATAAAAACAACTACGCTTTCCATAATTAAAAAGGACTCATCAGTCAACTATTGACAAATTAAATGGCGCGACGGGGCGGTCGGTTACACAAGAAATGGAGCACACTTTGACAATTTATACTAAATATTAAAGAAATGGAATGGAGCTTCTAACCCTGAATGCAGACAATTAAATTAGAACATCTGAACATGAAATTACCCTTTTTATAACAATACCAAAAATTATCAGACGCGGGGATTAGGTTCGGGGTTTCCTGAGTAACTTTGCGAATAAGTGAGACTTCGGCGTTAACTGTACGGTGTTGATACTAACGACGCACGTTTACATGTACATGAGACCCTCTGAAGTATACTGTACCAGACTCTGCTACATGGCGTGGTTATTCATCTCTCCTGGACGCGGGACTTGCACACGGTTCCTTTGTGGCGAAATTGTCCTCCGAGGTCGATCGCGACGAGGAATAATTGCGACGACATGGTGTACTTGCACCTCCTCAGTACTTCGGGCGTTCCTCTTGTCACTAGCGTCGGGTGTACGTGGTCACGCGCCGGTTCGGAATATCTCTAGTGTCGGGCATCAATTGGACGTCGATCTGCAATCATCTCTCTCTGGTGCCGGGCTTCGTTTGGGCGTCGTTCTGGTATCATCCTTCCCTCTCTTTCTCTGGTAACTAGCTTCGGTTGGAACGTCGATCTGGAAACGTCCTTCGGGCTTTGGTTGGGACGTCGATCTGAAAGCGTCCTTCGGGCTTTGGGCAGTGTTTGGTTTTGGCGTCGTCTGGCTGGCTTCGGCGTCGTTGCAGGCGTCAGGGAAGCGACGCCCCCCCTTCTCTATCTTCTTTAGCCCTCCATCCTTATGTAGTCCACGCTTGGCAAAAACAAATCACCGCGTAATCTTCACCAAAATAAGGCGCACACTGGTAACTCTCTATCAGCAAGTTGCTCACAGTACGTAAGGAAACAAAGTTCACGGACACAAAGCAATAATCCCGCGAGAGTGTAGCGCGGAGCTGCTCTCTCTATGAAATCCGGGTGAAAACTGTTTCTGGGATGGTAGCACCGCATATATATAAGAGATTCGAATTCTTCCGTTGAACAGGACGCTCTAGTGGCTTGGCTTCGCTTTCTCAGGGGATGGAAATGACCTCTGTCCATTGTCTTGAAAGGCGCGGTCGGCGACGCGTCGTCGATCCTTGCAGGCTTGAGCTCCAGCTGATCTCTCTGGTCATCCGTGAACATGGGTTAGCCCGCCCGCTGCGACTCAGGCCTGGTAGCGACGAAAATAATCTTTCCTTATCTTCGCGTTGGTGCAAATATGTCATGTTCTAAGCGGCGGCTGTCACTCAGGAAAGACTCGTCCCCAACTCCCGACGTCTGGCTCGGATACAAGTTTATTCACAAAAATAAAATCAAACCTCACACTTTCTTGTTTGTGCATAAAATGAATCAATAAACAAAAAATAATTTATATCGAACTGCGTTTAGCATGTCACAAGATACCGTGACATCTCGCCCTCCTTCCGATCGAAAAATTCTGTAGGCGAATAAATTTTTTTACTACTCAGTGGCATGAAATTTTGACTACAAATTTTTTAACACCCTGTACAAGAAAAGTAAACCAGTTCGATAACACAAAACACATGATATAAATGATACCTCCAATTTACCTAATAAATATACATTTTATACACTCTGGGTATGGCGCAAGGTTATTTTATACTTCTAAAATGGCGCGACGTCGCTTAACCATGTTTCGCCATCCCATTCCTCTCTTCGGCGCTGACGACCTGACGGCCCCGGCTGTGGTTGGTGAAGATGATGCTCAAATGTTCAAAATGTTCCGCCACGTCCCTCGAAAAGCACAATATATCGTCCACGTACCACAGGCAAAAATCTTTGACTTCGTCCCCTAGTACCTCCGCCATGGCGTGCGTGAATGCCTGTACCCCGTTTGATATGCCAAAAGGAACAACAGTAAATTCATACAGGTTATCCTCAAACCCGAAGGCGGTGTATGGCATGCTTTTTTCCGTTAGAGAAATTTGCCAAAATCCAGACAGCATGTCTATCTTAGAGAATACCTTTTTGTCGTGGAACAACTGCAGGGTGTCTTGTAATTTTAATGTCCGGACGCGCTCTAACTTGCACCTTTGGTTCAATCCGCGGAAGTCGCCACAAATTCTAAGGCTACCGTCATTTTTTTTCACAACTAGGAGGGGATTTACATGCACCGCACGTGATTTTCTTATGACGCCCCATTCCAACATCTGCTGCAACTGCCGACGCACTTCCGGGCGGTGCGTAAAAGCGATGGGGTAAGGTTTGCTGACTACCGGTTTTTCTCCCTCAACTACGATTTCGTGCACGTATTTGTTACACCTTCCTGGTATCTCGGCGAGAACGACGGCATTTTCCTCCAATAGTTCGGCGAAGGCTCTCTTCTCCCCTATGGTGAGGCTTCCGCAGGAGGCTACCGTTGAATCCACTTTCTCTTTAAACTTCTCGTGGTGGTTGACCTCGGTGCATAATGCGACGTTTGGCTGGAACCCGCTCTCTTCTTCTTCCCCGGGCTTCATGAACTCGACGTCAAACTCTTCGTCGCAATTAGCCAGAGTTACGAAATGCTTGCCGATGTTCAGGACCGAGGCATATCGACTGAGGAAATCCATCCCGATTAACAAGTCGACAGACAAAGACTGGACCACCAAAACTTCAACTTCTACAGGGTGATCGTTCATGGACGCATGCAGAACTGTGTGTCCAAGCGGCTTCTCTCTCGCTTTCCCGGAGAAATCTACGAGTCTGAAATCTCGTAGGTGGCGAAGTTGTGGCCGGCGTACCCCTTCTGTAACTCGCCGCCATGTTGCCTCGGAACAAAGGCTTGCCTCGCATCCCGTATCCAGAAGTCCAGTTACCACCTCGTCTCCAACTCGCAGCTCCACTAACGGTGATCTCGTAGGCCAATGGTCCTCGCGTTTCTCCTCCGCATCCTCATCGCCGTGCATATCTTCGCCCAACCAGGCAGCTCGAATCCGGATTGGCGTGGTTTTTTCTCCTGGGTGGTTTGGCTCGAATTTGGGTGGGTTGGGTGCAGCCTGTCCCGCATCTGAGCCCTGACGCGAGACTCCTAACGGTTTCCCGTGTGGTGGTAATTTGACGGCCCCGGCTGCGGTGATCCATGTCTCGAACCCGGGCCGTTCGCATTCCTAGTCGGGCTCCTCTGGACCCCCATCTGGCCGCGCCTTGTGTTCTCGTTGTCAGAACGCGGGCTCCCCGGTCTACTGTCCGGATGACGTTGGTAATAGCCGTTCCTTACCCGCCCGTTGAAGAAGTTGTTGTTGTCGCTGTTGCCATGGTGACCCGGCGACCTACGGCTTGGTCCACCTCGACGTCTCCTTTCTCGGCACTGGCGTCTTCGTCGCGGTGAAGGCGGATTGTCTAGAAAACTGCTTACTTCGGCTCCTGGAGCGTGTTGCTGCCCACCGTATCTTTGCTGGACCAGATGAACGCGTGGATGCTTATTTCCTCGGCTTCCTTCATCCTCCGGTCGTCTCCTCTTGTTCCATCTGTCACTCCGCGTCCTCTCGCGTTCTTCTTCGCACTGGTTTAGGTTCTCGAGCGTGAGCGACATGGCTTCTGCGTCGAAAACGCACGCCCCGTTGAGATGCCGTCTTATCTCTTGCGGGTAATGGTAAATTAAGGCCGCAATTATCTCTGACGTGGTCATCTGTGGCTGGAGAGCCTGGAACTCATTGAACTTACGCCAGAAATATTGCGAAAAAGTAAGTCCCCCGTTCCTGTCGTACCTCTCGTTCCTCAGCTGGATGAGCATCCTTTCCACTTGCATAGGGCGCTGAAAGTGTGTCAGGAACGCTTCCCTAAACGCCGAGTATGAATGAAAGTGTCTTTCATTCCGATCCAGCCAGTTCTTTGCCCGATCTTGCATTAGGCCTTTCAGCACGAGTAATCGCTCCCCATCCGCAAGTCCTAACTCCCGCGCTGTTGCTTCGAATTCCTCGATGAAGGCAGACGGCAAAATCCTGTCGGCCCCGGAGAACTTCTTGAAATGTTTCTTATATTCCGGCGGGAACAGAGCCCTTCTCGTCGGTGCTGGTTCAGACCGTATACCTTCCCGGTTTGAAGTTTGGGCTTCGAACGGTCGCGGCGATGGAAGATGTAGTCCAGGTTCCACTTCGCTTCCTCCGTTGACAAGCGTAACCGGCCTTGCGTCACTCGCGCGCCTTGAAGACGAGGGGACCGCAGCTGGCTGTGGTGACGTCATGGCCGCCGGCTCTCGCGATGATCCGGGAACGTCGGCTACGTTTAGTCGTTGCAGTTTATCCTCGATTTCCTTTATCTTGTCGGAATTCCCTTCCGCTATGCTCGCTGCTCGCCGCACTTGTCGCTCGAGGGCATCGTTGCTCCGATTGCAGGCCGTCTCCAGCTGTGCACACTGCTGGCCGATGTGTTGCAAAGCTCCTTCCTGCTCACTTACGCTCTGCGCCAGTGTTGCCACCTTGGCTTCCTGTTCATTGAGGCGAGCGTCGGTCCTGGCAATCCTGGATTCGATTCGAGCCTCGGATTCTCGGATCGTCTGAAGGAGTTGTTGCGTCACTTCTTCTCCGGAGGCGCGAACAGTCCCTTGGAGGCGTTCTTCCATCCCTCGTACGTCGGTCTGCATCCCTTGCACCTCAGCCTGCAATCCCTGGATGTTGGTTTGGACTCTGGTTTCCAATCCCTGGATGTTGGTTTGCACTCCTTGCATTTCAGCCTGCAATCCCTGGATGTTGGTCCGCATCTCGGTCTGCATTCCCTGGAGCATCTGGAGAACCAGCTGGAATTGGTTGGCACCACTGCCACTTCCTACGTCATCTTCTTCCTTGCTGTGGTCGCTGTCCGCACGTGACGATGTACCCCCTTGGGCACTTGGTATCTCCCTTTCCATTTCCAACGGGCCCTTGCACTGAAGACAAACCGGTCTGGCCCCCTCGCTGTCGATTTCGGAATCAGCAAATTCCTTTCCACAAGCCTCGCAAACCATCATGACGTCACTCTTGTTCAAACAGTCTATACGACGATTTCTTAATCTCATGAAGGCCTTTCGCTAATTTATCTGCTCAATCTTCTGTCGCACTTAGGAACAGTTACGCAAAATTACGCGAGCTCACGCAAAATGTGAATTACAAATCGATACATAAAAAGAAAAAGGAGGTCCGTCGGGAATCCCTTATCCCGCAACTCAGCCTGATGCCATAAATTACGCCAACAACCAAAAAAAATACACAAAAAGTACATAAAAATGCCCTATGCAGCTGCCCTTGCTGCTTTCGCCGAAAAAATATCTGCCCTATTGTTACCAATTACGCCCAATAACGTGTCCTTACACGTGAACCTACGACAAATACATGAAAATAACCCTCGAAATACAAAGCAAAAACACAAAAATAACCAGGAACCTAACACAAGAATTTTATGCGTGACGTATACAACAATGAAATTTCTACCGCTCTCGCAACCTGGCTTTCCTGGAAAGACATGACAAAAGTTGCCGTCCCATGTTCGGGGCGCCAAATGTAACGAGTGCACTCACGGCCCCCGAAATGACGTGTCAATCATACCCCGGCACGGGGCCAAACGTCGTTATGTGTACGGGAGACCGGTCGTGACTCACGGTCCAGTTATCAAGTTCGGTACTGAGACGGTCGTTTATTGTCATACTATTGCGAGGCGGAGATTAATACCTTGAAAAGTTACACTGTTTTGTTTACCTTTGATATGTAGATTCGAACAATCATAAAACACTAATAGCATAATATCTGGTACCTGAAAAAACGTCAAATAACAACACTGACGAACGGTAAAAAGTGAATATATATTGTAACAACAAAAATATTGCAATCAACAACTGTTTACAAAGCCTCCTCACTCTCACAACATTCACTCTATCTCTCTTTCACACACATGAGGTATTTTTACATGTGAAGTATGGATACAAATCATGGATCTCATTAACATATCATTCCTTTTAATTTTTAAACCTTTATGTGAATTTAGGGCATTTGTCTGCCAGCTCCCGTGCTCTTTTAAATTAACTTAAGTGCCAGCCCTCGGAAAGCGGTTAACTAAGACAATTGGGTCGGCGTGGTTAAATCTTTCGTTCGAAAAAACGTATGCATCGAGTCGTAAGCACGACATTATACAAGTTTCTCGGACGGGGGTTTTACACATAAGCCTCTCTCGTCCAATGAGAACAACTACACAATTACATAGGGATGCAAAAACTTAATTGGCTCCAGCTGCCGGAATACACTAATCAATCGTCGGCGCGAGCAAAAATTACCTTAAAAACCACTATACAACAAATAATACTATTTCACGCACACGACCTTATAATAAAAACAACTACGCTTTCCATAATTAAAAAGGACTCATCAGTCAACTATTGACAAATTAAATGGCGCGACGGGGCGGTCGGTTACACAAGAAATGGAGCACACTTTGACAATTTATACTAAATATTAAAGAAATGGAATGGAGCTTCTAACCCTGAATGCAGACAATTAAATTAGAACATCTGAACATGAAATTACCCTTTTTATAACAATACCAAAAATTATCAGACGCGGGGATTAGGTTCGGGGTTTCCTGAGTAACTTTGCGAATAAGTGAGACTTCGGCGTTAACTGTACGGTGTTGATACTAACGACGCACGTTTACATGTACATGAGACCCTCTGAAGTATACTGTACCAGACTCTGCTACATGGCGTGGTTATTCATCTCTCCTGGACGCGGGACTTGCACACGGTTCCTTTGTGGCGAAATTGTCCTCCGAGGTCGATCGCGACGAGGAATAATTGCGACGACATGGTGTACTTGCACCTCCTCAGTACTTCGGGCGTTCCTCTTGTCACTAGCGTCGGGTGTACGTGGTCACGCGCCGGTTCGGAATATCTCTAGTGTCGGGCATCAATTGGACGTCGATCTGCAATCATCTCTCTCTGGTGCCGGGCTTCGTTTGGGCGTCGTTCTGGTATCATCCTTCCCTCTCTTTCTCTGGTAACTAGCTTCGGTTGGAACGTCGATCTGGAAACGTCCTTCGGGCTTTGGTTGGGACGTCGATCTGAAAGCGTCCTTCGGGCTTTGGGCAGTGTTTGGTTTTGGCGTCGTCTGGCTGGCTTCGGCGTCGTTGCAGGCGTCAGGGAAGCGACGCCCCCCTTTCTCTATCTTCTTTAGCCCTCCATCCTTATGTAGTCCACGCTTGGCAAAAACAAATCACCGCGTAATCTTCACCAAAATAAGGCGCACACTGGTAACTCTCTATCAGCAAGTTGCTCACAGTACGTAAGGAAACAAAGTTCACGGACACAAAGCAATAATCCCGCGAGAGTGTAGCGCGGAGCTGCTCTCTCTATGAAATCCGGGTGAAAACTGTTTCTGGGATGGTAGCACCGCATATATATAAGAGATTCGAATTCTTCCGTTGAACAGGACGCTCTAGTGGCTTGGCTTCGCTTTCTCAGGGGATGGAAATGACCTCTGTCCATTGTCTTGAAAGGCGCGGTCGGCGACGCGTCGTCGATCCTTGCAGGCTTGAGCTCCAGCTGATCTCTCTGGTCATCCGTGAACATGGGTTAGCCCGCCCGCTGCGACTCAGGCCTGGTAGCGACGAAAATAATCTTTCCTTATCTTCGCGTTGGTGCAAATATGTCATGTTCTAAGCGGCGGCTGTCACTCAGGAAAGACTCGTCCCCAACTCCCGACGTCTGGCTCGGATACAAGTTTATTCACAAAAATAAAATCAAACCTCACACTTTCTTGTTTGTGCATAAAATGAATCAATAAACAAAAAATAATTTATATCGAACTGCGTTTAGCATGTCACAAGATACCGTGACACTTATCACTTACGTGTCGCTCGGTCTATTGGAATAGGCGATGAATTCTTTCTTATCGTTTGTCCCTTCACAGACGACAAGCAATGCGTGTCGCTGGAAACGAACCCTTAATAATACATGAAACCTTTCGAACTGACGTTTGATGCTCGGACTGAATACCGTCTTGCCCCAGTTTGTCTCGTGGCGAGTGCATGCAGATTGACTGAAGTGTCGCTTGTCGTTTCGGCTTGAAACTTCCGTGTCGCTTGTTGCCTGTCTCTTCGCTATCGAAGCGACAAGCGTCACAGGTCCCTTCAGTCTATAAGCAAGCATACACTGCGTGTAGACGAACAATATAACTTCAAAAAGGAAATCGAAATAATAAAGAACTATTTAAGATCCATGTTCACAACACGCCCGACCCTGTGGCCGAGTGGTTAGCACATCGCGCTGCGACGCCAAGGGTCCCGGGTTCGAATCCCGGTCGGGCTTGGTTGTTTGTGAATGTCCATTCATCAATTTCATCATTTCATCACTCATCCCCTTCTTCGCAAATTAGCCAAGAGGCACAAAACGCGAAGTAAAATAAAACTAAATAAAATCAAATCAATGTTCACAACATGCCTGTAGGTGTTGCTATGTTCATTCGCGGATTTTAGTTTGCGAGCAGTAGCCATTTACCACTGCAGAAAATCAGCAACAAAGTATTTGCATTCTCTATCACTATCACAGATCAAATAAAGGGGCTCGTTGTTCTGCAGCTATGAACAGAGTGGACTTGTTTATTACCCCTTAGGCGACTTTCTGAAGCAGATTCCATTCTCAGTATGAGGAACGTTTATATCTGGAAATCTTTGTCAAGACAAGAGACCTGGCCACAGATTCTGGTCCTGGGAAGGATTAAATGCGCTCTCTCCCTCCCCTGCTCTTTTAACAAGGAAACGAGGAGATAGTTGGCGTCTGTGCTTTCAGTCAGCCTTGAAAATTTGGCTTAGGTGATTCCACGAAAATCTTTGAAAGTTGCCAAATGTAGCTCTTGTCCCACGCCACAAATATTCAAGTTTGCAATTTAAGTGTCGTAAAGTAACTGTTACTTGTAACTACTTGCTTCCAATCAATGTTTCATATCGACGGAGTGTTTCTTTCAGGGTGCGGCACTATTATGGGGGAATATTCCTCGATTACAACCCTTCCACGAAAAAATAAAATCTGCGTATGCCCATGATTATTGGTTATTTGACTGAAAGCATACCCTTAGAATTACTTATATTAGAGTGGGTGGTTTAGGAGTGGTTATGTCCAGGACCCTTGACCGACAATACCCCTCGAAAATGATTTATGTCAAATTTTTAATCAATAGATTTAGATTGAATGATTTGATTTATTTATTTGGTGTTTTAAGTCCACTTTATGCACAGTAGCTAATCGGAACTGGACGTACAGTTTAAAGTGGGATCCGAACCACTGTGTGTGCCTCCACCGAGTTTATAACTCGAGACCCCTTAATTGCAAGGCGATGACACTACCACTGCGCCATCGGGAAAGCACTCAATAGATTTATACTATGATGTAATACGTATAAAATGTGTTTCCGAGTGCAGAAATCACAAATAACAGGAGATATTGGATCCCAAAGTATGGACCGTGTAAGTTAAAATAAATAATAAAACCTACCTCATAGTACTTTCACTGCACAGAACCAGACAGTGTCGGCGATTAGGGGGCAAGGGGGTCAGTTAACTCCCCCCATTTTTGACACTTTTGCCCCCGCACGCGGCTCGTGCCTAAAATAACAAGTGAAGAAGTACATTTATAGGCAATGAAAAACAAATAGTAAGTGTCAGTGGGCCCCCCACAATTTAAAACATCTTTTCTGTCTTCATCCGTCCATCTGGAAAATGGTGTCTGCAACAAATTATACACTAAGTCATTTACTGGGTTCATTGTACAAACCAAAGCTCAACACATGAACACAACACACGATAGGAAACGCGAAACACACACGCGGAACAAGGTCTCGCGAGAAAGCAACGATTTTGCCACAACCACTGGATGCAATGTTTTCTTCGACGAGAGAACTGCTGCACCTAGATGGCAACACCCGTTCAATTCCAACGCTAGGTGACGTCACCGTTGCCATGACAACCGGCTAAAGTCTTCCGCAACCTAGCGGCGTCTGCTCTTGGTTTGTTTATGCTATGATGAACTCTTCACGTGCGTAGCGCCGAGCGGCGTATTATTTGAGTATTATCGTGTGCGTTCTGCTGGGAAATAGTTTAATTTAACAAGCAAATGAAAAATGTCAATATTAATTTGAAAATTAGGTGAAAACATCTGCACTTGTTGCACTTGGCCAGCCGCCACTGCGCACTATGCTAAACGTTCTCTACCAAGAGATAGTAAACTGTCCTTGCCCCCTCAGTATTGGCACCTTCTCATCCCCAGTTTTGGAACCCAATCGCCGCCACTGGAACCAGCAAAGCCATTCAATAGAGGAGAAATTGGGTTGAAGAATGCCACAAAATGAAAATATTTGTAATGTGCTCGAAACATATTGACTATCCGAAACATCATTTTTAAAATGCTTCTACTGAAATTGTATGTAAGGGTGCCCTTACAATGTTGTTAACCCCCTCTCTATATCTCCGTGTGTATGAGGGTGGGGGTTGTGGGTGGGGAGCTAGTTCTTCCCCCTCATCTATCAACTAGCATGGGTTAAAAATCGGTGCAATTGAACGAATTACATTAACAATATGCATAAATCACGTAATAAGCAACATTAAAATATGCTGCAATTTAACCAAATATATGACTACAAACATAAGAGAATGAAAAGCATCACACGAGCCTCCAAAATGTCGTAGTAGTATCATTATTCCTATTATCACATCTGAGCATACAGCAGCAAACAATATTCATCCCATAATATTCGCAAACTGTCATGGAATAGATCTTTGGAATATTCATATGGAAAGAAATGAATGTGGATGGCCAAGGGAACTAAGTATTTTTGTCATCAAAGTCACCAAAGCTATTTAATCTACAACTTATAATGCAAAGTATATTTCTCATTAATTTCATTCCGTGTATTAAAAGTTAGAATATCAACTACTTTTTAAAATGTATCTTTTTACTAATAAATGTAAAAAAACAATAGAAGATATTATAAGGGCATGCTTTCAATCATGGCCGTAGGCAGAAAAAAATTTCGGGGGGGTTCATTCATAATTGTTCCCAGGGCGTCACCAGAAATTTGAATAATAGCAATAATAATAATAATTGTACAATAATAATGAAAATTTCATAATAATAAAACAATTTTATTCCATAATAATAATACTAATAATAATAATTATTATATTATTGTTATATCCTTGAGGGGGCTTACTCAATCCAGCAGATGAGTGAATATCCAGCATAAGTTTCTTTTTGTTTTTTTTACGTTTCATACAGTGTGTACTGAAATGCACAATTATTTTACTTCGTCATTAAACTTTAGATACCTTCAAGAAAAAAACTTTAAAAAGTTAGATGGAAATTTTAGTCTTAAAGCTTTTGTTGTTTGACTTTGAAATTAATTTTTTGGAATTTTGAAAAGTGTGGAATCAGTTATTCTCTTTAAAAGCTTAGCCTGGTGCATGGATTGTAACCTCAATCGCGAACGTAATGCGCTACGAATCTGGAGGTACTAGGTTTGAACTCCTATCAAGGGGGATTTATTTTCGACTTTATCGGACGTGGAATTTAAAAGCTGGAAAGGGAATTTTGGGACAATCATAAAGGAATCTTCAGTGTATATTCCTTGTGACGCAGGAACAACACTGGAAAGATGACAGCAGAAGTGATAATGAAGGGGTCGCCGGTGGGCTGCAATTCCGAGAATAAATCCTGTTTCACTCAAGTTTCAGAATTCCAAATGTATGAAAATTCTAGCTCGATCGTTTCAACATTGTCTCCTTGTATTTTTGTGATGCTTCGAAAAAACAATTGAAAATTTGTTACAGATTTTGGTTTCTGAACATCAATTAATCCAACATGTCAGAGGTTTCGGAGTGGGTTTGAACCCTAGAAACCCCCCTCTAAATACGGCCATGCTTTCAATCTAATAATTAATAAGAACAATTCATGGACATCAGCAGGACTTTTATTTTGGTGGGGGAGAGGGGTGTAAATGAGGCATATTCCTACACAACAGTGTCGCCCCCTGAAAGAAACACTCTGTAGATATGAAGTTATCATGTCCCTGCAATACCCTTTTAATAATATACACAAACGACTGTGACTGAAAGAAAAGGATGCGTGTGAACTGATTTCATTGATTTGGTGTCTCAAGTCCACTTTATTCACAGTAAGGCTAATCGGGACTGGACCTACAGTTTAAAGTGAGATCCGAACCACTATATGTATCTCCACCGGGTATCGAACCAGGGACCCCTTGATTAGAAGGCAACGACGCTACCACTGCGCCATCGGAGAGGTCTGAATGTGTGTAAAATACGTACTTTTTGGTTGACCTTCATTTTCCAGGGATGGTGGCACTGCCCCCCCCCCCCCGTGCCCAGCCCTCTGTGCATTCAGGAAAACATTATTTAAAATTGTATGCTCTCAACATTTACTTCAATGATATTTTGAATTAGAATCTTAGATTTTAAATTAATTTGAAAAATATAAAATCCGGTAGCCGTTTTTAAAAATTTTCAGAAATAAGTTGTCATATTTTCAGAAGGAAAAAAAAGCTATCAATTTTGTCTCTGGGTAAGTTAGATCTTATAAGTTCATTACAAAAATACTTGTGTTGGTGTTGCACCTTTCCCTCTCGATGATAATTGAAATTTTAGTAAACCAAGTTTTCGGTCCCAAAAAATTAGATAATAATACTATTTTATTAATTTAATTGTCTACTAAAATATAAGTGTGATATGTTGAAATATTTTCTTCTGGAATTCTTATTACTTGGTTATCATTGTTGTGAAATTTCAAAAAGATTGAATATTTGTAAGGGAGATAGAATTATTTTTCGAAGACAGTGCAGCTCACTTGGAGGCTTTGGGAATAGAGGAAAGGATGAATCACTGAAAGTTTGAGAAACTGTAGAAATGAAACCAGACAAGTTAGAGAGAAAAAAAAAAATATGTAGTTTCTCACCAGCATGAAAGGATTAAATATGCCAAGTTTCATCAAAATCTGAGAGCATAGGTTCCAAGACCTCTTTTTTTACTTGGTTGAACTAACATGGAATGACATGACTTATATATATTATCTGTATCATAGGGCAAATATGTTAACTTTTTAGTACCTCGTTCTACCCAATGAGTACAGGGAAAGGATTGTAACTTTCTTTCATCTTCAATAAGCTTATGTTTATATCCGTATAGGAACTTTAAATCTGGAGAGATGTATAACTAAAGGAAGGAACTAAATACCAAAACTTCCAAGTGTCTACATAAAGAATGTTTTTTCTTGGTCAATGGGGGTAAAACCTACCACTAGAGCATGGTTTATCAAAATATGGTATGCAGTGCTGGTACACGTGCTATGTGTTCAGAAAGTAAATACTCGGTCGATGATGGCGTTGAGAGCGAAAATTAAAATATGAAATCAATTAAGACCAAATCGTATAATTTCAGATGCCATTGCCACTTGAAGTTCTTGGAGAGACATACATTTCCTTTCCTGGAGTGTCTACATGTGTGCTAGAAAGATTTCCGTAGGTAACAGAAAATAAAAGCAATAACAGTCTTAAAATACGCACATCTGAAAGACAAAGAACGAGAATAAAAGTATTCGAGTGATAAGACATTCAAGTAATTTATATGATTTGTTACCGCTGCCGCATAAAGTAGGAGCTGTATGTGAGTGATTAATGTTATCTATTGGATGCGTGTTTGAGCTCCCATCCCCAACGTAATGGAGTTTTTATTTAACTGCCATTTATAAAATGATGCCGGTACGATTTCATTTTCATCTTAAATCGAATTTATTTTTCCTAAATTTCCGGGGACAAATTTAGTACAAGAACTTTCACTTTTCATCTTCATCTATTGTTTATAAGAATTAATGTGACAAAGGATGGACTTTTGTATGGAGTATTATGTACATAAAATCTTTGTCCAGTGTCACAGCACATGGCCGTATTTAGAGAGGGACTTTGGATGTTCAAAGGTTCAACCCCCCTCCCCCCTAAACTTCTGACATGTTGTATTAATGGACGTCCAGGAACCAAAATCAGTATCTCATTTTCAAAAATTTATTCGAAGCTTTTCAAAATACAAGGGGAGACAATGCTGAGACGATCGATGTACCTTTATCAATTTCATCATATCATCTTTCATCCTCATATTTGCAATCAGCTAAAAGTAACAGAAAGCGAAGTAAAGAAGGCCAAACCAATCAAATGGTCGAGCTAGAATTTTCAAACATTTGCAATTCCCGAAACTTGTGCAAAACAGTTTTTTCTCGGAATCACAGCCCACCTCCATTGCTCCATTTTCACTTCTGCTGTTGTCTTTCCAGTGTATTTTTCTGGTTCTGACTGAAAAATGGGTTTGGGGTGTCCCAAAATTGCCTTTCCGACCTTTAAGTTGCCCCATTTGATAAGGTTTTGATCCTCCTTGACAGGAGTTCAAACCTAGGACCTCCAGCTTCCTAGCGCGTTACGTTCACCACCCTCCACCCAGCGGTAGTGTATACATGCAGTCCCATAAAACACGTACTTAGTGCATAGCGATTGTCGTCTGTCGACTGTTTGGTAAGTACAAGAACAATTATGAGCATTAGGAGGAGAGGATCGAACCGAACCGATCCATGGACCCCCTGGAATTTGCATAGTTTATTTCAAGATACAAAACATTTTTACTATTAATAAGAGAAATAACAAAACAGTTTTATTTTTAATAAGATAAATAAATTTCAGTTAGTATTCGAACAGAATAACAAAAATAAAAGTTTCATTAGATCGAAAAAAATAGTGTACATTAAAGAAACCATTTTACATATATCTCATAATCTACCATTTAATCGAAATAATAAATGGTTCCACAGTTTTGAAAATTCCAATTTTTTTAAAAAAATAAAATGTTCAGCTGTCTCATTTTGAAAGCTTTTATTGAACAACGAATATAAAATATATTAACAAAAAAGAATAACTACACATGTCGTGTACTCTAACTGTATTAAATGTAAAATATACAATGTAAAACAGCTATGCTGTTCATCTGGTGGATCGAGAACGAAAGTCTTTTCACGGATATAATAACAGCAATAATAATAATAATAATAATAATAATAATAATAATGATATTAATAATAATGAAAATTATGATGATAATAATAATAATGGAATTAAATTATATAAGTTTTATGGTATTTTGATTAACATTGTATAATAATATTTATTATTATTGTTATTATTTATATTATTGAAATTTGATCAATGGTCTGATCCCTCTCAAAATTTTTTTTGAACCCAACCCATGTCTACGGCCATACCATAGAAGGAATTAAATTCCGCCACCAAACTGATTTGCCGGAACAGAGTTCCGTTGTATTCCGGGTCTGCTGCATATCTACTTATTTAATGAACTATTCACATTTCCATAAAGTGTAAATATTTATTCAATTTGTTCAGGTTTTCAAACGGATGGTGACAGCCCCCACCTTGGCATGTATATTTATTTATGTATGTATGTGTGTGTGGGGGGGGAAGGGGTCATCCCCAAAGAATGAACATTTGCAAACTGAAAGAGAAATTCCCCCTTTAACCTTCCCCCAAACAGGTATCACTCAGGCACGGACACACGCACAGATTTACAAAGATAACGTATCACCAAATAATGAACAAATAATGCATCCCTGCGACTGTTTCTGGCACCTAGAAATGTGTGTGACTCATTCTTTTAGATGTCCCTGGTTGATGTGATGTGGGAGGTGTTTTTCTTGATCTTAGCATAAACAGTAGTTTCCAATAACTGGATATTCTTGACCCATCCAACTAGAGCCCACAGGCCATATAGCACAGATTAGACGCGCGCACACACACACACACACACACACTCACACAAAAAGAGGCAAAGTTGAAATGAACGATTGCATGGAAATTACTGCCAATACGTATATGCAATAATAAGCACATTAAGCTCAAATATACACTAACACCTGTGATAGAACTCTAAAAGGTTGCCAGAGTATCCCAAATCAAGATATATATATATATATATATATATATATATGAATGAAACCGTTGAAAGCATATGAATTTTCCTCAAGGTAAAAATGCAAAAAAAGCAAAAATCAACCCACTAGTAATGCCGTGAGGGTTGGTGGAGGGTCGTGGAGGGCGAGGGCGGTGGTGGGCGAGGGCGATTGCGATCTGGGAGGGTGAGGGCGGTGGAGGGCGAGGGCGATGTGCGATCTCGGAGGGTGAGGGCGGTGGAGGGCGAGGGCGACTGCGATCTCGGAGGCCGAGGGCGGTGGAGGGCGAGGGCGACTGCGATCTCGGAGGGTGAGGGCGGTGGAGGGCGAGGGCGACGTGCGATCTCGGAGGGTGAGGGTGGTGGAGGGCGAGGGAGACGTGCGATCTCGGAGGGTGAGGGCGGTGGAGGGCGAGGGCGATTGCGAGCTTGGAGGGTGAGGGTGAGGGGAGGTTGACTCAAAATGAACACCTCTGCTTCCTCGTGTACAAACAAGTTACTTTCACCCGACTTCCTCGTGTACAAACAAGCGAGTTGCACCGATTCCGGATACACGACGTCATAGCCAGTGTCCGCCTCTCTTCTAGGCAATCAGGCGTTTGCATGAGCTATCGTAACGTGTGTTGTCTGAAGGTACGTACCTAACTTTGTTAGTATCGAATGTCTTATCGTTTGTTTGAAGTTTCTTAGTAATAATGGAATTCATGATGAGCGAAAAAGGACGTAGGCTTATGGTTTACGGTAGTCATAAATTTTACAAGTAGCATGAAACGCAAGAAGGACTTAAATGGAAATGCGTAAAAAGAAATTGCATAGCAAAGCTTTATACGGACGGAAATGCCACAGTTATTGTAAAATGTGATGTGAACCATAATCATGACCCCGATAAGAACTTGAAAAGACAAGCCATCTCGAATAGTGTTAAAAGGAAAACTCTCAACGAATTGAACGAACGGCCACAAAAATATCCAAATATTTATGCTTTTATTGAAGCAGGCCCAGGTTGATGTATATGCTTTAAAAAATAGTGCAGATGTCACAAAAAACATAGTAAATTTCTGAAACAGAGAATGGAAAAAATGAAGCAGAAATATAAGAATAAAGCTAACACGATTTGATTTCTTAAAGGCTATTTCCTACTACAGTTCAAAGAAGGATAAGAAGAAATAGAATTGAAACATAGAGGTAAAATTACACAAAGGAAACTCATCCGCAAATTTTTAAACACGCCATGAGCTTTTACGCCATGCAACTTACCCCTTGGTCCGAAGGATTTAGCGGTGCAACTGACCCCTTGGTTCGAAGAGTTTAGCGCTGCATCTCGCCCATTTAGGTATTCTCGGGGTGCAACTAACCGTCACCCATCCTCCCTGCTATGGTTAGAATAAGAAGTAAAGATGGCATCGGCAACCGATTGAAATATTATGTTATACGATGCGCAGGACTGAGGCAATTATATTTCATATTTCATAAAAATATTTAAAGATGATGAATTTCAGTTGTGTGAACCATATACCTATTCTTAACAACGAAATCATTAATACATTAATTACGATCAACTATGTTATACCGTTAATGCTTTATAACCAGGCACTGGTATTTTTTACGCGTAAGACTTGTGAGGATGACGGAGGGTGAGGCATGAGTTGTGAGGGTGAGGGAACACCCCTACAGTGCATACGAGCATGATGTCATTACTACACTAAGAAAGCTTTGTCAAACTTTTAAATCTGAGACCATTAATAGTATCACAGATGAGTGTCTGTGGTAGAACAACCATTAATATACAGGTTGTCATTTAAATCGCGCCCACAGACCACAGATTCGTATAGAGAACATCAAAACAAACAACTTTTCTCAGTAACATTTTTCCCGTTGGTGCGTCGATTCGACGCTACAGCCGTTCAGAAAGGACCGTTTTGCCGCCTGCATTATCATTTGATCGTATCTGTGATGTCATTTCCTGCGGCGAAACAGCTCACGGCAGGGTTGCAAGGAACACACAAATTTTGTGAAAACTGACACACTACCAACCACATGATTAGGTGTAAAACAAAGCGAGAAACGCGTCCAGTAGACCGAACATCTTAGCCTACCAGCCAAAAGATCAGTAGTCATCTTAGGGGAAGGGGGAAGTGAAGCAACCATATGAGAAATGGTAAAAACGCATTCAAAATGAAGTGTCAATATCTGATTTTGTCTCAGCCTACATGTCAAATATCAACAACAATACATTTTATTGGACTTATAGCTTACAAGTGGCTGTTTACGCCCAGCTACATGTCAAATATTTGCAAATCTCGTTGCAGATTGATATCTACAGGTTTGTGTCCAGATGTCTTGTGGTACTTCTGTGCTGATAACGGAAGTATCCGAGGTTCACGTTGTTACAACGGCTAAAACACGTTCAACCACAGTAACAATCTAATGATGAATCAGTAGCGAATATACTGACCTGTGCACAGTTGCAAACTATTACATGTGTATCCGGTGCATAGATAAACACAGTCGTCGGAGAGCTTGTATTACTACTACTTATATCCCCGTTTTGCAACCATTTTTGTCACTTGCCTCATAATGCCCTGAATATACATTATATTATGTGTTGCAAACCTTTGGAATTTTGAGTTCTTTCATTTCTATTTTGTCATCTGTTCAGTGTGTCACAGACAACTAGTATCAGAAGGACGAAGTGAATAGACTAAATTGTAGGTGCTAACTTGCTAACTAGATTTGCAAATATTTGACATGTAAGCTGAGAGAAAATTCGATATGACCACTTCCACTTGAATACTATTTTCTTTCTACCATTTCTTGTATCGTTTGTTTACTTCCTGTTAGGTTAAAGAACGTGTTTTCTCGTTTTGTTTTACGGTACAAAATGTGGCTGATTGTAGCTATGTCATTTTTCACAGAATACGAGTGTTCCTGGAAACCCTGGAAGGCATCATTTCACGACGGGATATGACGTCACAAATGCAATCAAATGTTGTGTGTGGTTGCCAGCATTCAGGCGGCAAAACGGTCTTTTTTGAACGACTGTAGCGCCGAAATGATGCACTAACGAGAATAATGTTACTGAGATATGTTGTTTGTTTTGATATCCTCTATACGTTTCCGTGGTCCGTGGGTGTCATTAAATTGACACCCTGTATAATATAAATGAATAATATTGAATATAAGTATATAGGGCTTACCTGTATGTCCGGGTATGTGCCTAGAAGGAACAATGTCCAGGATATCGCCGTTGAAACTGTATCATGGCCCTGTGAAGATAAATCAGAGGATTTATTTTGAAAATAAAATGACACGAAAGAGATTTGCACCTGAAAGATGTCATGCAGTTGAATGAAGTTGGCAGTATATTCATCCCCAGAGCCGTAGCTAGAGATTTCTGCGCCAGGGGCGAGAATAAATTTCGGCGCCCCCCTACACTCGCCTTGTTGAACTTCTACCATTCTTTTTTTTAAGGGAGGGGTACAAAAACTTGTTGTTGTGTCTTACTTAAATAATGTCGTTCATTTAAATTGACGTTTCATTTATGCTAATAATTGTAACAATTGTATGTAATTGTAGCAATTATATGTAATTGTAGCAATTACAACTGCCGAGTTGTTTGTATGTATACACGTATTCTTCTGAATCAAGGATCATTATTGACCTCTCGATGTGCGATGATAAAATATCCTAGAAATGAAACTAATCCATGCAAAAAAAAAAAAAAATAATCTTACTATATGAATAGCATATATATTTCTTAGGTAGCAGAAGAATCTTTAAGAAATATCATTAATGTAATGTTTTTTAAAAATACATGAAACCCTCTCAAATACCCTGCAAAGTCATTGTACAAACTAGCTAAAATCATTCAGTATTAATGTAATGTTTATAAAGGAAACCCTATTTATACTGATGAGCTGAAATCAACAACAATAGAAACAAAATCGTATTAAGAACTACAATCAGTACATGATTAGTTGACAATTCTTCTGCGCGAACATACTATCTATAGTTTCACTCTTCTTGCCTTTCGAGCAGCAAAGTCATTAATAACATCATCGAACACAAGTGATTGAACTCTGTACTTCTCAACAGACAAAATAGCCAGGTTAGTCAGCTTTTCGTGACTCAAGGAAGAACACAAGTAATTCTTTATAAGCTTTAGCTTACTAAAACTCCTTTCACAAGATGCAACAGACGAAGGTAGAGTTAAAAATAGTTTGAGTGCAGTGACAAAATTTGGGAACAACTCAATACATGATATTTTATGAATGAATGAGAGAGCAGCAAGTGGTGACAATTCTGACAAGCATTCCAAGTGAAAGTCTTTAAAAAATGCTTGCGCATGATGTTTAAAGAACAACAGTTCATGAAGTAACTCACTTCCGTTAATATCCTCGGGGAATAATAAAGCCAGATCAAAGACTCCCTTTCTCAACGTTTCTTCTGACATAACTGCCATATTGCTTGGAATAATTACGTAAAAATCCTCCAAAACTACTTTCATTAGCTTGAATCGATCGCCTGTGTGTGACAAAATTGAATCCAATGCACCAAATAAGCTCTTCCTATTTTTTTGTTCTTCATTTATGGCTACACTTCCATCTTCTGCAACTTCATCGAAAAACTTGGTTTTCTTTTTGGGACGTTGTTCTCTACTTGCAATGTTCATATCACCGCAGATCTGTTTGCTTTTCTCAAAAGCGTTCGTCACAATTGTTTCCCGATGGGCAGACAGAAAGCTTTGCAGTCCCTGTAAGTGACTAACACCTATATCTACCGTAACAGACTTTTCTTGTAGCCGTAGGTTAACGTCGTTAATAGATCGAAAGATATCAGCCAAGCAGAATAAGAACACAAGAAAGTTAAACTTCTTAAGGCTCTGTAGCAAGCATTTGCACCGTGTACTGTTTCGGGTGACTCATTTGAGAGGTCACATAATTCCTCCAAAGCTGCACAGACATCCGGAAATTGGGTAGTTAGAGATTGTACTGCGTTTGCTTTTGAAGACCACCTAGTTGCTGATTAACTCTTCACAGTCGTGTGGCTTTTATTTCAGGCGCTGAAGAATCTTCGTTAGCGTCTGTGGATTCAACATTTTTCTTGAAAAACTTCGATAAAATCGTTGCACTTCTAATGTCCTCTTTCTCTCTTATCTTCTTTATTTTTCTGTTTTGAGCCCCAGAACGTTTCTTGGAAGACACCACTTATAATAATTACACAATTTCGGATACACACAGCTTCATCAAAGCACGTTGACTATACAATAGTCCTCGCAAAGTGAGTGAATAGTTCGTAGTAGCTACATCCGAATGGTCACGCAACCCGGTGTTTACGACCGTATAACGGAATAGTGAAACGGAATGAGAAGAAACGCTTTCTGCCAAGAGAATGCCCTGTATATTAAGAAAATTTATAGAGACAAACATATGTAAGAACATGCATGTTTTAATAACAAATAAGCAAAGTGTTGCCAAAGGCGGAAAAATGTTTTTTTTGCAAATCGTGTGTATTGATGCACAGAACTCACTGAGGTAAATTATTGCAACATTTCACTATACCAACGAACAATTTGGATGGCCATCTATTGAATTTGACAGAAAAAGAACTTTGACAAAGTTTCAAAAACATTGCACAAGGGAATAAATGGGCTGTTCCAAAAATCTATGTTTTCACAATATTACGAGGGACACTGGCAACACTGTTGCTGTCACGTGTCACTAACAGACGTGTTTCACCGCAGGATATCACACTAAGGCACTTTTAACGACAAAGGAGAAAGTTGGTTATTCTCGAACATATGCAATAAATTACATACACCTTGCAACCATGAAATGTGGGTGTATCTACAAATTAAAGCAAATATTCTAAGTGTCCACCATTTTGTTGGATACGTAAGTTGGTTCGCTTGATCATGTTCTCACATACCTTCCTGAGGGTTGCAGCACCGATATTATCAATTTCCTGTGTAATGTTTCGTTTCAGCTCCTCCAATGTTCTGGGTCTCGTTTGGTATACTTTCCCCTTTAAGTAACCCCACAGAAAAAAAAATCTGCAGATGTTAAATCGAGCGAGCCACTGGGCCATAAATTCTTGGATATTAGACGATCACCAAAAAATTCTCTCAGCATACGAAGAGATTCATTAGATGTATGGCAAGTTGCTCCATCTTGTTGTAGCCAAGCATTACGTTCGTCGTCTTCTAGGAGAGCAACGAATTGCATTATGAAATCCCCGTACACAGCGGTATCCACTGTTGTCTCGGAGAATAACGGTCCCACAATACGACATGCATGTTCTTACATATGTTTGTCTCTCTAAATTTTCCCAATATACAGGGCATTCTCTTGGCAGAAAGCGTTTCTTCTCATTCAGTTTCGCTATTCCGTTATACGGTCATAAACACCAGGTTGCGTGACTTTTCGGACACTCTGTATAATAGCATGAGTGTTTTTGTGAAGTTAATGAGAGCGTCAATTCTGATTTCCATTTGCACGGTCGCTCCATTTTTTTCTCTCGCTATTTTGTTTATCGTAATGCTCTGAATGTGTCATTGTCGCATATGAGAACGCAGACAATACTGACAAAGATCAAAGACGTCCGAGTATTGTATCTCGATGCCAAGCAGCATAGATTTTTATTTATTACTAGCTGATTACCCGGCGTTGCCCGGGTGTTTACTGAATTCTAACTATAGCGTAAAATGTAACTCATTTTATTTACGGGTATTTAAAAGCATAACTGCAGTATACAAATTATAAAGTAATATCTTTTACAAATTCACTATAATATAAATTTAACAACAATTTATGAACAACATTTTTAGTTCCACCTCCAAGAGCAAGAATAAATAAATTAAATGGCATTGGGAGTGTAACTATTCATCTCAACGGCCCCGAAAACTATGGTTTCCACACTAATATCGGTCGATTTACATGTCACCCCCAACTCTAGGGTTGCCAGGGGTGTCTTGGAGTTGAACGGCATTGGGAGTGTCACTAATCATCTTAGCGACCCCGAAAACTGGGGATTCCACACTAATATCGGCCGTTTTCGATTATTTTTACATGTCACCTCCTTCCCACCCCCATCCCTAGGTGTGCCAAGGGTGTCTTGGAGTTGAACGGCATAGGGAGTGTCACTATTCATCATAGCGACCCTGAAAACTATGGAGTACACACTAATATCGGTCGTTTTACATGTCACACCCCTAAGGGTGCCAGGGGTGTATTGGAGTTGAACGGCATTGGGAGTGGCACTATTCATCTTAGCGATCCCGAAAACTGTGGATTCCACACTAATATCTGTCGTTTTCAAATATTTTTACATGTCATCCCTTCCCACCCCCTCCCCTAGGGGTGCCAGGGGTGTCTTGGTGTTAAGCGGCATTGGGAGTGTCCCTGTTCTTCTTATCGACCTCGAAAACTATGTATTCCACACTGATATTTGTCGTTTTCGATTATTTTTACATGTCACACTCTTCCCACCCCCGCCCCTAGAGGGTGCCAGTGGTGTCTTGGAGTTGAATGGCATTGGGAGAGTCACCTTTCATCTTAGCTACCCCTAAAACTGTTGATTCCAAACTAATATCGGTCGTTCTACATGTCACACAATACCCACCCACACCCTTAAGGGTGCCAGGGGTGTTTTGGAGTTCAACGGCATTGGGAGTGTCACTATTCATCTTACCTACCACTACAACTGTTGATTCCAAACTAATATCGGTCGTTTTACATTTCACACAATTACCACCCCTACCCTTAAGGGTGCCAGGGGTGTTTTGGAGTTGAACGGCATTGGAGGTGTCACTATTCATCTTAGCGACCCCGAAAACTGGGGATTCCACACTAATATCGGCCGTTTTCGATTATTTTTACATGTCACCCCCTTCCCACCCCCATCCGTAGGTGTGCCAAGGGTGTCTTGGAGTTGAACGGCATAGGGAGTGTCACTATTCATCATAGCGACCCTGAAAACTATGGAGTACACACGAATATCGGTCGTTTTACATGTCACACTCCTAAGGGTGCCAGGGGTGTATTGGAGTTGAACGGCATTGGGAGTGGCACTATTCATCTTAGCGATCCCGAAAACTGTGGATTCCACACTAATATCTGTCGTTTTCAAATATTTTTACATGTCATCCCTTCCCACCCCCTCCCCTAGGGGTGCCAGGGGTGTCTTGGTGTTAAGCGGCATTGGGAGTGTCCCTGTTCTTCTTATCGACCTCGAAAACTATGTATTCCACACTGATATTTGTCGTTTTCGATTATTTTTACATGTCACACTCTTCCCACCCCCGCCCCTAGAGGATGCCAGTGGTGTCTTGGAGTTGAATGGCATTGGGAGAGTCACCTTTCATCTTAGCTACCCCTAAAACTGTTGATTCCAAACTAATATCGGTCGTTCTACATGTCACACAATACCCACCCACACCCTTAAGGGTGCCAGGGGTGTTTTGGAGTTCAACGGCACTGGGAGTGTCACTATTCATCTTAGCTACCACTACAACTGTTGATTCCAAACTAATATCGGTCGTTTTACATGTCACACAATTACCACCCCTACCCTTAAGGGTGCCAGGGGTGTTTTGGAGTTGAACGGCATTGGAGGTGTCACTATTCATCTTAGCGACCCCGAAAACTGGGGATTCCACACTAATATCGGCCGTTTTCGATTATTTTTACATGTCACCCCCTTCCCACCCCCTTCCCTAGGTGTGCCAAGGGTGTCTTGGAGTTGAACGGCATAGGGAGTGTCACTATTCATCATAGCGACCCTGAAAACTGTGGATTACACACTAATATCGGTCGTTTTACATGTCACACCCCAAAGGGTGCCAGGGGTGTATTGGAGTTGAACGGCATTGGGAGTGTCACTATTCATCTTAGCGACTCCGAAAACTATTGCTTCCACTCTAATATCGGTCGTTTTACATGTCACACCCCAAAGGGTGCCAGGGGTGTATTGGAGTTGAACGGCATTGGGAGTGTCACTATTCATCTTAGCGACTCCGAAAACTATTGCTTCCACTCTAATATCGGTTGTTTTACATGTCATCCACTTCCCACCAACATCCCTAGGGGTGCCAGGGTAGTCTTGGAGTTGAACGGCATTGGGAGTGGCACTATTCATCTTAGCAACCCCGAAAACTGTGGATTCCACACTAATATCTGTCGTTTTCAATTATTTTTACATGTCACCCCTTCCCACCCCCTCCCCTAGGGGTGCCAGGGGTGTCTTGGTGTTAAGCGGCATTGGGAGTGTCCCTGTTCATCTTATCGACCTCGAAAACTATGTATTCCACACTGATATCTATCGTTTTTGATTATTTTTACATGTCACACCCTTCCCACCCCCGCCCCTAGAGGGTGCCAGTGGTGTCTTGGAGTTGAACAGCATTGGGAGAGTCACCTTTCATCTTAGCGATCCCGAAAACTGTGGATTCCACACTGATATCGGCCGTTTTCGATTATTTTTACATGTCACCACCTTCCCACCTCCACCCTTAGGGGTGCCAGGGGTGTCTTACCCCCGCAGTATTTCATTCCAGATTGTAAGTCAAATGTGTACCAAGTTTGTTCATCGTGAATGTGACCAATTAGCTTAGCGACTCCAAAGACTATGGATTCGACACTAATCTTGGTCATTTTTGACATTTTAATTTTCACCCCCTCTCACTCCCCATCCCGATAGGTGATGAACTTGAAGTGGAACGGCATTAGGAGTGTCACTATTCATCTTAGCGACCCCGTAAACTATGGATTCCACACGAATATCGGTCGTTTTCGATTATTTTTACATGTCATCCCCTCCCACCCCTACCCTGGGGTTGCCAGGGCTGTCTTACCCTCACAGTATTTCTTTCCAGATTGCAAGTGATAGGTGTACCAAGTTTGGATGAAATCGCTCCAGGCGTTCGAGAGTTGTGCCGGAACAAACATACACATATACACACATACATCCATTTTTATATTTACTATTGTTGTTCTAAGTGACGTGTACTCTCGTCCTGTACACCTTTTAGCTATTTGAAAGCTGTCTGGGAAGATCATTGAAAGAGCCAAAAACCATCGCTACGTATTCTTTTAAATTAAATAGCTTTTTTGAAGAGATATTAGGAAAATTTAGTACAGTTGTTACGACATGCAGACTGCAGTTTACACCAATAGTACTTTTACAACTAACTAACTAACTGACTCTCTAGCCTTCTTAAACCCGAAGGTTCATGGCTGCAGCAACACAGGCCTTCCATCTGTCCCTATCTTGAGCAAGATCTATATTTTCCATCCCTACCGATTTCCTTTAAATCCATCTCAACGTTGTCCCTCCATCTTCGTCTTCGCCTTCCTACAGGTCTCTTACCATCAGGTTTCCCAACATGAATCCTGTAAACTCCTCTTTCCTCTCCCATTCGTGCCACATGGCCTGTATACACTATTGGAACTATTCACTAAGAAGTTGTAAAACACGTCCTCACTAACAAATAAATAATAGACATATACAGGGTGTCGCAAAACTCTTTCAACAACGCTTGGGTGCTGGTAGATATCATAAAAACCAGTAACTTTTCCCTATAAATATTACCTCGATGGCGCTTAGTTTCTGCGCTATAAGCGTTTAAAATCTATCCTGTACGTATGCAGCCCATCACAAGAATCGCTTGCTCTGACATAACTACCAGGGGCGCGTGGCAGGGTTGCCACTAGCGTTCCTCGTTAAGAGAGACGACTTGAAAACAACAACTTGGGAGTCTTGTCTGAGCAAAATCCAAATAATAATGATACTTTCGATGTTGTAAGAAGCATTGACAGTATTTATAAACTGACCAAGACAAATAATGGGTAGACTGAAATTCAAGATTACTCATTCTAAAATATCTCCATAATTAATTGATTGATTTGGTTTATTTTAATTCGCTTTTCTGCCACCTTTGGCTAATCACGAAGATGAGGATGATATGATGAAATAACAAATGACACCAATTTCTAGTCGTCTCTCTTAACGAGGAACGCTAGTGGCAACCCTGCCACGTGCCCCTGGTAGTTATGTCAGAGTAAGCGATTGTTGTGATGGGTTGCATACGTACAGGTTAGATTTTAAGCGCTTATAGCGCAGAAACTAAGCGCTTTCGAGGTAAACTTTATAGGGAAAGGTTACTGGTTTTTATGATATCTACCAGCACCCAAGCGTTGTTGAAAGAATTTTGCAACACCCTGTGTATGTATATATATATATATATATATATATATAAATTGGATATTTATTTCTTTTCTTTTATTTGTTTAAAAGAAGAGCGTGTAATGCGAGCGCAGCGAGCAAAAAAATCAAATCAATATCTTTGCAAACAGGCAATGATATTGTTTTAATAGGACTCCAAAACTTTCGAAGGGATTGCTTGCATCCTTTATTGCAAGTAATTTTCAATGTTTTTCTTCTTGCCGTTCGGCGCCCCCTTTCATCAGCGCCCGGGGCGATTGCTTCTCTCCCGCCCCCCCCGCCAGCTACGGCTCTGTAACATCCCCTGATATTATTAAACCAATTCACCAACAAGAGCAGTCACGAGGTGCGTAATGGAATCTGCTTGATTTTAAAATATGCCATTAAACGAAAACTTGCCTCAAACATGAACGTATCCACCTCTTCCCTGATCTCCTCGTCGGTTAGGACGGCGCCATCTTGTGAGGCCTCGATCAGGAGGTCCAGAAAGGCGAGCTTGTGCTTTTTGTCTGAAAGGAAAACAGTTGAAAGTAAAATAGGATACAAGCAGATTAACTGATTAATTTCGTTTGCAAGTACTACGCACATACACATTAAAAATTAATAATGCTTTTCAATCTTTCAACCTACAAAAGTCAAGTCCTTAAAGTTGTATTTTTGTTATTCTTGAAGCTTTCCTGGCGTCGAATGATGAAGAGGTTTTCTCGGGATATCATCCGAGTTGAAGATGAGGATGACGTCAGATGAAAAGTCGGAAGCCTATCCAGAAATTAACCGAGAAAACCTTTTCAATTTGTAATTTTATTATTTGGCGTCGCTTTTCTGCCTATTTTCGCTAAACGCGACGATGAAGGCAGGGTTGTTAAAGGTTCAGGAATTTTAAATAAATTCAATTCCGGTTCAAGAGAGGAAATCAGCAATCGTAAATGGGTTCTGGACCGTAAAGGACCATTTGAGTTGTAAAGTATTTCTTTTTCAGTTCGGGAACTTTTTTTCCGGAACAATTTAAATTAGGTCCAGGAACCTTTCATCCGAATCAATTTCAATTCGGTCCAGGAACATTTTTTCGGATCAATTTAAATACGGTCCAGGAATATTTTTCAATGAAACAATACGCAACTTGTATCGAATTTAAATTGAATTTAAATTAAAAATGTCCCGGTGCTGCAGCGGAACCCAATAGAACCCATTAGATTTTATGGGTTCCTGGACCTCTGTCAACCCTGGATGAAGGATGATGGGGTGATATTGATGAAGGGACACTCACATTGAACACCCAGGTCAGGACGGGAATTTAGTTGGCGAGCACCATAGTGCAGCACTTAGTGTGCTTGACCAGACCACCGAGCTGGCTTTCCTTGATTTCACGTGAAAACGCGTTGGCTGATTAACGTCTGCCCACTTCCACCCCACCCCTATTTCTAGAAGCAAGAAACCAAAGCAACAGTTGTTTTTGAATCTTGAGCAAACTGACTTCTGTCAACACAAGTAACTCATGCCTGGATCACATGAGGCTAGATCCACTGCTGGATTTTTCAGTTGGACTTGGGCTAGTTATGTGGTACTGGCGCATCTGCTAGTTTTCGCCTCACACGATACGTGTTACCCTACTTATCGGCACTGGCGTACGCAGGATTCTTTTCGGGGGGGGGGGGGTTGAACTTGCAAAAAATTGGATAGTGTATAGCTGCGTTCCTTGGCACAGGAACGTTTTCCATTTGGGGGATACAAAATTCAACCTCAATATATATATTGATGTAGATATGTATAATGTGGGGACATGGAAAATTCCATTTTAGAATAGCTCACACGGATTGCCTGTTTTGTAATGGAAAGTTTACATAATTATATTTATTATGTTTATTTATTTTTTTAGAATTTATGGTTATTTTATGTTGTTATGAGCTACAATTAACACTTTAAACTTTCGTTTTGAAAGTCATTCAAGGACAGAAATGGCTATCGGGGATCAATTTAAAGGAGGGTCTACACTTACCACTTTGGGTTTTCACGACTTCCTTACTGCTTTCATTACATTTCTTATTTTCTGAAAAGACTGTAGCTCCTTCCCAAACTCACAGATTATCTTCATATGACCACCAAACTTTGCTCTGATTGGCTGTTCTACAGAATCTAGCAGAGAAAGGCAGTTGCAATTACAACACGGTCTAATCGTCAAAATCAGTCAAGCAGCCAGCCAGGTAGCCATCATATCCGGTCAGGTAGCCAGTCCAGCACCAAGTAGGGCATTTCTACTGGAAAACAAGTTCCGTGTGATTCGGCCTTTATGCAGGGGTTTCCAAATGTTTTCGTTTCAAGGCGCCCAAGTCAGAATGCAACACTTGCAACGCTCAGTTAGTGTGGTTAGGATGCTTGCCTTGAGTTAAAAAAACAACACATTTCAAATTCAGAGACATTTACATGTTAAAAAGTACTAAATAAGCACATATTTGGAACAATCATATCTAAAACCATGTGTAAACTTACAAGTAAGTCTCATTTCAGTGAAAATATTGGAACATTTCTCGGCGCCCCTGTGAGTCCCGCCAAGGTACCCCAGGGCGCCGCGGCGCACACTTTGCGAAGCACTGCCCTAGTGGAAGGATGAAGTCATGGGCAGATTGCACTTTGCAATGAATGTTTCCGTGCTCAGTGATGCCTTCATTCGGAGGTTACACTAACGCGACCAATGTTTGGAAATAGAATTACGTTCTGTTGTAAAAATGCGTATTAACAAGTTTCTTATCTCCACGAAGTTCTAAGAACAAATCATTGAATAAAGAAGCAAGGCAAGTTATGGAAACTGTAGGTCTCTCCCTAACTACAAGCAGCTATGTTATAATTTTCCTTTAGCAGTACATTTCTCACAGCCAGTAATAACAACGTCGTATTCCTTAACAGTAAACTGAATGCATGGTGATAATTTTTCACTAATCGTAATTATTTTTACCTACTTTGCACAATACTATAATCACTTTTACTCTAATATCAATTCAAATACAGGGCCTCCCCGGTGGCGTTGTGGTAAAGTCGCCGCCTTGGCAAGAGGTCCCGGGTTCGATACCTGATGGAGGCATATTGCACAGTGGTACGGATCCTGTTTTGCGTATGGTCCCAGTTTGGAGTATATATACATATAAGATGATGGTTGTATCTTTCTTCAATTTATTGTGAATATTCGTCTGAAGAACACCCTGTTAGCAGGGGCGGCGCTAGAATTTTTTGACCGGGTGTGCAGAAGCTGCATATTGATAAATTAGGGTGGGCAGTACAAACGTAAGGCATTAGATGAGTTTGACTAACACGTATCCCCCCCCCTCTCTCTCTCACTCGAGATTTCCCTCTTACCTTGTGTAGAAAGAGATTTGGACACAAGGAATTCATCAAACCTAATCATCGTATCTTTTTTACAGATCATTTGGGCTGTAAGTGCGATCTTTTCGAACACATTCAAATGTCAACCTCTCTTCTGAACAGTACATCCTGGAAACTGTATTCGTGTAGGCAAATGAATCTCTGGCGCCTGAAACCGCAGTCAAGATAATCCTCTTGGTGTTTTGTGTCCCCTTGAGTGTCTGTGTTTGTCCCTTCATGACGTTCATCTAATTACTATTCAATCTCAGCGTCACCATTGGTCAAAACTAGCAGAAAATCGACTTGAAATAGTATAACAATGAGTAAAATCAGTCTTGATTACTGTCCACAAATAGAGTATCAACAGTTCATGGCACTTCAAAAGTTGAGAGAGTAATTTCAACTCCACGATGCTTCATTTTTTTTATTTATTTCTTATCAAAACAGACAACTCCGCGAACAACAAGTCTCAAATATTTTTGTCCGTATGTGAAATAAATAGTTTAAATCTCAGGCCAATCCATGGGTGTCCGGTAGGAGGGGGTGCAAGGGAGGCACGGCCCCCTGGAAAATGGGTCTTACCATGAACTTATAGATTACACACATATATTTCATTTCATTCACAGTAATTTATGTTAATTATTGGAAGGGTGATGCAGGAACATGATAGCTTCCAGCACTATTATCGGGGGAAATATGTCTCGTTTTCCTCCCCTGGAACAAGTTACCATGCTTGTCCCTCCCTGGTAAAGATGCTGCGGACATACATGGGCCAATCGTAATAATAGTGTAATCCACCTCTTAAATGGGCGCATCTTATGTTATGATAAAATGATACGGTTGACTCTACTATACTCTACTATATCTACTATATCGTCTCTCCGATCGCATAACGCTTTTGTCTTATAATTAAGGGGTCCTGGTTTCAATCCCCAGTGGAAGCCAATGCACACTCGTTAGGATTAGAGTTTAAAATGTTCTTCACTCGTGGATTATTGTCCTGATTATTTATTTTTTTCTTTAATTTGGCTCCTTCATTATAGGTCTCTGAGACCCCCGAATCAAGCTTTCTTTCCACCCCTTTCTTCATCTTCTTTGAAATTCTTGCAAGTTAGTCATAAGAACTGCATAACTGATAGTGAAAATTTATATGTTGGAAGAGAACTTGTAAATAGTGCTAGCCACTAATTACATCAGTTCAGTAATACTATAGATTTTTTCCAAACCTACAAAACTGTTTCATTAAAATTTGCTCACCTCGGTATTGTAGTGATTATGATTACTCGTTATTAATTAGAACAAATTAAAAATTATAATTTTAGAAACATTGCATTATTTGAAGATGACAGTTATGTTAAAATAAACTGTGATAGAATAAAGAAAGTGACACGTCAAATTACCCGCGGAGTGTTTATCGCAGTGCGTTATGACGCCAGGGGTCCCGGGTTCGAATCCTGGTCTGAGCATGGGTGTTTGTGTGAGTGTCCCTTCATCATCGTCGTTCATGCTCATCATTGTCATTAAGGCAAAGAAGATTTTTTTGTTTATTGTTTGTTACTTTGATCAGACCGAGATTTATGTGGAGGGCCGGTGCTGACAACATCACTCCTATCTATGCACAGATTCAGTTAGTCTATAACCTTTAGCGCAAGTCATGTCTGATGGTTAGTTATACTTTTTATACTTCCACATTGCTAATATCTATTTTCTTCAATTTACGACTGATTTCAAAGCAATTTTTCTTCATTGAAAGCTGGAAGCTGCAACCCTTTAAATCCTTTTAAATCCTGATGAACTCTTGATCATAGACATATACGTACCTCATAATCGTGAGTATCACATAAAACTTACTAAGCCTGTTGATTGCTTTTAATCATAGCAGTGTTCATTAGATTACAATTTAAAGAAGAGTTCTGAGAGTTCCTTTAGCTTTCCAATGACAGAATTAAGCTTGTTATGGGATGAATTGAAACTTGTGAACTTTCTACAGTTGGGACGCGCTAGCAACCGGCGTGGAACCACCCGCTCTGGTAGCGACGCGCTGTTGCCGGATTGACCTACTTCAGGATTTTCGCGAGCCCACAGAAACGCGTGTAGGATTAAACATCTGGTTAAACAGTCAACAACAGGACACTTCCATTGTTCTCATTCTCAGCAAAAACAAGTTCCAAGTGAGATCTGAACCACAATGTGCCTCCACCGGGTATCGAATCCGGGACCCCTAGATTACAAGTCGAGAACGCTACCAGTGCGCCATCGGGAGGCAGTCCTCTTTTAATTGAAAGTGGATAATTACAATATATAAAATTCATGCACTTCAGAGCAATATTAAAAGATACAAACATTCCAGTTTATGTTATCAATCAAAACACTATTAGCTTAAGAATAATTCCTCAACTTCTTGCCTCTACAATTGTCGTTTACTTACAGAAAGCGTCTTCATTTTCCCTTGTCAAATCCTGTTTTGCCTTTTTCCTCTCTTGGTATAGCTTCTTTCGGTCTTGAATCACCTGGAAGTTGAAAGTAAAAGCTGTGATTGTCTTGGTTTAATTTTTCCATACCACGGAATAAGGCGGCTTCGCATGAGTGCACTACTGCCACGTAGTGCAAAAGCAAAGCAAACGAAGGCTAAGAATTGCTTTTAAATTCCGTTTACAACGCGGAGGAGGTGAATCGCCAAGTGAAATGAAGACGAAAATGTAAATGGAATTTTGTCGAATGACGCACCGTGTCAGAACTAGAGGATGCCGAAATCGTGTGAAAATGGACTTCACACTTCCATATGCCGACAAATAGTACTCATAAAGAAGATGCGGCACGATATCCCCAAAGAAAACACACCTGGGCTAGCGAATGATGCACAAATCGCGTGTCGAAAATGAATGCGACGGGGATTCCCCACAAGAAGTGAGGGATTCCCGAGAATATGTCCGACATGGAAAGCAGGTATCGAATGGGGGTACAAAGGGAAATGACGGAGGTCACAGCACATGAAGAACATTTGGTCAGGAAGTGTCCGAAAAGCATTCTGCAGAAGGGGATTCCCCAGAGAAGAGGGGACACAGACAACATGTGCAAGAGGTGTATGATGACACACATGTACACAAGTAGTATTCTTCATTGGCTGTGGAAATGACATACGATACATATCACAGACGTTGTTGAAAATGTCCACCAGCCACATCTACACACAGACGGCATCGGCGTAGCAGGGACGCTCTGGTATGCTCAAATACGTTGGGCATGTCAGTGATCATCCCAGCACGACGGTAACTCGAGCAACGAGGTCCTCCACACTTTCCACCGGGGTTTCGTAAACCAGCCTCTTCATTTTGCCCCACAAGAAGAAATCTAGCATTGTGAGGTCGGGTGACCGAGGTGGCCACAGAACAGGTCCACGCCTACCAATCCATCTATCACCGTATGTATTGTTGAGTACAGCTCTGGCTCGGCGGTCAAAATGTGCAGGGGCACCGTCATGTTGATACCATACATCTTGCCTAATTGCAAGGGGTACATTTTCCAACAGTTCAGGTAGAACTTCCCGTAGGAACACACAATAGTTCCCACGGGACAAAGGATTGGGCAACACGTACGGACCTATCAGGTTGTCCCCGACAATGCCACACCACACATTCACTGCGAACCGTCGCTGAAAATGATGGTCAATGATTGCATGCGGGTTTTGCACATTCCACACGTGATTATTATGGGTATTGAAGACGCCTTCTCTGGTGAATAGTGCCTCGTCGGTCCACAACACTGCATTTGGAAATTTGGGGTTTGCAAGGGTTTGTTGCAAATACCACTGACAAAAATCAAGGCGTAGGGGAAAGTCCGTCAGCTGCAGATGTTGCACCCTCTGCACTTTGCATGGTGCATACCCTCATCGTGCAGCACGCGCAACACATTGGTATGGTGCGTGTGTCGCACATGGGCAATGGCACGGGTGCTTGTGCCTGGCGTCTCCCGTATCTTGTTCAACACTTCCTCCTCAAATTGGACACTGCGCACACTGCGCGGTCTGCCACGATCCCACACCCTAGGTCGTACAGATCCAGTTTCACGTAAACGAGCATCCACCTGTTGAAACAGGACATGTGATGGTAGGCGCAGATTTGGAAATCGTTCGCGATACACACGCCTTGCCTGATGGCTGTTTTGGTGTGTGTCACCGTAAACGAGATGCATATCGGCAAGCTCGTTGGTGATGTATGTCGCCATTGTCAGGCTCACAAAGCAGCACACGAATACGTACGAAACTAACTTGTGATGTACCGTTCACGACTACAGTCAGTGGCGGCTGGCCAAGTGCAACAAGTGCAGATGTTTTCACCTAATTTTCAAATTAATATTGACATTTTTCATTTGCTTGTTAAATTAAACTATTTCCCAGCAGCACGCACACGAATAATATAATACTCAAATAATACGGAGCTACGCACGTGAAGAGTTCGTCGTAGCATTAACAAACCAAGAGCAGACGCCGCCAGGTTGCGGAAGACTTTAGCCGGTTGTCATGGCAACGGTGACGTCACCTAGCGTTGGAATTGAACGGGTGTCGCCATCTAGGTGCAGCAGTTCTCTCGTCGACAGCAAACATTGCATCCAGTAGTTGTGGCAAAATCGTTGCGTTCTCGCGAGATCTTGTTCAGCGTGTGTGTTTCGCGTTTCCTATTGTGTGCTGTGTTCATGTGTTGAGCTGTGGTTTGTACAATGAACGCAGTAAATGACTTAGTGTGTAATTTGTTGCAGACACCATTTTCCAGATGGACGGATGAAGACAAAAAGACGTTTTAAATTGTGGGGGGCCCACTGACACTTACTATTTGTTTTTCATTGCCTACAAATGTACTTCTTCACCTGTTATTTTAGGCACGAGCCGCACAGCACTGAACACTCCACACAGGTGTCCACCCCGTACAGACAACACAGATGGTACGCACTACGTACTTCCTAACGGTCACTTTAGCAATGCGCTCAATTTCACCACACGCCTCAGGATGAACACCTTGCGACAATACGCGTAACTGACAGGCAGATCGCTACTCGCGTACACTGACGCGTACATACGTATACCAGCAATAGCGGGCCGTGACAGGTAGCAAGCATCCCACTGTGCGCCTCTAGCGGAGCTTTACGTCTTCCGTTGTCGTATTTGGAGCCGATATCAGTATGTGCTGGTCGTTCTCTCACGTGTACGTACGTATTTCATTTCTACGTACAGCCTTGGATACTACTTGTGTAAGTGTGTGTCATCATAGTACACCTCTTGCACATGTTGTCTGTGTCCCCTCTTCTCTGGGGAATCTCCTTCTGCAGCCTGCTTTTCGGACACTTCCTGGCCAAATGTTCTTCATGTGCTGTGACCTCCGTCATTTCCCTTTGTACCCCCATTCGATACCTGCGTTCCATGTCGGACACATTCCCGGGAATCCCTCACTTCTTGTGGGGAATCCCTGCCGCATTCATTTTTGACACGCGATTTGTGCATCATTCGCTAGCCCAGGTGTGTTTTCTTTGGGGATATCGTGACGCATCATTTTTATGAGTACTATTTGTCGGCATAGGGAAGTGTGAAGTCCATTTTCACACGATTTCGGCATCCTCTAGCTCTGACACGGTGCGTCATTCGACAAAATCCATTTACATTTTCGTCTTCATTTCACTTGGCGACTCAGCCCCTCCGCGTTGTAAACGGAATTTTGCACCACCCTGTATATATATATATATATATAAACTACATACACTACTAAACATAATAGTATAAACTACGATAGAAATATAGACTTACAAAAATTTCGTTCATGTTTACATTGTTGACATTTATTCTTCCATACTTTGAATAGCTTTTTTGGAGGTCTCAATAGTCATGTGAAATATATCTAATTTTGGTTCCCTTTCGGAACATCTGTTGTACAATTCACAGATTCCCCTGATAGGTGATTTATTTATAATGTTCGATCTTCTGGTACTTCTTCTACTTTTTCTACATGCTTGATGGTCATTTTCTGTGTTCGTACAAACATATAATCAACATTTTTTCAAATTTCCATGATATGAAGCCATTTTTTAAATATTCAATTACGGCCATGAGAAAGACCCCTATGGACATGGTTCTTCTCAATTCAATTACATACTTAGAACTTAAATTCCTCGCAGTACGGAATCACACTTCTATTTTTACTGGTTGTTTTTAGAACAACACATGAAACTTGCAATCAGGTCATTTGTCATCAATAATAATTACTGTGTGTGTGTGTGTCGTCGTCATAATTATTGTTGAACAAAAGCATTGTTATACTGTAATATATAACTATAATTGATGACATTAAGATTGGAGATGAAATGAAACCAATAACAATGCAAGTTGGCTGTGATTTTGCAATGCAAATAATTTCAGTTCTAAAATCAAATATCTGTGGATATGAATAGAAAATATAAATTGTTAATGACTTAAGAAATTGAAATATTTTGTTGCATTGATGTTTTTTTGTGCTTTTTTATAATGTTACAGACAATAATTTGCATCACGTATTCTTTGTTACTCTGTCCCAGCAAGCGAACGAAAACAAGTTTCTGCGCAAGTAGTGACGCGAGACGGCTCCACCAATGAACACGTGAGAGCGAACAGGATTGCGCGGAGGGGAAGCAACTGCAGTTACCATCCTTCGCAGAAGCGTGTACTGCTTCGCTCTGTCCACTCGATCTCCTCCCCTTCTCTGCCGCTATGTGCGAACTTGCTCCAGAGATAACCGATACAGCGTATAGTTGATAGCTTACCTTGTAAGCTAAGCCATGTGAAATTTTCAGACATTTCTTGTACTGCCTTCCCATTGGTGTGAGGAAGTATATGAAGTTCGGGAAAAACCAAGGACTAAAAACTCGTTCAACCAGGAGATCATTCAGTCTATGGAAGGAAAAAGAGACACAAATGAATAAATAAGTTATGCGCTTCAATCATAAAGAACAATACACTTAGTATGAAGCAAATAATAAGTATGAAGCAAATAATAAGTGTTGGGTCACAGAGAGGCATGAGCGGATTACGTGAGAAGGCAAACGGGGCGATCGTGAAATTGAAGTCCTGATTCGAACGTCAGCTCGGTATCTTTGACACTAGAGGAAGCCGACAGGATGCGTATCTGGTTTCGAGCCAGCGCCTGTTTCTTTCTGAAAGGCGGTGTTGTTACTTTTGAATGCAGCGTTCAGACTTCCATTCATTCACTGAGACGCTAAGGTCTCCACATTGTATGTATATAAAAAAAAATCACAATACTATAACACAACATGCCGGCCACCGTGGGTGCTAGGACGCCAGTGCACATTCATGAATTTCATCATATTATCAATAATCCCCATCTTCGCAAATTAGCCAAAAGTGGCACAAGAAGCGAAGTAAAATAAAGCAAATCAATCAAGAACACAACCTGGCAAAGATAACGCAGCCACAACCTCACGTTCAGAAATCTCTAAAGAAACTGATTTGGCAACATCTCATTTACTCCACGTGGACTTGACAAGTACTGTCTTGGACGGACGCTATTGGTGGGAAAGGTTTGAGGGGAGGATATACCACAGGGAAACTGATTTTTCGGAACTTTTTTTAAGTAAAGTGGCGTTCGAATCAGAACTTCAACTGCACTTTACCCATTTAAACTTAACAGTGAATCACCAATTAACGTCAATCTATCCCCCCGGGACCGCTTTGGAGTCTGATGCGATAAAGTTTTTACTTTGGGCATAAAAAAAAATAATTTTATAAAAAATTACTTGAGGTGAGAGGGTATTTTCATCAATAACTATATTTTTTATTGAAGATTCGTGCCTATTTATTATCTTTTACGTAGTTTGTTTCCATGGAAACGTGCAAGACTCACTTATAAACAGTGGTAATATATTCCGAAGACTTCTCTTCCTGTGCCTTCATCTTCGTTCCCATCGCAGTTTCTGGAAGAAAGGAATATGTTTCATGTAGCAATTGTTTTAACGAAACACAACATAACAATGGATATTGAGAATATCTACGTTTCATACATATTTCAATCGGGGTACTTTTACAACATTATGAGAAGATTCTAGATATGGACTTTTAAGAAAGCTTGCTAATTATGTTCCTCTTAAACAATAGCAGAATTCAACACTCAATAAGCCACTATACGCACGGTCATGAAGATAGGCGGTTGGGCAGAATTGCGCTGGTGCCACATATGGGAAAAGCAAAGCGAGAGCGGGATAAAAGTCGCTGGTTCCCGCGCACTGTGTGGCAACGTCAACCGGGCAGCGTTGCCTACAGTTGGGACGCGCTAGCAACCGGCCTGGAACCACCCGCTCTGGTAGCGACGCGCTGTTACCGGATTGACCTACTTCAGGATTTTCGCGAGCCCACAGAAACACGTGTAGGATTAAACATCTGGTTAAACAGTCAACAACAGGACACTTCCATTGTTCTCATTCTCAGCAAAAACAACTGATTCGCCCTAATTTTCAAGAAATACATTTCATTTGTACCTTCTGAAGCTTCAACAATGTTACAGAAGTATAAATGCCATGTCTTTACAAAACAATGGGCGAGTTTCGTATACAAAAACAATAGGCGGGCATAGCTGCGGTCGGTATAGAGTTGCGAAAAACACGCACGCCGCAGTGTGACAAAGAAGGCAAAGAGAGGCGGCATGAAATCAAAGGAGAACGTTGTTCATAACACAAGACGCTTTTTCTTTTGTAGGTAATTGTGATACGATTCAACACAAGCAAAAAGATGCCGGTAGCTGATGCTTGCAATGTACCATAATAAAAACACAACAGAGGTTCATTCAGTGAAGGTTTTCGGTTGCTGTGTAGAGCAGGAAGATAAAATGTTTCATGCTTGCCAGAATGTAAAATTCACACGGGAAGTTAACATTAACCTACAAGAAACTTCAGATTCAAACTTCTAGATTCTTTAATTTATCACTTTACGACGGAAATAACATATATTAGCATACTGATACGTACGTGCTTAATTTTGCGTGACTTTTCTTTTTTCCCCGAGCTTGCCAACAGCTGATTAGCCTGTCCACCTGTTTGTGCAAACGTGGCAAAGCAGAAATCCCCCAGCCACATGACAGCCAACGGGAGGACAGAATTTGGTCACGTTCTGCTGTTCTGCGTTCTGATTGCACACCGCTTCTTATCGCGTCGCGACTGTAGTTCGAGCGTCAGACCGACCGTCCGGGGAACTTTTGTGTTATCCCTGACTTTCGAGCAAATACTGTCAGTTTGTATCACATGGATTACAAAGACCAACTCTACAACGATCTTTCATTCTCTTAAACCGAACACACGGGGTTGTGTTCCGACGTGGCAACAGCGCGAACTTGTACCACCCGCCTAATTTCATTGCCGTGCGTTCAGAGCGTTACTAAATGACAATGTCTCTATGTGTTTTAAAGCAGTAATTTTCATTGTGCGCACAATATGTGTGTAGTGGTGTAATTTAGGCAGAGGTGCAACGCTACCAACTATCGCCTAAACGCACACCAACTTGATTAGTAGTGCGAGTATTTTCGTAACGTCCCTGACTGTTTTGGACTTGTTGCTTGAGAGCGAGTCATGACCCTCAGTCTCCAATTACTTAGCGTGGATGCCAGTGAGCCCTTGACGAACAGAGCCCGGTACGTGTCGCTAGCCCTGTTGGTCTGCTCTATACTGCGGCATTGTTATTTTTATATTTTTTTAAAATTTTACTTTATTTTCTATTTTTATTTTTCATATATTTTATCTATTTTATTTTTATATTTATATTTTTATTCTTATTATTTTTTAACATTTCTATTTTTTTATTTTTAAATTTTTAAATTTTATTTTTGACACATAACGGTGCGACCAGCGTTAGAGATCGGTTAGTTCATCGAACTCTCCAGCCTACATATTTTTGGGGGAGCAGGGAAAGGTGTATAAAGTCCTTGCCTTGACTCGTTCTCAGCCAACAGGTTGGTAGGTGCCCGGGCTTGCCCCTAGTTGATACTTGCCTGGAGATGAGCTCTGCTTGAAAAAGGTTCTTAAAGGTATAGAGCAAATAGCCTAAGTCTACTCCCTCAAGTAGGATATACAGTACCTTTTTGCATAAAATAAAAATTTGCAATCTCGTCTTAGTAGTAGTTATAATTCCTATCGTATATCATAGCTCATTTTCTCCAAATACGATACAACAGTCAAGTCCACTTTATGTGCAGATAGAACAGAATAACATATCAACTGGACTTACCGGAAATAATATCCAGACTACAGAGACCAATATACTGGAAAAGGTTGAATCCAGGAGACTCCAGTTCTTCCTCCAGCTTACGCATCAAGATGGCGCTCTTCTCGTTGAAGACGTTCAGGAACTGCTCCAGAATCTTGAAGTGGAACGCTGGAGTCAAGATCTTCCTGTGAGAATGCCATTTGGAACCTGTGGAACATAAATACAGGGTGATTAAAAAAATATTAACACTACATGGAAAATAGAGAATGTACTACTCACCGTCTTAAAGGAGGAAACTTTGCTGCAATGACTCGAATTTATTCGTGTTTAGTGTGATATACAGTATGTTTAATGTGTAACAGTCTATGCAAACATAGGTGTTACAATAGTTTTAATCCTTTTAGCAAATTTTCTATTTCCCATACAATGTTAACATTTTTTTGAATCGCCTCTTTCCTTTGCTGGTAATATTTCTTCTTCAAAGTCTTGTGCACTATGCGAATTAAGCTTCTTGCTTTTGAGGGGATGCCCACTCAGTGGCGTATTTGTGATTTCATTTCGGGAACTATTTTTTTTAGGGGGTATGCAAATTTGTATATGTTATTAAGGACGTATTTAGGACGGGGTCCAGGGGGTCCGGACCCCTCCGAAATATTTACCAAGTTTTAAAATAAAATAATTAAAATTGTTGACAAGAAATAACGTCTCACGGAGTTATCTCTTGTATGTACAGTTTTATTTACACCACTGCCCTACTCCGTATATACATCTTTTCATTACAAATCCAATATCAACTGATCCCCGTTGCCTTTTGCCCCAAAACACAGAGAATTGCACTTCTCAGGACTTCACTCTAAGAGCACACTATTTATCATAGCGCTAACCCGCTCTCGCCGTTTATCACGCAAGAGTCCCTACGCCGTCCTCTAATCAGTGCAATACATCTTATTTACGCTACGAGCACACTATTTGGCATAGCGCTAACTCGCCCCCGCTGTTGATCACGCAGAGGTCCCTAAACATTCGGCGCTCACTCTCTGTTTTTCTCTTTGCATCCATAAAAACTGACTCAATCCATCGGGCCTTGTATCGGAAAATTTGAAAACTGGCAACTTCCTGGGATATGAGAATATGAGAGAGCGTAACAAGTCGGAACCGGTATTTATACCTCCGACAAGCGACCCGCCCCCAACCACCGAGGCAAGGTCCTATTGTTACCTTTCATGGACGTTGGAGGGTTTTGGTAAGAATTATTGTTTCTGTTCTTTTTTCTCTTTTTTTTTTGAAAAAAAAAGAGGAGCTATATGCTGTGTGGTTTTTACGCACACAGCTGAAAATTGGAAAGTATATATGTACGAATTTATTTCTTTGTAAATTCTCTGACCTAGGTTGCTTTTTGCCCGGTAGTTGGGGAAGCCAACTGTTGCTTTCCCTCAACGGCTTCTTTCCAATTTCCAGCTGTGTGCGTAAAAACCACACAACATAGCTCCCCCTTTTTCTTTAAAAAAAAGAGAATAAAGAACAGAAACAATAATTCTTACCTGAATCCTCCAACGTCCATGAGAGTCCTTCACCACACTTTCCATCAGTCCCAGCAGTGTGTGAAAATTTCCAGTAAACAACACTACACATTACACAAACACACTGCATCATCCCCCCTCCTCAAGGAAGGATATACACTACAAACACAAAAAATAAACAATAATATACTTCACTAGTCACAGTTCATATTCACTCTTATAGTGTCTTTCACACGCATAATAAGGTAGAGGTCTGCACGGGCTCGGGCCAGGCCCTCGGGCCGGACTCGGGCCATAAATAACCAGAACTTCTCGGGCCCGGGCCTCGTGGCTATTTTGTTAGCGAATATTGTCATCGAAAAATAATTTTTAATTATTGAAATTATGGTTTACTTCGAGAATGAGAATAGGAGCACGAAGTACAACAGTGCCCATTTTTTTTTCAAATGCTGAATTGGAAAGTAATTTTAATTATGTTTTCGGGCTCGGGCCTGGCTCATGTTTACTTATTATCGGACTCGGGTCGGGTTCGGGTTTCATTTCCTCGGGCCGGGCCGGACTCGGGCCGCTGCGCGTCGCGCTAATTCCCATTTCTCGTGCAGCCTTGTTACGTGTGCGACATTTTCTTATTCCAACCCATTGAGATCATTCTGGGCCACTTTCGGTTGCAACATGTCAAACTGGTTGCCTAACTGGCGGTCGTAGTGAAGATGGAATGGCAAATATTGAGTTTTGCTCGTCACTGTACGTCATCCGCGTCTCGACAGAACCGTCGTCATTAGGCACCTCCTTTGAACCGGGTACCCCCTTCTCCCGCAAACGAAACACCAAGTGTACGTCTTCTTCCTGGGCGACATCTGGTTGCCTTGAAGCAAGTGGATAGCAGCGGACGGCCGTCTCGGTTAGCCTCGGTGCATTTTCAGGCGGATACTATCTCCTTCGCGTTTGTAACAAGGCCCCTACCAGAAGCCCCCGTGCTTCTCGTTTCGTTTCTTTATTCAAACGGCCCAATAGAGAAACACTTAGTACATGGACATCCTCCCTGGCTGGCCTTTTGGGCTGTGCAGTTGCAACAATAGTCGTCGGCGTTTTCTGTGCTTTTCTTGGAGCGTCAAAGTAGAAGATTTCATTCTTTTCCCCATAGAAACTCCACGCATTGACGCAAATATGAAAACTCATTCTGGCTTTTTATATAAAATCCCTTCCCAATAAAACTGATTTTATTGCATGTCTCAGCACCAGGAATGCCTGTTTAATCACGCGTCCCTTAATTCCACAAACAAGACCATCCGGCCGACAGTGTGAGGGGTGCCGGCCGCTAAACTTAATTTAGTGCCATCATGATAAAGCTTAGCCCCTTTTTCCCGTAGCAACTTCGCCGTGTTTACATCTAGTAATTAACAACTGGCTCCCCTATCGACGAAAGCTTGAAATTCCAGGCCTTTTATCTTGCAGCTAACAAGAGGCTCTTTCGCAAATTTTGGAACGGTGTTTCCCTTTTTTTCGACGAGACTGATTTTTGCGTGCCGTGTTGCCTGGCAACCCTGATTCATCCCATTTCCAGCGCGTGCGTTGGGAACTTTTACTTTCTTTAGACTTTTCATGCCAAATCGAAAGACATGATACTGTGATTGACAACCCCAGCAACGGATTCCATTCTTGTTCCTTGCCGGTCGTGTCGAACGTACTTCCGACGAATCTGTGCTGCTGGACTTTGTCGCCAACCTTGTCCGTCACAATGGCGGCCGAATTATTTTCTTTGAGTATCGGACAATTCTTCATAAAATGCATCTCAGAACAAACAAAACGCCGCACATCTCTCTTACGACCCCCATCTTGACCTGAAGCCGCACCCTTCTCAGAGCGAACCTCTTGACGCAGGTGTGTCTTTCTGTCGGGATTTTTCTTGTTGTCGAGATCATTAGTCTTCTCAGGCACTGGTCCCTTTTGTTGAGAGCTATTTTTGCGAAGAAAGCTGAGCGCTGGATCCACCAGCGACCTTGCTGCATCAGAAACTACCGACCCCTAATTGTATTTATTGAACGCATTTTTGTGTTTCCATCTGTAAGGAGGGGGAGACATAACGCGTTCTTCCTGGGTATCTTGTGTCGATAGATGTTCGAAGGAAACCATCTCGAAACTATGGATTGACATCCCTCTTCGTACAAATCAGCGACTGTTCCGAATTCCTGTCTGTACAAATACTGGCGAAACAAATTGTGCGCTTTCCTTGTGATCATTTGCTTCCTCTGAACTTCCGTTCGAGGAACCTCTTCCATTTTAAACAAGTTCTGCATGAAAGCCGTAAAAACTTCGTTATCGCCTTGCTTTACCTTACGATTTTTTTCCTGCAGTACTTCCTCATGTGAGGAATGAAAAAAAAACCACTCAAAAATTCATTCCTGAATGCCTTCATATCGCGAAGCACATTTCGCCGATATTTGTACCATTCCAACGGATCCCCTGATAATGCGACGAACACGAAATGATCTAACATTATTTGATCCGATATGCGACACGTTTCCTGAAAGAACTTCAATTTCTCACAAAATTCTAACGCCGTTTCCTGTAACGGTACTGTGCCAAACTTGGGGAGGGGTAACTTATATTCCCTGAGAAGACGCTCTCCCATGTCTTCTTCCCTGCACACCTCGATCAGCTGATAAGCCCGGTTAATCTCGCCTGCCCGCGTTGTTGCTCGATCCCCGGTACTTAATGCCAATTCAAGCAATCGATAAAATCATCCCTGGCAGGGATAAAAATAATTTTCTTTTGCCTGCGATAATTTTATTACTGAGGGGAAAATCCCCTGCACGGTTTTGTGCCACTGAAACTGACCTGCGCTTGTAAGCAGCCCCGTCCCCATCCAGCCATGGAGAAGGTCGTACAGGTTGCTCTTCTCAATGTTTTTAGAGTTACCAAGTAAGACCTGAAACAAGAATTGTATGCAGGTTACCAAATCACTAGGAGCAAGAGACAGAAAGGCATTCCCAAAACTTGCACATAACCATTTGCAATGAACAATATACCTGTAATAATAGGAAATGTTAGTAAATAATGTCAAGTTGACACATTTTTCACATAATGAATTTTAAATTTTGAGAATTTTGGTTAGGTTGTAGGTTAGGTTAGGTTAGGTGCTACACCGAAACGAACCTTTGAGCGTAGGACCTAACCTAACCTAAGCTAGAACCTAACCAAAATTCTGAAAACTGATATAATCAATTTAGGCATACTTCTCCAAGCAGCCAATTTCTCTCAAACACTTAATTTTGGTTAAAATATAATGAACCGTTAAAATCTATATATTTGTATTATTCTACGTCGTTTTTCTGTAACCATTGGCTAATCGCGACGATGAGTGATGATTAGATGAAATTGATGAGTGGACGCTTACGAGGAACACCCATACTAACACCGGGACTCGAACCCGGAAACATCGGTTGCGAGATCGAAAGTGAGTACTAATCATAAAAATGTTATTACAATATTAATTAATATTTGGGGTATGAGAGGGAATTATGTGGACATGATTAAGTACCTTAATTCGAATAGAATTTGGACAAACAGGAGTGTAATTGGAACTCACCATAATTGTAAATGCACATTAATTTTTTGTAATCTTCTTCCTAGTTATGCTTAATGGAGGGTTTGGAATTGACTAGTTCCCCTAAAACTAGGAGCTCCAGCCATAGCATTCGCACTACTAAATAATATAAGATTTTGACTCCTTCCTTCCTCTCTTTACTCTCCCTTATCAGGAAGTATTGTAGACGGAGGTAAAGGACCTGGATAAACCGTGTATCCTCAATTATCTGGACGAACTGCACATGAGGGCATCCCAGAGTTCGACATCATTGAAGACTGGTGGGGGGAGGAAGATATTGATCTACAAACACACACACACAGAGATATATATATATATATATATATATATATATATATATATATATATATGTTGTTAAATGTAAAAATAAATTACTAAATAATTAAAAAAATGTTATTATTAGGGCTAGGATTTTTATGACTTGGCATATTTTTTTTGGTAAGGGTGATGTGTTCATATTATGAAGAAACCAATTAAATTAAGGTGCTTTTTGAAAGCATATTTTGACATATTTGGCCATTTCTGCGTGATAGAGCATATTTTGATCGATTTTCGGTCATATTTAGCATATTCTTGCTTATCCAAGAAATATATATACGGTCATTTTCGAAGTGGATTCGTTCTTATTGCCATGTTCACTCGGGTGCGGGGATTTTGCGGCTGTGGAATTTGTGCCGGGATGGATTTTGCGTTAAGTGTTGCCAACCCCACTTACACTCCTTTCTGTGGCGAACCGTGAAATTTTTACGTAGTCATCGCAAGATTTACCAAACATGAGGGTCGATCTTTCAACGGATAGGCCGGGGGGGGGGGGGAATATTTATCTATAAACGCCAAGGTCACTGCCAATTCAATGTAAAAGCTTATACCACAGACCGTACGTCTACAAAATACACATAATTCTATACCATACTGCGAGAATTATTAAATATGCTGGAAACTGAAATGCAAACATCTCAATTGTCGCGTTTAAAGATAAGAAGAACCTTTATGGTTCGCCGCCAATTGATGTTTTGATAATGAAAAGCAGATTCATATAGTTCAATGTGTGCTTTTCCTTTTAAGTGGAAATAGCAGACATTCGAGTGGTATGCCCAGGATTTTCGAGGGGGGGGGGTTACGTGTACTTTTTAGTAGTCATTCCTGAAGTCCTCATTTTGCCATCCTGTCCTGCCTTTTCTTTCTTCTTTTTTTTTCAAAGAATATTGAGTCTAAGCAGAATTATGATCCTCACCACCCTTCCTTGAGCGCGCCACTGGACACTCCGAAGCACCTTGATGACTCCAGACAAACCCTGCCGTGGCTGTAAACATGGGGAAGGGGACTGAAAAAAGGGCCTGTTATGACCCAGACATTCAAGAGTGGTGGAAAGTACAGATCGTTGGACTCTGCCTGTTCGGAAGCGTTCGGTTGTTCTCGGCACCTGCAGAGACCAGAGAGATTCGCACCATTCTGCGATGAGCTGGTCCGACGAACAATATTAGCCTTCAATAGGAAACCTGGAGGGAGGGTTCGCGCGAGGGTTAGTACTGGAGCCTCATTTCGATGCGCTAAGATTAGCCAATTTTCTAGCTGTTTCATACTGTCGCTTGGCTTTAAAAATTGTAATAACAATCTCTTTCTTGTTTTGTTGTAAATAATAAAATTAATTAATTAATTAATAGAAACCATACACCATCTAATCACTTTTTAATGTTATTTCGGGCCTGCCTGAACGAGAAGAGGGGATGTCCGGCGACAATATCAACAAACGGAGAAACAATTATTTCGCAGAAGGACCATACCTGTGTACCAAATATAGCAGCATCTGAAGTGAGGAAGGCACTGACTGTTTGTAGGAAGAGAGTACGGGGAAAATGTAGGTGTACCTGTTCCCGCAGAGTTCTCGAAAGGGATGAAAACTGTGTAGGATAACAGTTACGAAATGGTTACCGTACTTCCCCTGTATTCGTCGGTAAAGTCGGGCTTGAACAAGCTACGGAAAGCCTCTCTGCGTGTCAGGCAAGAATCCGAGAAGCCAGAGGACATTATCATCCTGGAGGAACAAGTGAGGTTTTTTGACGGGAAAAGTTTTCTGGAGGTTGATTCGACTTATGGCTCCAGAATTCTCATGTTTGCTACGGAGGAAGTAAGGAAATTTATGGATAATACCAATTGTGCCTTTGCCGACGGAACTTTCGATAGTTGTCCAAAACAGTCCACTCAGTTGTACACTATTCACGTAGATGCAGGGAGTACTGACGAGGTGACTTGTGTTATACCAGAAGTGTACACTTTTGTTCCAGATTAGAAACTTTGCACTTGCCTACGACTTTTTAATCTAGTCGAAGGGTGGTGTCCGGGGTTTAATCCCAAGACCATAATGATGGACTTCGAATCTGCAGCATTTTCCACAGCACAGGATGCTTGGCCTGCAGTGGATATAAAGGGATGTAATTTCCACTTCAACCAAGCGCTGTGAAGGGCAGTTGTACAATGACCAATGATCAATGTTATGTAACGAAATTATGTTAACAATAATGATTTGTAATGTATGTAACTTGGAAATATAAGCAACAAGTATGATTTCGCATTGGTATGTGTTTATTTATTATCTTCGACGATTTGGGGTATTTGATTTCAGGTTGGCAACAATGCGTCTTCGGCGCAACTTCCCCATTCATCACGGCGTTTCCTCGGTTTTCCTTGTCGGCGGAAATTACGCCGGCGCAAGTTCCACGGAGCCGTTCACTCGAGAATTTCTTTTTTGACTGTAGCAAAATCTTTTTAATTTTTATTTGAAAATTTACAGAAAGTATTCATTATGCATTGCAACTCAGGGCCCATAAAGTGAACTAAAAATAGCACGTATGTGAAAATATCTCAGCATATGTTAGATATTGATGTTTGAAAGAGTCCAGTTATAAGGGCATATTTTTCAAATTATATTACATATTTTGTAAAATTTTAGGTTATAAGAGCATATTTTACTTTGTATATTTTGGTGATTTTAAGGTTCTAAAAATCCTAGCCCTAGTTATTATTATTATTATGAAATACATATAAAGGAATGTATTTGATACTTCTATGTATTTATATCAAATATTTATAAAGTAGCAAACTAATTCCTTTGCAAACTGGTTAAAGATGTCAATAAATTACGAAATAGTTGAAATGTTTAAACAATGTGGAAGTTTTCTTTGGTTTTTGCTTTATATTAATGTAAATCAATTAGATTTCATAGTTATTTTTGTCTTGCATTCTTGTAAAAAAAAAGGTAAAGTGTTCCCCTGTGCTTAGCACCACGCCATGAAGGCGTATAGGGGGTGTGGGGGTAACGCCCCACACTTTCTTGATCCGGTCGTGAGTGGGATTCTTGTGTTTTTGTATTTTGCGTATATTAATGTTGGCGTAGATCTGTTAATGATCTTTTTAGAGAGAAAGAGAAACCTTTCAACTCTCTTAACTACATTAGTTTGTATGTATTTACAATATTATCCTTGGTAAAATATATTTGAAGTAAAAACTAATTGCCTATCTTTTGTTGTTCTAACAAAAACTCTCCCCCCGGAAATTTTTGTTGGGGGGATTTTTGAGGCCAAGATTGTTGGTGGGGGTGGGAATCCACCCTGCTCCCCCCAGGATTTCGAACCCTGGGGCATCCGTTGATTTATAATTTTTTTCACTACACCTAGCAGATGTTTAATCCATTTTAGGAGCAGTTAACTCTAGTACAACAATTATTATTATACGAACCATAGGAATATACCTAGGCAAACAAAACGACGACTTCTATTTCTGTGATCCGTAGTTATTACAGCCGTGCTACTATTTCTATCATTACCAGTAGCAGGAGCAATCCTTAAACTATTAATAGATTGAAACTTAAGTACATCATTCTTTAACGCTTAGGAGGGGGAGGTCCTATCCTCTCTCAACATCTATTCTGATTTTTTGGTCATTCAGAAGTGTACAGTCACGGACACTTCTGGATTGTAACAGCACCATACATTTTCAATGGGATTGCTACAACCCAGGTATGTCCGTGACTGTATATTTTAAACTTTCCAGGCTTCGGCATCATCTCACACATTGTAACCCAGGTTAAAAAAATAAGCATAGTGTTAATTATGTACTTTTATATGAATTATCGTTTTATTAGTAATCAAGAGGAACTATATTTTTGTTTATTTCTCTCTTTCCTAGAGAGAGGGAGAGAGTGAGATGGGTTCGAATCCTGGGACGGGTGGTTCCTGGTAAGAAATTTTTGGCATTATCCTTGTATATGCAGGCTCTGGAGTTCACTGTGACTATGTATAATGTATATGTACAGGCATTAAGGCTGCCGGAGCGTGGTGCTGATCACATCATTTCCACAAATCGATGAGATGGTGAATGCGCGGGGCGTTACCTCCATATTCCCCCATATGCTTTTACGGCATTTTGCAACATGTAAGGGTAGCTCTACCTTTCACAAAGACACACACGCACATACAATACACGTGTGACACATGGCATATTACTAAACAAAGTCTGGAAACCTAAAACAAGTGTCAGAAATAACTGTAGGAAGCACAAAATTCTTAAATAGGCATGAACATGGAATAAACTAAAGAGAGAAAGAATACATATGCCATAAAAAAATATTAGCAGTGAAAATATTTAACAAAACTCAAAGATTGGCAAGGGACAAGTGGAAGTTGATTCTGTTTCCACGAAAATAGTTTCAGTCACAGTCGGAGCGTTGTCGCTGCTTTTGCACTGATAAATACTATACAACTTATTATGCCCAAGTAGTGGTGCTCTTGAAACGAGTACATTTAGAATCTCAGCTTACCTCTAAATCAGGAGCCCAGGTGAGACTCACCACGGGATGGAAGCCAAACCAGAAGCAGTAGACGTCCTTGTAACGAGCGATGTACTTGTTGATAGTCATAAAAATATCTGGAAGTGAGGAAATTTGCATGTGTTCAGTTGATAACCATATTGACATTCTTTCATAAGTAACTCGTTCATTGGCAATTCTATAAAAATTACTCACTTCTTGCACTAAAATAAAAGGTGTTAATCAATTGTCTTTAGGCACTGTGAGAATTACGTTTCTTGCTTTGAGGGTGGGGGGGGGGGGATGCCCAGTCAGCGCCGCAACCGAATTGCGCACACTTTAGATCCAGGATTGCGCACAAATCTCGCTGACCTGTTTTGCGCACAGATTTTGATCGAACGTTGCCACTTTGATAGCTTTAAAGTCAGTGCGCAAAACTGTTTTTTCTTTAGACAAGAAGAGAGAGAGAGAAATTAGAAATAAAATAGTAAATCATACCAATTTACTCAAAAGTTAGGTTAGGTTAATGACTGCAAGAGCACGTGTAAGTTTACACACACACACACACACATACAAACAAACACAACAGAAGTGAGAACCATCTTGAGAACATTTTACATCTGACAGCATCGCCTCATTGTTTTGTGCGCAATCCTGTACATTGTGACAGCTTGTCAACGGCTTATCAGATACCACTGATAAAACCGGAAAAGTGTGCGCAATCCGGCTGTAACCCTAGTCAGTGGTGAATTTGTGATTTCATTTCTAGAGGTATGCTTTTTTTGGGGGGTTGCATATTTGTATGTGTTACTAGTCAGTAAACTTAGCTATTGCCTTGCAGTTACCTTACAATATTGGTTCTAAGCTAGGTCATTAAATATGAAAACATTTACCGAAATTTAGAAACAGTAAATCTATTCATATTCGATTACAACCCAAATTCATTCATAAAAGGAGCTATCGAGCTCGTAACAACGAGAACTTGACCAAAATTCTATTGCCAAGTTCAAACTTAATGCCATCTAACCTACCTATAAGTTCTTCGTGAACATTTTAATACAAGTATGCTATGCAAACGTAAGTAGAAAACAGCCTGCTGTTGGCTCGGTGAGGTTGATCAGTTGCATAATGGTGTCCATCTTTATTCCACAAGGCTGCACACTTTTCGGCATGGAAATGTTTGATGACTGGATCATTAATGGGCACGAATGACTTTTCAATTGTGTTTGTTACATAGTTAAGAAATGGTATACAGTCACTAGGGGGAATATGCCCATCGGAGTTAAATGACCACCCCCTCGTATCTCGCGCAACGGTAATCTTATGGTAACTCTGCGACTCTTGTTTGAAAGCGCCCTCCGTGGTGAAACGAGGCAGCAGGTTTGGCGCTTGTGAGAAGAATCTGAAGCCATTCAGGGTTAATTTCATGAGGTAAGAAGACAATTTTTGAGGTAATAATTTTTTGGACGTTGCTGTATTAACAGTGTGCAATAAAATTCCCACGAGAGAAAGAAACGGAATTATATTTGGTGTAAAGATCAAGAGTGAGGGAAACATATCTGCAGAGTGAAACTGCAGCATGGTGCACAGAGTTGCCAACCCAGTAATTCAATTTTCTGCTTGTAGCTGTGGGGTGATTTGCCCACAGAAGTTAAGTACAATATGCCCAAGGGCATTATTATGAGAAGAAAGGTCCACAATGTGAATGGATCCAGTGTATTCGTTGTAGTATGTGGATGCATGAAATATGTACCAAATTCACGCCCATGTGTCCAAAGTGCAATGCAATTTCTCACAAATGTAAACAGTAAAAGAGGCTATGGTAAATTAAAAAAAAATGTTGTTAGAAACGCTATGCTTGTCTGTACAAATGATGTTCTGTTTACGAAAGAAACGTTAATAACGTTAATGGAGTGTGTTATTTTCCTTTAAATATGTCATGTCAAGTATTACAACAATTGTTTCATGTATTGGGCATTTTAACCCTAATGAGTGGGCATTTTACACTGAACACGGGGTGATTTGCCCAAATTGATGTTCATCTGTTCATTTTACATTATTTTCATTGCGACACTCCTTCATTTAGCGAAGCTTTAAACCGTCAAAAAAAAGTTGGGCGTATTCCCCCGAGTGACTCTACTATATGATTTCAATCCAATTTTCTTTGAGAGGGATAAAAACATCCATGGCAGGGATAAAAATAATCTTCTTTCGCCAGGGATAACATTTTTTGTGGGGGAAACCCCCGACACCCCTCCCTCGTTAATCCGCACACTGTCTACGTATTCTAAAAGTTCTATAAATCTAGAAAAAGAAATAGACTGAAGCACAGGGAATCATAATTTGATAGCAGTTTATCTTAAAAAAATATCATCTCCTAAATGTGCCTTCATGGAACGGTGCTATGTACTGGGAAGTTTACAAAGTAACGTCGGAGACTAGAAAACCTTTGGTTGTTTCTTCCTTAATGTAGCTTTTCTGCTTTTAATCGTGGCGGTGAGGACGTCCATGCTGGGAATTGAACCCGAAACCTTCTGCGGCGAGTTCATGAATCGTTCGCAGAGATAGTAAGAAAAATTCTGTGTGAATGTTGGAAACAGGTTAGATACATTTGTGATACCCTTAAGTATTAATATTTTAATTCGCGAGAAATACCGTTGTTGCTAATGGACTTGCCTATCATAATTTTAATATAAATAAATTAATAATGATGGTGTTTCTGAAAATTCTTATTGAAATCGCATGAAATCCGAGTGACCTTCATTTTTCTAGTTTCTAAAAATATGGACGTACAGAATATGCTCTGTCATTAGGTTACATAATAAGCTGTTACTTACCGTGAGGATTTCGGAAGAGGTAGAGCAAGGCATTTCCTATGATGGGCCATGGCGGAGGTCCAGGAAGCTTTCTGCCTAATTTAATAACTCTTCTTAACTTTATCCTCTTGTAAATAATGAACAACGCCAGAAGAAAAATCGGCGATAGAAACAGGAGAAGAGTTAGTCCTACGGTGTCGGCCATCTTCAACTTTATAAAGAGCGTGCAGCCATTATGCCCAATCATGCTGTTATCTCGGGGGTCATGCTCCGAAATGTAGTCGCAACAAGACAAGAGTTTGTGTGTGATATATCTTTCTTAATAGAGATTAAACATCATGTACACTCAGAGAAAAAATTAATAATCATGTAATTTATATTCCTTCTTCATTGTTACAAGATACTGTATTTACTATATTCTAAATTCCAACAGTCTACTGTCAATTTAGAAAAAAACAAACATTATTGACTTTGAAAAACTTTCTAAACTAAGGTTAAAACTGGTAATTACGAAATATTTTATTGTGCACCCCCCGCCCCGCCCCGCCCCGCCCCGCCCATAGAACGCAGTTATTAATATAGCCCGTGGCTCGACAGCCCTTGAAGGCACTAGGCCAATCTCCCGACTGCTATACTGGATTTCAGTGTAGGAACCAAGCACTTCGAGGTTTCTCGGAATTTTGAGGGAGCGGCCTTCCCACCCCTCGCAGGTCATCAAGAGGCAGGGTTGGGTGTTGCCATTGCGCCCAAACAATGTTTCCAGCTCGAGTAGTTTGTGAACAGATTGAAGAATGACTGCTTGTGCGGCGGTAAATCGCATATGCAAACAGTTACAAGCGGTCTCGAATCAGAGCGCAATACACTAAAATAAGTATAATGATGGCGGGATGCCTATGTGGATTATCATATCTCAGAGCAAGTAGTATTATTCGCAGCTACTATTGAGACAGCTTAAAACACGCAACGTGTTGACAGTTATTATCTTCACAAACTGTACGATTTCTTGAGTCGCACATTATTTTTCTCGATTTCGTGAACACCGATTCTGACAACCCTCCTTAGCAAACGATGCCTCCGCGATGGCGCAGTGGTAGCCTTGTAATCAAGGAGTCCCGGGTTCGATACCCGGTGAAGGCACATAGTGGTTCGGATCCCACTTTAAACCGTAGATCCAGTCCCGATTAGCCTTACTGTGCATAAAGTGAACTTAAATCCTATCTCAACTCCTTAACAAACCTTTCGAATAATCATTCATTCATTCATTCATACTTTATTGGTTTTAGCTGTTATACCAGCTCTACACCAAGTGTCCTAAAAATATGTCATGCATGACACTGTTACACAAATTACAAATTTTGAATATATACAGTTTTCTTATACATAATTTATCTACATCATTATCATACAAATTTAAAATTGATAATAAATACAATTGTTATATCTGGTGACTATATCAAGTTACACATTTTGAATATTTACAATTTTCATATGTCTACATTAATATCATGAAAAAATCTACAAATGATAAATACAATTGTTACATCTGGTGACGATATTAAACAGGGTAAAGAAGTTGGAAGAGGTATTCCTTTTTTTATTAGATTCTTGAATAACATCTCCCTTTGAATGGTATAAAGTGGACATTGAAATATAACATGATGAGCATCTTCCTGATCTAGATTGCACGTGCACATAGGTGAATTTACTAAATTAATTTTATATAAATGGTGATTTAAACGTATGTGACCTGATCTCAATCTTAGTACTAAAACTAAAAACTTTCTGGGTATATTAAATGTATAAAACCACGGAGTCTTATTGTTTAAATTTAGTACATTTTTATATGAATGACCCATATATGTAAATTTTTGTTTGACATATGTCTCCCAATCTTGTTGAATTTTGTTTTTAACTCTTGGTAATATATCTGTATATGATAATAATATATTCGTTCTGTGATCCATAATTCTTGCCTCTTTAGCATTTTTATCTGCCAGTTCATTATAATGAAACCCTGAATGTGCTGGTATATATGCAAAATGAATTGTCCTTCCCTCTGTAGTTAACTTACCATACAATCTTATTATGTAAAGTACCAATGCTGATTCCTTATATAACTTTTTATATGAAGATTGCACACTGTACAAAACACTTTTAGCATCTGTTAATATTAATATCCTTTTATCTGGAATATTATTAATGTACATCAATGCACGATATATTCCATATGCTTCTGCCGAGAAAATAGAACACTCTCCAGGTAGTCTAAACTTTTTAATATTTCCATTTGAAGAGTCAATAAAAGCACATCCTACTTCTTCTTTATTTTTTGATGCATCTGTGTATATGAATCTATAATTCTCCCAATTTTGTAAATATAATTGAATATTTGCATAACTTGTTAATGAAACATTCCTTACCGGTATTTGATCATATGAAATTTCATAAATTGGATGTTTGCTATGCGTTATTATTGTAGAAAATAAATCTTGAAATTCTATTTTACATTGTAGGAAAGTTGAATATTGTCCCTTTATTTTGTTCTCTTGATATAAAATCCATTGGTCTTGCATAAGTTTATTTACTGGATGTTCTTGTGTTTCCCAGCACTTGAAAACGAATTTATTTGTAATCCATTTGCATCTATACTTAAAAGGTTTTTCTATGGATTCTAAATAAACTCCTACATTGGGAGCTGAATTCATGAGACCCAATGATCTCCTCAAGACTTTTCTTTCTAAACTATCTATCTTAGATAGAATTCTTTCTGTAGCATTTCCATATATGCTGCATCCGTATTCTAGCTTAGGCCTAAAAAAGTTTTTGTAAAATAAAAGCATTATTCTTGGGTGAGCACCCCAATTAGTATTTCCTAAAATTTTAAGCATGTTGAAATTTTTTTCACCTTTAGCTTGTAAATACCTTATATCATCCATCCACATTAATTTTCTATCAAAATTAATTCCTAAATATTTTATTTTATTTTGAAATGGAATACCAGCAATTTGTGTCAACGTATTTGGATATTTATGTTCACTTTTGTTATTAAAACATACAGCTGCTGACTTGTTCTGTGATATGATAAAGTTCATTTTCTCCAGCCAACATTTCACTTTATAAAAATTATTTTCTATTTTCTGAATACCTTCATATGGATTACAAAATGATCCTAATATACACAAGTCGTCTGCATACTGAATTATTTTTATTGTAGAATTATGAAATTGAAATATTCCTCTCATATATATATTAAATAATAATGGACTCAGTGGACTTCCCTGAGGTAATCCTTGTGAAGTGGTACGGGCCCACTAAGTGTGTCCTGAAACCAAAATAATATTTTCCTATTTATCATCAAGTTCCATATTATCTTCATAATTATTTTCGGAGTATTTGTCTGATTTAACATATCAATTAATATATGAGGATCAACGCTATCATATGCACCTTGTATATCTATAAAGTGAGCAAATGTATATTGTTTCTTATACATTGCATTTTGAACATGCAATGTTAATGTTGATAATGCATCAATACAACCCTTGTTTAGCCTAAAACCGAACTGATAGGGATAAAAATATTGTTCTTTATCAAAATACCATTCTAATCTTTTTAATAATAATCTTTCAAATATCTTCTCAATTGTAGGAGCCAACGTAATAGGTCGATATGATTCAGCTTCTTTCGGATCTTTAGTTGATTTAAGTATAGGTAGTATCAGATGTGTTTTCCAGTTTTGTGGCACATTTCCACTTCTCAGAATATTATTATAAATATTTACAAGTACTTTTAATGCATTGTCCGATTGATGTCCTATCATTTCATACGTTATTCCGTCGTATCCTGGAGCAGTTGATTTTATATTACTTAGAGTTTCTCTTAATTCTTGCAATGTTATTTTTGAATAAAATTCATCACTGGAACTTATATTATTTATAATCTCGGGTTTTTTGTTTCTTACATAACTAGGTGTAAACTTTTTTTCAAAATGTTCTTGCCAAATTGTTGTTATAGGTGAAACTCTAGTTTTATGTCCTTTTTTAAGAAAATTTATTTTTTTCCAAATTGTGTTTGTTTTAACAGATGGTGATAATGATTCACAGAATTCTTCCCATGCTTGCCTTTTTGCTTTATTAAAGATACGTTTTGCTTTAGCAATTACTTGTTTTAAACTTATCCAATTATTTGGCAAAGGTTGTTCAGCAAATATTTCAGACAATCTTATTCTTTCTTCTTTTGCATCTTGACACTCATCATTCCACCAACTTATAGTAGGAAAGTTGTTTTTATTATTAATTTTCTTCCGTTTGGCTACAATATCCATTGCATACGTTATTAATTGTAAATAACGTTGACACGTTATGTTTTGTTCCTGTTTAATATCTTCCATTGAGATATAAGAGTCCAAAATTACAGAATATAATTCCCAATCGATGTTTTTAACCTGCCACCTTCTAATTGGTAATGAATATATTTTAGGTACTGAGTGTGCATCATTTAACAGTGTAATGAAAATTGGCAAATGATCACTACCCCTATTCACAAAATCTACTTCCCAAAACAATTTATTTATTATATTATTTGACACAATAGTTAAATCTATGGCTGTTGGTGATTTACCATTCCATGGATAATGAGTAGCTGACCCATCGTTCATGAAATGTAATGATCGATCACTAATCCAGTCCAAAATACTACATCCTAATGCATCTCTATAATTACAACCCCATGCTTCATGATGAGCATTCATATCACCTGTGATAATGACATTGTCGTGGACATAATATAATAATTCATTAAAGTGTGTTACTTTAATATGTTGAGATTTATAACTCGATGGAATATAAATTGAAACTATTGTACACTCTAATGTCTTCATCTTAATTTTCACTGCTATTAATTCTACATTAAATAATTTTATCAACCCTAATGATTCTGGTAATGTTACTCTCTTAAATTTTATACTTTCATGTATATATAAACCTACACCTCTTGTATCTTTAGTATGTAAATTGGATATTAACTCGTAATGAGGTATTTGATAATATTGATGCTGTCTACCACGAAATTCGGACAAACTCAATATACCTGGATGATGCTCATCTATAATTTGTAATACTTCTAATCTTCTAGCTGTAAATGAATTTATATTCCACTGCACTATAAAAGACATACCTATTTATCCTCTTTTACAAGTTTAACTTTCTGATAATATTGCAATTATCTTTCCTATAATTTGTTGCATTGAAATTAAAATCTTCTGTTTCTTCCTGGAATCATTTAAATCACGAACTGATTCAATCATGTCTGGTAAAAGGTCCAACAATGACTGATATATTTCCTTTTGTCTACAAGAAACTGATTTACGATCCGAATATCTTGTGCAATTTATATTGTCCATATCTTGTTCTTGCTTACTATAAGGGGATTCTCTCAAATATACTGGATATTTGTATTTTATTTGTTCTTTTTCTGTGTCTGATGAGGATGAAGAATCCACATTCACATCCTTTTTGTTTTCCCGTGGGAGTTGTACAATACGTCTTGTAGCCGTTTTCATAATCTTCTTTGGAGGTGATGTAACAACTTTTCTGTATTGTACTCTCATTTTTTGACCACTATTCTCTTTTGATATTTTCTTTTGTTCCGCCATTTGAGTTACAAAACTCGCACAATAACTATCTCTGCCCTCCTTGCAACTATCACTTGTCGGTGCATTCTTCTCATTCACATAACTCTTTTTGATGGGAGGGAATTCCAATCCGCTTCTTCGAACAGTTTCATGTTGAAATTGATCCCTAAATAATTTAATTTTTTGTTCACATGATATATTTTTTGAATTATTTCCCGTCACCATGCCTTTTGCTTCATAGTATGAGATGTTTTTCTCGGCCATAATAATTTGAATTTGCTTTTCATCCTGATATTTTGAGCACATTTTGTTGCAAGCGTTATGATCTCCTTTGCAATTTATACATGTTTCACTCATTTCGCAGTTTCCTTCGTGATAATCTTGGCCACATTTATAACACAATTTTTTACCCTTGCACTGTTGACCTGTGTAAGCAAATCTGAAACATCTATTACATTGCAACACTGGTTTCACACGTGGCACTACCTCAACTATTTGTTTTCCAACTGCTATGTATTGTGGTAAAACTGTCTCCTTAAAAGTTACACATAGAACTTGAGTAGGTTCAAGCTTAAATGACCCATCATTCCGCCATATTTTCTTCTTCATTCTTTCCATCTTAGTCACTAGCACTGGGCTTTCTATACTGCTTTCCAAATACTGCATTTCAAATTCTGTGGGTATTCCAAACACAAGGCCTTCCTTCTCCACTAAAGATTTAGGAATTCTGGCATTTACTCCTAACTTGTCTAATAACACTTTATTTTTCACAAAGTTATTAGCTTCTTGTGACGTGTTGAATAATGCTCGAACTCTATTTCGTCCACTTTGATCTACATACTTTACTTTCACATTATTATCCATCAACATATATCCAACTTTAACTGGATGCAAATTTCCTAACTGTTGGTTTCTACTTTCTATTATCACTAAATAGGGTTCGTTGGCACCTATGTCATACTGGTATATTTTTCTTCATGATTGGTAGTGTGTTCCATCCTAGAACTTTTGTTACCCATTTCATTTTGTATTGTATTGTTCTTTCTTTTATTCGGCCCATTTACTTTGTGTGAAATGTCCATAACATCATTTACATCATTTTCTTCATGTTTTGAATCAGATGATATTATATCCATATTGTCACTGGTTATAGTATTATTGCATATCGCACTATGTCCGTCCTCAACAATTCCCTTTTGATCCATTATGATAAATAAACGAGACAGTTAAAGCACATCTCTAATACAATCCAAAGGGATATTGAACGTCTTAAATTGTAATCGATTTGATTATTATCAATCAACTTTTGTCCTTTTATATCACAATAGATAATAATCTAAACACTACTTAATCTTACTACACAAGTCCTTCAATTAAATTCACATAACATTCGATTCAATCTAGCGAATAATCTTGCTTATTGAACCAATACGCCATTTTCTCCCATTACTCACACAGTCACGAATAATCAAAAACTTAAGCAAGTAAATTCATTTATCTCATTTTGAGGTAAATTATCATTTTGGGCTATTTTTGGCTCATATGAATCTGCCTCGCCCTCCTCCGTGGCCGTGCGATCTAAGGCGCTATGCTTTGGGCTCCGACTGTGGGACGGCATGAGTTTGTGTCCGCCTGGGGTCAGTCTCTGGGTTCTCGACCTGTGTATAGGGCCGGTGGCAACCCCATCGTGAGAAATTTGGGGAGCTACGATTGAGTAGCGTAACTCGGTCATAAAAATCTCGTACAACGGCGGGGGGGGGGGGGGGGAGGGTCGACGTGCTCACCCCATTACCGGTTGAATATATTTCCTACCTCTAGGTAGGAATGTGGGAGGGAGACTGGCAATCGGGAGATAGGCCAAGGCCCTTCAAGGGCTGTCGAGCCAAGGGTTATTATTATTATTATTATTATTATGAATCTGCCTCGGTCAATAAGTTTATTATAATGAGTCAAGCACAATAGCGAACTCTTGCAATTAGTCACTGGAAAGACATACATGTGTGGTTGCACATATATCTAAGCATCTAAATATAATATACAGGGTGTCATTTTAATGGCGCCCACGGACCACGGAAACGTATAGAGGACATAAAAACAAACAACTTTTCTCAGTAACATTTTTCTCGTTGGTGCGTCGTTTCGGAGCTACAGTCGTTCAAAAAAGCCCGTTTTGCCGCCTGAATGCTGGCAACCACACACAACATTTGATTGCATTTGTGACGCCATATCCCGTCTTGAAGCGATGCGTTCCAGGGTTGCCAGGAACACACATACTCTGTGAAAAATGACATAGCTACAATGAGCCACATTATGTACCGTAACACAAAAGAGAAAATACGTTCTGTAACCTAACCGGAAGTAAACAAACGATACGAAAAATAGTATAAAGAAAATAGAATTCAAGTGAAAGTGGTCATATCGAATTTTGTCTCAGCTTACATGTCAAATGTTTGCAAATCTAGTTACCAAGTTGGCATCTACAATTTAGTCTATCCACTTCGTCCTTCTGATACTAGTTGTCTGTGACACACTGAACAGATGACAAAATAGAAATGATTGGTTGATTTGGTGTTTTAAGTCCACTTTGTGCACAGTAAGGCTAATCGGGACTGGACCTACAGTTTAAAGCGGGATCCGAATCACTATGTGCCTCCACCGGGTATCGAACCCGGGACCCCTTAAAATAGAAATGAAAGAACTCAAAATTCCAAAGGTAAGCAACAGATAATACGATATTCAGAGCATTATGAGGCAAGTGGTAAAAATGGTTGAAAATACAGGGATATAAGTAGTAGTAATACAAGCTCTAAGACGACTATGTGTTTATCTATGCACCGGATACACATGTAATAGTTTGCAAATGTGAACAGGGCAGTATATTCGCTACTGATTCATCATTAGATTGTTACTGTGGTTGTACTTGTTTTAGCCGTAATGTAACAACTTGAACCTCGGATACTTCCGTTATCAACACAAAAGTACCATAAGGCATCTGGACACAAACCTGTAGATATCAACCTTGCAACGAGATTTGCAAATATTTGACATGAAACTGGGCTTAAACAGCCACATGTAAGCTGTAAGTCCAATAAAATTTATTGTTGTTGATATTTTAGATGTAGTCTGAGACAAAAGCCGACATTGACATTTCATTTTGAATTCGTTTTTTACCATTTCTCTTATCGGTGGTTCACTTCCCCCTTCCCCTGAGATGACTGCTGATCTTCTGCCTGGTAGGCTATGATCTTCGGTCTGCAGGACGCGTTTCTCGCTTCGTTTTATAGGTAATAATGTGGTTGGTAGTTAGTCATTTTTCACAAAATTTGTGTGTTCCTTGCAACTCTGCCGTGCACTGTTTCGCCGCAGGATATGACGTCACAGGTACGATCAAATGTTGTGTTGGGTTGCCAGCATCCAGGCGGCAAAACGGTCTTTTTTGAACGGCTGTAGCGTCGAATCGACGCACCAACGAGGAAAATGTTACTGAGAAAAGTTGTTTGTTTTGATGTCCTCTATACGAATCTGTGGTCCGTGGGCGCCATTAAAATGACACCCTGTATATTCTTGTGGTAAGGATTCGTTGTCATTTAACAAACTTTATCGATTAATTCTATCAGCATTATTGAAAATATTGTGTCATGCTGAACTTAACAACTTAACAAAAGCACATTGATTGCTTAATGAGGAATATTTCTTGTGTTGCAGAGCAGGTTCAGTTTTGGAGTATTACAATGCTTTACACAGTCCGTTCGAAGAATTTTGAGAATATTGATGTTTTATCAGAAGGACCTCGAACGAATAAATATCTGTGGAGTGTGGATGTTTTACAGGTTTCATTGCATTTAAGATGGTAATTTTCCGGTGCAACATGTCTGTTGCCACTCGGGCTGAAGGGCCTGATGACGAGGAGAAAGTTCCAATTCATAGGTGGCAACACTTACAGGCAGGAACGACCTTGGCAGGGACTCGGATTAGCAACATGTTGACAACTATCTTAATTCAAGAAGCCCCGCGACCGTCAGAACTCGAAGTGCTCGGATCCTACGTTCACATAAACTTTAGTCTTCCTCCCACAATCCTACTGGTGTGGAGATTTTCAACCAGTAATGGGGTGAAGTGGGGTCAGCACGTCGAACCCTCAGCCGTTATAGGAGATATCTATGACCGCGTTACTCTACTCAATCGTAGCTCCTCAATTTCCTCACGATGGTGGGTTGCCACCGGTTCTATACACAGGCCGAGAACCCAGAGACTGAACCCAGGCGGACTCGAAACCATGTGGGGAGTCCAAAACACAGCGCCTTAGACCGCACGGCCGCGGAGGAGGACAGTTTTTTTTAATATACACCTTTACAATTAGTCTCCTTCGAAAAACAAGGGCCTCCCCAATGGCGTAGCGGTAACGTCGTCGCCTTGTAATCAAGGGCTCCCGGGTTCGATACCCGGTGGAGGCACATGGTGATTCGGACCCCACTTTAAACTGTAGGTCCAGTTCAGATTAGCCTTACTGTGCATAATTTCCAGGATAATTACAATCCTTGCAAATGTCGCACAGCATTTCTGCGGACCCCATTAAAGACCAAAATGCCGGGAAAATATCTACTGGTATCGGTAGATGAATTCCAACCGATACTTTCCGATACCGATACCACTGTTATCGGCCGATACCGATACATCAGCACCGGTATGAGCTCAGCCCTAAATTAAACATGATATATTAAAATATGTTGGATTTCAGATAAGCATTTATTTTCCGTCAATACATCAGCTTCTTTGGTTGCTCCCAGGGAAATATGTTTCTGCCAAAATGCCCGTAGCTACTAGTGTTCTGGTACAGGGTATTCCTGAGCTTCAGTTCCCTGATGATTACTCCAGGACGCAGGTCAAAATTGTGTTGCACTATGTCGACGAGCTCTTTTCGATTCTTCGTTGAAGTTCCGTAGTGGAAAACGCTCACGGACACGGGTTCAGCGATTCCACATGCGTAGGCCAACTGAATCAAGCAGCGTTTGCACAATCCTGCCTTAACCAAAGATTTCGCAACCCAGCGTGCACCGTACGCAGCACAGCGCTCGATTTTCGAGTAATCCTTCCCGGAAAACGAGCCCCCACCGTGCGCACCCCATCCACCGTACGTGTCGACAATGATCTTCCTTCCCGTCAAGCCTGCGTCACCCTGAGGACCTCCCACGACGAAGGAACCGCACGGGTTGATGTGGAATTTCGTACCGTTGTCCAAGTACGTTGCGGGGATCACCATTTTTATTACCTTCTCCGTGACGTCGTGCCTCAGATCGTCAAGCGAGACTCTCTCCGAGTGCTGAACGGACACCACCACAGTGTGCACCCTTTCAGGGATGCAGGCACCTCCACAGAACCTGTACTCGCAAGTGACCTGGGTCTTAGAGTCCGGACGTGCCCACCACAGCACCCCGTTTCTTCTGAGCTCTGCAAGTTTCTGGTTCAACTTGTGTGCAAGGGTTATCGTGAGCGGCATGCACTCCTCAGTTTCGTCGGTGGCATACCCGAACATCAACCCCTGATCGCTAGCACCCTGACCGCCATCTTCTATCTTGAGAACCGTGGATTGATGCTCCAACGCCAAAAGTACATTGCAGGTCTTGTAGTCGAACCCTTTCGACGAATCATCGTAGCCAATGTGTTTGATGGTGTCTCTGACAACTCGCTGGTGGTCCACCACCGCTTTAGAATCAACACGACCGCAGACCATCACCATTCCTGTTTTGGTTGCCGATTCGCATGCTATTCGAGCATCGGGATCCTGGCTAAGATGAGCATCTAAGATTGCATCACTTATTTGGTCGCACATTTTGTCGGGATGGCCCTCTCCTACGGACTCCGATGTGAACAGGAAGATCTCACCTTCTGCAATCTCTGCCTCCATTTCTACTCTTAGAGTTCATTCCTGTTAAACATCCTCAAAATCATCATGACATTTCTTCTTGAACGAAACATGTGCTGATACATATGGAGTGGCATCGTGTAATGAAGACTATAAACAATGTATGTAACGAACGAGTACGGTCATTATAGCCAATTGAAATCTTAACATCATTAGCCTCGTCTAGTACGCTGCACTTTTTGACTCTCTCTACACGTCTAGTTGGTTGCATGGTGCAACACCGACTCGTCTACTTTGTTCATTTGGAGTCTGCACAGTTTGCACTACTTTATTTAATTTATTTATTTACCTTTATTTGGGATTACCACTTTTAGCAGTTTTTCCCATCTGCTTCTTCTTCTTATATATGACCTTGTCAACAATATCCTGTTGACTTTGGTCAGCGTTTCTGTTATTGTTTTTCTTCAGAAGTCTGTAGATTGTCACTCAAGTTCACCAGTAGCACAAACACAAATTGATTATATAAATAATCACTTTTATCTTTGCGCTGTTACATTATGAAAGTATTTTATATTTCAAGTCTACATTTTTGTGCATATCCGTACAGAAGCCAAATTAGTGTAGGAGATAATTCTGATTAAAGGAATTAGAGTGACATAGGAAATGGAATTTTCGATCGTTATATTCCTTTATAGAGTGTGATTCGTTGTTGTGAGAAAATATGACATTCTAAGAATAAATCTTGCGCATCCGAGTTTTCATTTGCAATGTTGATGAGTTGTAATATGTATTTTTGCTAAGTGGGCTGGTGTACGCACGTGTCCCGTCCTTAATCTACTGATGAATACTATGACCTGCCGTGGAATTGTGTACAAATAAAACCATGGGGTTTTTAGTTGTAAAATCTGGTGTTCTGGAGCGGTTTAATGTCTGGCATATAGTCACGCTGTGCGTGCTAACTAATCAAATGAACGTTTAAAGCATCAGATGGGCATTGGTTGATCTTCTGAACTTGAACACCGCTATCCGTTGAACGTCATTTCCTTGCACCAGTCTGACACCGGGATACACCTGCATTACACCGTGTGTCAAAAAGTGCAGAAAACTAGACGGGGCTACTACTATTATTATTATTATTAGACTTAGGTTATAATTTTACGAATATTTGGATGTTTTCGCCCAACACTCATTTTGTCGGACGCTTTTGTGTTTGGGAATTTTCGTGTGACGCATTGCCGCATAGAAAATAACTTTTCTCGGATGTCTTCTTTTCTTGTTTTTTTTTACAATTGCAGCTTTACAAAGATAAGTCGTTGCAAGTTGAAGCATACGTGCCAACTTAATTAAGATTATAATTCTATTAGTCTTCAAGTGTTTTAACGTGTTCGTTGAAAATGTAGAAATTCCACCTTGTACTGTACCTTCCTACAAGATTTGTAAAATAAGATTCGGCTATAGATTGTATGAGAACAGTAATTGGCCGTCAATGAAATGTAATTTTGTTTGATGCGGCCCCGGCGACCACCCAGCGTCGAATAACATGGGTACCTGGGGGAAACTCTGGGGGGTAAAGGCGGTCAGGGGCGTGATGCTGATCACATCACTCCCACTCACGACCGGATGAAGAAAGTGTGGGGCGTTACCCCCACACACCCTATACGCCTTCATGGCGTGGTGCTAAGCACAGGGAAGCACTTTACTTTTTTTACTTTCTTATGAAAATAGTGATAAAAACTAACAAATTCACGAGAAATTCTGGAAAAACTATTCATCACAAGGAATTGTTTCACATAAAAGTCGAACATCTGAACTTCTTTGCAAGTCAAAGGACATCCTGGAGCGGTCGAATAAGCTGAAGCTTAAAGAGAAAATTCACGTCTTCATAAGACCTTATTTCCACATTACCCTTTCATTCCATAATATACTTAACTCAGTGGCGTACGCAAGGGGGGGGTTACGGGGTTTAAACCCCCCCCTTGAGCTTATGAAATATTATGAAAAATGCTGTGGAAAAAAAATTAAATGGCCAATTTACCACAGTCAAAGATCTGGGACAATACTATTACTATTACTACATCTACTACTACTACTACTACTACTACCACTAATAATAATAATAATAATTTGAATTATTATTTCCATGTAGCATGAAGAAAAGCACAGCATTCCAAGCACACGCGTCTTTCAGAGTGATGCCTTGAAAATAAGCACAAGTTCTTGAAAGTGAAATATGAGGGTAACTATGATTTAAAAGAGAAATAAAATGTTTTGTATTTCAATACTCTGGCGTACGCAGTTTGGGGGGGGAGAGGGGCCGGAATAGTAAATGTGGATAACACATGGTTTCGTTTTGGAGGGCAGGATGCATAATAAAATATTTCGTATTTTTGGAGCTTTTCAGTCTATTAAAATTGTATTCAAAGATAAAAATGGTAATCGGGACTCACTTTAAAAGAGGTTTCGTATTTACACATTGTGATTTTTTAAAGTTCTTAACGGATTTTTATTTGAAAATTCTGATTTTCTCAAAATTTTGGTAGGGGCTGTAGCATCATCGGTAGAGGCATGCATATTTAGTTTTTGACAAAAAGAAAACGAAATTTGAAATAACACATTGCAATGTTAATTTTTAAGGTTTCTGAAAGGTGTGAGGTGCATTTTCCTACCCTGTTTTGTCACGAAATGATGCGAAATGAACTGCAAAATGCGAAATAGACTCTTAAACACGAAATTTACCGTTTATATACCGACGCGACACTTTCTGAAGTCTGAAGTATCCTGTGTGTTATGCAATTCACGGAAAATTGATTAATTTTGCTGTAAATATTTGAAAAGCAAAAATGGACTCCTCTATACAGGAATAAACTTAATATTCTGGTAATGATTTAATGTGCTATTAGAAGGGATATGTTTATTTTGTGTAATAGTGCAGTTTTCAAATCAATTGGGATTATTTTCACATTTTTAAAACCAAAATGTAATTTTATATACAGCTTTTTCACCGCTATAACAGCTTTTGAACCCGAAATTGACTCTGTTTTTATACTGATATTTTGCTTTTTTATTTACCAAAAGTATGTGCCTCTAACCATCGGCCATGCCTCTACGTACGCCAGTGTTCAACGAACATGTATTTTTTTGTGTGAACAATGAGAATTAACTAAAGCAAGTTCTTGGTTCGTTGTTAGATTCTAATGTATAGGCAAAGGCTAGGCGGACAAGAATACAGTCACCAGTCTGCCTTCCCATTGTATTATTTACCGCAGCACGTTTGAATGTCTCTTTAAAATGTCTCACCTTGTTGACTAGACAATTATTCAAACGACAATAAGCTTAACTATTGGAAAATGTTTTGTTGGTAAGAACAGCGAGACAATCCAGATGTGAATTATCGGGGACATTTATGCGGGGAAGAAGCCGGAAAAATTCCAACCAATTTCGGGAATCGAATCCGGATCTCCCGCGTGATTGTCAGATTCTCTACCGACCAGACCACCGCAGCTTCTTGGATGAGTTCCATACTTTAATTATTTCAATTTATTTTAATATATTTTCTTGTTTTATGGATTTTCTTCACCCTTAAAATGTCTCACCTCGTTGACCAGACAAAAAACAAAAACAAAACCAAAAAAATGCTCCCAGGATTTGATAAAAATTGAATGATTAGAAAGTAATTTCTTTCTATTGTTTTCGTAAATGGTATATTTATGTAGATCTCTACTACATAATAGTAGTAGTGGTATTAGTAGTATTATTAGTAGTAATTCAGCTAATTAATTAATTATAAGTATTATTAGTTAATTGTGATCATTATTATTTAATTAAAGTATAATAAATCAAAGGTAATGTGAATTTGGAGAAAGTTTTAGAAATAACCCCCCCCCTTGACGAAATCCTGCGTACGCTACTGCTTAACTGATAATCATACAATAAATACGTTCAATAATAACGATAACAGAGATAAACAAAACAAGTTCAAGGATATGAGTTTGCTAAATATTCAATACATACACACACACACACACCATATTTCTGTATATATAAATAGTTTTTCAATTTACTACGTCTACTGTCTGAAATGTATCGAGGATATTTATTCGGAATTCTTTTAGGTTCATAGAATATGTCAATGCATTTGTTCCTAGCTAGTAGATTGTTATAACTCTTGCACATTCTATGTATTGGTGGATTTTTTTAAGCATGTTGGTTCTTGCTCGTTTAATTAAAAATATATCGTTATTGTGTCTCGTTCTTAGTCAGGGAACAAGTGTTTGCTTCAAATGTCCCCTCCACCCCCTCTCCCCAAGACTCCGTTACAACTTTGTCTTCAAATTTAAGGATTTCTTTTTCTCAAAAATGGTTGCTGAATGCTCATAGGAAATAGTGGTTAAGGTGTATTTAAACAATTTGCTCAGTCTGTGACCTGTATGCCATCTTTCACTGAGAATAAGATGTGCATGTAATTAGCCCCAGTCCGTAGCTAAGGAGTGCTTCAATTGTTTTTTCCTTGCTCTTGGCGTATCGTGGGAACCAATCTTCAAATCTCACATATGAGAAGTGTGTAATGTGTAATGGATCAATCAACCACAGACAGAAGAAAAATGCGCAATGACTGATCTGTCGTGCACTCTACTTCATAAAAAATCCACACTTTTGTTGTTTCTAACACCAGACAATTATCTGATACGAAATGTCGGACCACGCTTTTGCATTGAAGCATGCATTTCTACATGTATGTGAACCTATCAACACATCTCTACAGTCACAAGGGGTTCAATGCGTATGCTGGGTCTTCTTTATCGTTTCACGGAAATAAACAACTTGACTGCCCTCAGCACCTTTTACAAATCTTTTGTGTCACCTAAAATTGAATACTGTTCTCCGATCTGGTCTATGGCATGCCCCTCAAATTCAGATAGACTAAATTCCGTCCTAAATTTCTTCCTGGCCATTGTTCGACACCGAATTCCGTCCACAAAACACTTGCAAAAGTCCATCCTCCTGCAAATGTTAAATATCCAAACTCCACAAGAGAGACATAGACAGGCTGACCAAATATTTCTACATAAAATAGTGAATGGCAACCTCAGAAGTGACCGCCTTCTTCAGGAAATTCACTTTCGTGTGCCTGCCCGTTCAACAAGAAGCACTCAACTTTTTGCCTCTCAGAAGCCGAGATTGTGTCTCATCCAGCGCTCTCTGTTCCATAGACTGCCCAGTGAATATAATAATCTAGGAAGCCAAATAGACATTTTTGAAAATCTGGACAGTTTTAGAAGAAAGTTAGCAAAAAATATGTAAGTCTTTTAACCACATGTAATTTTTTTTTATGTTATTATTTTTGATGTATTATGTTATTATTTTTTTGTCCTTATGTTCTATAAAAACGTTCCAATGTAAAATGGCTAACGCTGTATTTGGAATGTTCTATTAAATAAATATATAAAGAACAACGAACACAAATACTCGAAACAACTGTGAGGAACAAATAGCAAAGAGTTTATGCATATACCTAATGCTAATATAAAGTAGTAATATTTTTACCAGACCTGCTACATTTTTACAGATTCAGAATGGAATTAATGTTGCTGTATTATAAATATACTGACAAATGGATTATTATAGCGTGAATGACAGACATTCAAAGTCATTTGAAAAATAAAAATGTTCCTCTTTTGGGTCGGGTGATTGTGTTATGCCCTGTCTGATCTGTTACTCAAATCTTTGAAGATTTATATTTTGTAACATTAGATTTCAATGTATTCTTAGTTCTTGAAGATGGAAATGTTAGTTAATTAAATAATTTACTTTATAAAAGTAAAGGAAACTTCGAAAACGGCTTTGTTGGCAAATGGTCCAGTCTTAAGTACTTCTCTAACTTATCACACACTTTTTCCATAACTAAGTTATGAACTTTGTCAAAAGGTGTCCGAAAGAAAAACTTATACTTACACCTATATAGGCCTATGGAGATTTTGTTGGAATTGGAGATTGTGAGGAGATGAGAGTAATCTCTTTTTTAACTCAGTCCCGTCTCGAATTTTGAGACGAGTTGCGTCTTTTAAAACGTGAGACGACAATGAGTCCAAACATTTCGACACTTTTTGAGACGAGATCGACGAGAGCAACTCTCTCTTTCTCTCTAAGAAAATCTAAGGATTAATAATTCAAATCATTAATATCCCTAATTCGTAGCTACGTGAAGTCAATGCTGTTCACATTTCCTGTAAACACACGTTTACGGACATAACGGAAGAGAAAGCGTTAGGTATACAAATCTTATTTAAAGGAGGTGTTTATTGACCCTGCATTAGATTTTAAAATCATCTTAAGCGCTAGAACCTTTAGATTCCGCCATTGGTGTATGCAGAGGGGAAATTTTGAGAAAATCGAAATTGTTATGTGAAAGCAGTAAATAATTCGGATAAACCAAAGTGATAAATGCAAACTTCTCTTAAAATTACACCAGATAACCATTCTTGTCTTTGAATAACTCTTAAAATGAAACCCTGTTCCCTCACATCACAGCTTTATAATTCTAACCCCTCGAAAAAAAATCCTACGTATGCTAGTAGATTCCGCGTAGTCTTCTGCATTGAAATATAAACCACACACATTTTGTATGTTTTACTACATAAAGATGTCGTATATTGACACCTTTACGCTTGCACGCACGAATCCTCTGGTCACAAAGCGACGAATACTTTGGAAAATAGCCTGTCCCCGTGGCAGAGTGGTTAGCAAATCTTCGCAAATTAGCCAAAAGTGGCACAAAAAGCGAAGTAAAGTAAAGCCACTCAATGAATCAAACAATCAAACCTTTGGAAAATAATTGTAAGAAATGTTTGTATCTTTGAATATACGACTGTCAGCAACAGCAGAAGCTAGTAGTACCTATTATAACTTGACCATTTGCATATTAACGAAACAGCTTAGTGTATTTATAAGCACAATACAACTTTTCCCATGTGTAAAAACTGGTTATGAATTGTTGATATGGAATACTGCTTGAATGCTGAAAAAGTCACATCAAATTTCATAATATAATCTGGCTACAGGTAAATCACAATTTTGAAAGTCTTATATATTCAGAGAAAACAATTAAGTGCTCTTTTATGATACAACATACATAAGTAAAAACATCATTAATGTATTTTTCCGCAGTTGAAAAATTGAGTTCTAAGGCCATTCCATTTTAGAATTAATTTCACAATTACGTAATATTGTATATTTTTTTCACGATTCAGTAACTAATCATGTTACAAATTATTCATAAATTATCATGTAATTTCTACCAGTTTTCACTAAAATATACATATATTTAATTTTTTCGAATTAAGTGAATCATACGATGTTTCATGTCAATATCATGTTACGCAATACAATTAAAGTGACGGAGATAATCAGAATCAGCAAAATACAAATATGAAAAGAAAAGGTTTCCGCTACCGGATTCGAGCTTAGGTACAACCTTGAGATTATAAAGCAAAACCGATACCACTGGGCTAATTTGCCACAACAAGACATGTGTTTTATGAATGATGCATATATTTTCTATTGTTTTGAGGTTTGAACTAGGAATCGAAATACACTGATTTAAGAACTTACATTTGATTTCAATTACGAAACTTGCCTTTGCAAGTTATTTTGTTTAATGTGTGATATTAATTGTGTAAAACTATTGCTCAAAACATTAATTCAGAACATCTATAATGCTGAAGCGTGGCCTCGGATTGCACATTAGGTAGCTTGCATATCTATCTGAAAATAAGCAATTTCAACCCCCGTAAAGTGAAAACCTCTAAAGATTTTTAGTAATTACAAACCATAAATGAACTGTCACATCAAAATATAAGCAATTCTGTGCTCCATTTCAAGTTTTCACTCTGTGCTCTTTTTTGATATGTGGATAATGCAACACTTCTACGTGTACTTTCGGGGGTTAGATTCACTGGATCCCACGATTCGACATCAGATCGCATGCATTTTGAGTAAACAAGCTTACGCCCCAACCTTATATAATTCTAATAACCTTGCATGTAATATACGTATCTCTATCGTGACGTCGGATACACTAAAGCATGCGGCACTGTTTACGCACTTCCTTCACTTGCAAAGAATTGTCTGTATCAGTAGCGTCACTTCTAACCTACTTCGCTATCAGTTAAAATTAGACTTTTAACCTTTGGAAGAAAAATAATTGAATTATGTCAGTGGTGCACCAACAAGAAACAGATAAGAATTCTTAATGTGGCAGGGAGTTATGGCAAACTGCATGCACAGAAGCTTAAATGGAAGTGGACTGCAACGTAGTATGTGTCATGTAATACAATATCTAATGATGAATTTGCTAATACTACTCCTGTTAGTCTTCCTATTGTAAATAAAAAAATAAATCCTAATGCTCATAATATTGATGGGGAGTAGTTGATTTGTGTCCCGTGTAGTGTGGCAATCCATCTAAATACTTTAATTCCTTTTTGTACGGCAATAATTATTGTAGCTGCAGTAAAGTATGCTCGTGTATCTACGTCTATTCCTACAGTAAATATGTGATGTGCTCATACAATAAATCCTAGGAAACCAATTGCTATTATTGCATAAATTATTCCTAATACTCCGAAGGTTTCCTTTTTACCTCTTTCTTGGGTTACAATGTGCGAAATTATACCAAATCCCGGTAAAATTAGGATGTAGACTTCTGGGTGTCCAAAGAATCATGTTCATTAGTTATTATTACTGTACACTCACGAGAAACAGTGCTTTGGAGTCAGGAATGGAAATGTGAATTCTGAATATAAATGAAGCACCAAATTCTTACAATTAGACATCCGCAAAATGTTCTGTAATTCGCACCAGTGGGTGAGTGATCAGCTAGTATTGAATATTTTTTTTCAACGTAGTGTGAAATGAAAGATAATGATACATATTGGTATAATAAAAGGGGGGACCTCCTGAAGAAGCCTTTCAAGGATGAGAACGAGACAGACCACTGTAAATTGGAGACGAGATTGTTTTTTCTTTTCATTTTGGTTCTTTCGATGAACTCATGAGATGTCATTGGGGAAAAGTAGCTATCTTACCCAGATGTTCGAACTCTGGCCTTCTAGCTTCAAAGCGCCACGAAGACTAGCAAGACATGGAGAGATTTGCAGTATGAAATGATTTATACAGATATAAAGAGAAACTGTGCTACACAGTGGACGTGCGGTCTAACTGTGGTACATGTCGCACGCTCTTAAAGCCGGCCCTGACCCCGGGTTCGCTGTCTTCTAGAGGCACGTTGCACAGCAGTTCGGATCCCACTTTAAATCCGATTGGAATGTCTGAGGATAAAGTTTGAAATGGATGTAGGGCTGATTGGGTTTCGGTAGAAACTTTACCTACCACTTTACAGACAATAACAAGTAATTATTACAGTTCTTTTGTTAATGAGAAGCAATTATTATTAACTGAGCAGATAAATAGATACTTGTGGAGATGGCAAGAGAGATTCACGTGTCTTAACACACTTTGCACTCTTCATAAGGCCTGTTACAGACATATGGGGAATTACGTATTATAGTAACAGTACATAGTACATAGTACTGAATTTTAATAATCTCTATTTCCTCTCGCTTTTATCCATGACCCACGAAGATGATCTTTGGTGTTTAGTATTTCTATGCCAAAACTTTTTATTTCTGTTACCTGTTGGAAAAATACAAAATGTGCAATTTACATAAAGGTATTGTAGTTGTAACTCCCTTTCGATACTGTTATTGTTACCACAGACCACGAGGTCCTGGCTACTCGGGAGAACAGATGTTCGATTCAAGGAGGGGTTGAGCTCTTAAGGAGCTTTCATACCGAAACGACTCGCGACACGTGTCACTTTGGAACAAACCTTCAAAAATAAATTCAATCTTTCGTGCCGAAGTGATACGATAATCTGCACGTGCCGCTTGTACGCACCTACTGGCGTACGTAGTGGGGAACTGATGGCCCCTTGCGAAATTTTGAGAAAATCAAAATTTTCAATTGAAAGTGATAAAGAACTCTGGAAAAACGAAAGTAGCAAACCCGATTACCATTTCTGTCTTGAACAATTTGTAAAACTAAGGTTAAAAATGAGTTACAAGATGTTTTAAAGTGTATTATGTCCACCCCTTAGAACGCAGTTATGCAATACGCACCTTTCAATTCCAGTTCCCTTCGAAAAACATCATGCGTTCGCTAGTTGCTCTACCGAATTTCTATGGGTATTTCTATTTTAGGGACATACACGCACCTCTCACCGTAACTCTAACGATCCTCACACCTCCTCTACACTCCCGTCCAATCACATACTTCACGATATAACCATAACCAACTGCCTCATCCATGTCTACAGATGCTTTTATCCCCCCCCCCCCCCTGTGGTACATAACTGATGGCAATGCAGAAATACGTAGGAAGTGAAGTTTCCGATGAAAGAAAGAAATCTGTTCAGCCTCCATGGTTCAGCAGTCAGTGGTGTACTCAAAGATTATACCGGGTGTTTCATAAATAATGTAGGGGTTAATTTTTTTTTTTTGCAAGTAAAATATTGAACTTACGTTAACACGCGGTATACATGAATGAAACTGCACAGAGAAAACTACATGCATCCAATCTATTTGATGCACCAGAAACTCATCGACTGATGCACTAAAGTGCCTTTGCAAAGAATCAGTTTACAGTTTAATGTATTTTTGTACACCGTTTGTAAAGGTAACGTCAAAGTGCATCATATGATGTCTATATTTTTCTTTTAATGTGCTTTAATGCATCTGATCTTAACATTTTTGGAATATAAAAATGCTATAAAAGCCACACTTAACAGAGATACTTCCACAAATGGTTGATTATTTATTGTATTTATTATTTATTGTAGAATATGTTCTATATGTATCCCTATATACACATAAATATGTGTGTGTGTGTATATATGTATCTGGATAAGCTTTTGGATATGTGTCCATTAATATGTGCATGTATTCATTTCATTATTGTTTCTATTCTATTATGGTCATATTTATTCTGAACAAATCTAATATGCATATGTATTCATGAGAAATGTGATAATATTGGCTGTGGATTTATGGATAATTTATGTGTGTTATGTTTATGTGTATATATATATATATATATATATATATATATATATATATATATATATATATTTGTGAGAGCACATCATTACTCTACGTTATATAAGTATACTTATGTTATAGTTATGTCTATGTAATATGTATACATGCTATTTAATCTCACTTATATTCATATTCATATTCACATTATTTATGTTTATATATTTATGTTATATGCCTCTGTAATTGGAGATATCCTTTCTGTGTAGAAAGCAAATAAATAAATGTTATTTTATGCTCCGAGACTAATTGCGGCTGGCCCTACAGTTTAGAGTCGAATTCGAACCACTGGCAATTGCCACTATCAGGTATCGAATCCGAAGCCTTTGATTAACAAGCGACAAAATTGATTTGACATGGGAGCAATAAATAAGAGATATATAATCGAATTTCAGCTCGGTGATTCACTTTCAAGAGATAACTGTTACACGTGGAGCGATTAAATATTTATGCAAATATTAATGAAAAGAAACGAATAAAGAATCACATGAGTCACAGGGATCGAGATGTAATAAGCATTTCTTTTCATGAAATCTAATAAATAAGACTGGCGGAGGCGTGTACTGATTGCAAACTCTTACTAGGTCAAGGATCGTCTGAATTTGTTTCCGAACTCGACCAATGACATTTCTCGTTTGATATCATTTTATTTTGCCACAATTTCTCTTTGAAACATATTACAGAATTGGTTATGCATGAGGAATTAGACGATAAGGAAATCACGGGACTTTACTATTTATGAATTTTTTTCGATGTTTAAATAAAATAAGTTAACTACGCAAATACACAGAGGGGAGGAAGAGATTAGGTCCCTATATAAAGGTTTTGGTCGAATTTTACTCCATAGTTTTGCAACATGGAATTCGCGAGTTGGGTGTCCTTCGCTTGGTACAGCATATTTCTTCTGGTTCCTGCGGTTTGGCTGTTTCAACAGTGGAGTAGACATTTGACGTTCGCGAAGGCTTTGAACAAACTGCCTGGACCTCCGGCATTACCTTTGCTGGGCAACACACTGGAATTTTGGGTCAAAGCTGAGGGTAAGAGCCCATGAAAAAATAATTCAGGTGTCTATTTTTCAAATTAATAAGACTAGTGTACCTCACATTTTCTGAGCTACCCTTGCCTTCGTAGAAGGAAGGATATACAAGGAATACGTTTACGACAGCAGTATACATTTCCAGTATCATGAGTTTGAAAAAAGGAAGTAGGGGAGAAAAGAGGAAGGAGAGAGCGAAGGTAGTAAGGAGAACTGAGGTGAGAGGAGTGGACATTCGATGTTTGGCTTGGAAGGAAAGAGGAACATTTTGGAGATGATGTAATCAGCACCACGTTCCGGTCGCCTTTATTTCCCAGGATTGCCACCAGGTACCCATTGATTTGAGGCTGGGTGAGCCCCAGAGCCGCTTTATGCGGGGACATGGTCGAAAATATTCTGACCTTTGATCACAAACCCCCGGGAATCGAACTCGGGTCTCTCGCGTGGCAGTCAGGCGAATAATTAATGATTATTATTTAAATTAATAATAAAATTTAATATTTAATGTTATGTTGGTGTTAGTGGGTCGCTGTTGTCAGTAGGGATGGCCAAACGGATCCGGATCCGAAAATTCCGGATCTGGATCCGGATCCGAAAATTTCGGATCTGGATCCGGGTCCGAAAGTTCCGGATCTGGATCCGGATCCGAGAGTTCCGGATCCGGGTCTGAAAGTTTCGGATCTGGATCCGGGTCTGAAAGTTTCGGATCTGGATCCGGATCCGAAAGTTCCGGATCTGGATCCGGATCCGAAAATCCGGATCCGGATCCGAGAGTTTCTTATCTCAATCCCATTATAATATTACCACACCTTAAAAGGTATTATGATCTTTGATTACAAAGAAATTTTTCATTAGTTAGTCCTACAAGAATTTTTTTCAAGTGTTGTTCCTAAAATACTTTGCTACGCATCGGCTAACACACTCGTGCACAAAAAAAATCTTACTTGTTTAACATAAAATGTCAGAGGTGATTTTGTTAACGCCATTGAAACGAATATGTATTCATTCCAATGTATTGGAAATGAAAACACACATAAATGTGAGACATTCCATTCCAGGATGAAACCTTTAACACATATAACAAGATAGAAATGTTATACAAAAATTATACAATTGTTCTACAGTTACAGTTTTACAAATTAAAATAGAACATTATAATATATGCAGTGTTATATAATTACAAAGTGTAAGACTAACAAGGGAGGTTATCTAAGGGTCCCCCTCCAATTTCCATGAAACTTGGCAGGCGTATAGTGGGGCCCAAATGAAGAAATACGTGTTTTTTTGTTTCAGCTAAATGTCAAGATGAAAACAAATTGAAGTGAGGATCTGGCACCTGTGTCTCTCCGATTTCCATGAAACTTGGCAGGTGTATAGTGGGGCCCAACGGAAGAAATACGTGTTTTTTCGTTTCAGCTAAAAACGGTTTTAGGGGGGCAAAACCCCCTCAAATGTCAAGATGAGGACAAATTGATGTGAGGATCTGACCCCTGTGTCCCTCCGATTTCCATGAAACTTGGCAGGTGTATAGTGGGGCCCAATGGAAGAAATGCGTGTTTTTTTGTTTCAGCTAAAAAACGGGTTTACAGGGCAAAACCCTCTCAAATGTCAAGATGAGGATAAATTGAAGTGAGGATCTGATCCCTGTGTCCCCCTCCAATTTCCATTATACTTGGCAGGTGTGTGTATAAACGGGCCCAAATGAAGAAATACGTGTTTGTTTTGTTTCGGCTAAAAAACTGTTTTAGGGGGCAACCCCCCTCAAATGTCAATATGAGGACAAATTTAAGTGGGCATTTGACCTATGTGTCCCCCTCCGATTTCCATGAAACTTGGCATGGTGTATAGTGGGGCCCAAAGGAAGAAATATTTTTTTTTGTTTCAGCTAAAAAAAAACGGTTTTACAGGGCAAAACCCACTCAATTGTCAAGATGAGGACAAATTGAAGTGCGGATCTGACCCCTGTGTCCCCCTCCGATTTTCATGATTTTCATATATATATATATGTGTGTGTGTGTGTATGTATGTATATTATATATATATACGCATTTCTTCCATTGGGCCCCACTATACACCTGCCAAGTTTCATGGAAATCGGAGGGATCTTCTTTTTTAATGATTTTTAATGATTTATGTGTGTGTGTGTGTGTGTGTGTGTGTGTGGTGTTTATATTGTGTAGTAGTTGTGGTGTGTTTGTGTTTATATTGTGTTATAGTTGTGATGTGTTTGTGTGTGTCTTGTGTAGTAGTTGTGCTGTCTAATGTGTTTGTGTTCGTCTTGTGTAGTAATTGTGCTGTCTAATGTGTTTGTCTTGTGTAGTAGTTCCTCCATTCATATTGGGGGTTAGGCGTAGAGCTGACAACTCTGCACTGTAAAAAGACATGTCAAGAAACAGAAATATAAGGCCATGGATGTTCCCAAGGTAAAATATTCCGGAGGTAAAATAGTCCCCCGTTCGGATCTCCGGGTGGGGACTACTTTGGGAGGTCCCTGGACTAAGGATAAGATCTACGTTAGGAATAAGGATATTAAATTAGGCACCTGGAATGTTCTGAGCCTTTACCGGCCTGGGGCATTTCAGTGTACAGTTAATGAGATAGTTAAGTATAAATTAGATGTAGTAGCTGTCCAGGAAGTTAGGTGGCCAGGAGAAGGGAATTGTAAAACTAAAAATTATACCTTTTTCTATGGTGGTACTGAAAATCATAATTTTGGAACAGGCTTTTTCATAAATACTAGAATTATATCGGCTCTTAAAACAGTAGAATTTATTAATGATAGGATATCATATGCAGTTTTACAGGGTAGGTGGTGTAAAATTATTTTAATAAACATACATGCACCAACGGAAGATAAAGATGATAATACTAAAGATGATTTTTATGCAGAGTTAGAACAGGTCTTTGATAAATTTTCTCAGTATGATATGAAAATTCTGTTAGGTGACTGTAATGCACAGATTGGCAAGGAAGAGACATTTAAACCCACGATTGGTAAAGAAAGTCTTCATGAATTAAGTGATGATAATGGTATAAGATTGATTACTTTTGCAACCTCAAAGAATTTAATTGTGAGAAGTACCACTTTTAAACATAAAGATATCCATAAATATACCTGGTCTTCTCCAGATGGTAAAACTCACAATCAGATAGATCATATTCTCATTGATAAGAGAAGGCATACTAGTATAATTGACGTTCGTACACATAGAGGTGCTGACTGTGCTAGTGACCATTATTTAGTAATTGCTAAATTAAGAGAAAGACTCTCAGTGATAAATCATAACCAACAAAATCTAAAAGTTCTAAAATTTGATACAGGAAAGTTTACTGATGAAAGAATTAAGAAAGATTACCAAATTAAACTGTCAAATAGATTTGATGTTTTGCAGGATTTAAATGATGATGAAAATATAAATGAAACAGACGTAAATAAGAATTGGGAGCACATACGTAATGCAATAGAATCAGCAGCTAAAGAAAGTATAGGATACCATAAACCAAGAAAAAGTAAGCCATGGTTTGATAATGAATGTCATAATCTAATAGAAATAAGAAATCAGGCTAGACTTAGGTGGTTAAATAACTCGGATGATACAAATCTAAGCAATTATAATAGAATAAAGCGAGAAGTTAACCACACGTTTAGAAGTAAAAAAAGAGATTACTTGAAAAGCAAAATTAACGAAATTGAAACAAACAGCAAAAATAAAAATATCAGAGATTTATATAAAGGTGTAAATGAATTTAGAAAGGGGTGGCAACCTAAAGTAAACTTGATAAAAGATAAAGACAATGATTTTCTAGCTGACCCAAGCGATATTCTAAATAGATGGAAGAACTACTTTAATGACCTTTTAAATGTCCATGTAGGAGATAAATCAGAAGTAAATGAAGTCCACACAGCAGAACCTTTAGTTCCAGAACCTAACTTGACTGAAGTTAAAGATGCTATTAAAAGGCTAAAGAATAACAAAGCACCTGGCATTGATTTAATACCAGCTGAGTTAATTAAATATGGTGGAAATTTATTAATATGTCAAATTCATAAATTAATTTGTTTAATATGGAATAAAGAAGAAATACCTCAACAGTGGAAAGAATCCATAATTGTTCCTGTGTTTAAAAAAGGTGATAAAATGAACTGCAATAATTACCGTGGAATTTCTCTACTCTCAACAACATACAAAATATTGTCTAACATTCTTTTAACAAGACTAACTCCATATGCTAATGAAATTATAGGTGATTATCAATGTGGATTTAAACGTAACAGATCAACTACAGATCAAATTTTTCACATCAGACAGACACTTGAAAAAAAGTGGGAATATAATCAAAATGTCCATCAGCTATTCATTGATTTCAAAAAAGCATATGATTCGGTCAAAAGAGATAAATTATATAATATATTAGTAGAGTTTGGAATACCTAAGAAGCTTGTTAGTATGATAAAAATATGCACCAGTGAAACAGAAAGTAAAATTCGTGTGGGTATTAATATGTCTGACAAATTTACAATTCATGATGGGTTAAAACAAGGAGATGCATTATCTCCATTGCTTTTTAATTTTGCCTTAGAATATGCTGTAAGGAATGTAAAAGAAACTAAAGAAGGACTAAAATTAAATGGTGTGACTCTGTTGTTAGCATATGCAGATGATGTAGACTTACTGGGGGATGATGTGAATAAAATTAAGAATAATGCTAAAATATTTTTCAAAACTGCTAAAGAAATAGGTTTGGAAGTTAACAAAGAGAAAACTAAATATATGCTTACAGGCCGAAACGAAGTGTTAGGTAATAATCAAAATCTAATTATTGATAACAACTCGTTTGAACCAGTTTCCAAATTCAAATACTTAGGAGTAATATTAACAAATGAAAATTATATTAAAGAGGAAATAAAAAGTAGGCTTAATTCAGGAAATGCATGTTACTTCTCTCTTCATAAACTTTTGTCTTCTCGTTTAATATCTAAGAAACTAAAAGTTAAAATATACAAAACAGTAATTTTGCCTGTAGTATTATATGGGTGTGAAACTTGGTCCCTTACATTGAAAGAGGAACATAAATTGAGAGTATTTGAAAATAAGATCCTTAGGAAAATATTTGGACCTAAAAGGGATGAGGAGACAGGTGAGTGGAGAAGGTTACATAATTTAGAACTACATAATTTGTACTCATGTCCAGATATTATTAAAATAATTAAATCAAGAAGACTTAGGTGGGCAGGCCATGTGGCACGAATGGGAGAGGAAAGAGGAGTTTACAGGATTCTTGTTGGGAAACCAGATGGTAAGAGACCTGTAGGAAGGCCCAGACGAAGATGGAGGGACAACGTTGAGATGGACCTAAAGGAAATCGGTAGGGATGGAAAAGAGTATATAGATCTTGCTCAAGATAGGGACAGATGGAAGGCCTGTGTTGCTGCAGCCATGAACCTTCGGGTTTAAGAAGGCTAGAGAGTTAGTTATATATATATATATATATATATATATATATATATATATATATATATATATATATATATGTATATGTATATTAGCGGGTAACAATATGTTATAAGCACATTCTTACTTTCCCAAGAAGCGCATGTGGGATGGCAAAACGGATCCGGATCCGAAAGTTCTGGATCCGGATCTGAAAGTTCTGGATCCGGATCTGAAAGTTCTGGATCTGGATCCGGATCCGAAAAATTTTAGGATCCGGATCCCAAGGATCCGGAACCAACCCGATCCGGATTTCGGATCCGCCAGGATCCGCATCTGGCCACACCTAGTCAGTCGTTAGGGTGATTAACTGCCACGCAGGGGACTCGGGTTCGATTCCTGGGTGGGTGATTTCACGTGAATTCTTCCGACAATTCCTGCGTAAAGCGTCTCCGCGGTTCACCCAAGTACCAGATGGCAAAGAGCGTGGCGCGGATCAAATCACCCACAAAGATGACCGAGATCGTGAATGTGTGGAGCCGTACCTCCACAGCCTCTTACTTGTTTGGCACATCGCGCTACGATGTCAGGTGTCCCGAGTTCGAATCCCGACCTGGGCATGGATGTTTGTCAGTGTTCATTCATCAATTTCATCATATCATCACTCACCCCTATAGTAGTAGTATTGATGATATTATAAGGACGAGAAAGTATGAGCCCCCCTCAGGCAGATTTGGCTACACTTAAAACTAGCTCAACATGCCCATATGAGCTTTTTGCTCAAGTGTGGAACCCTGTCTAATCCAAGATTTTTGTAAAAATGCCCTCGGGAATTTCCCGGGAAAGTATGACCCCCCTCAGATTGATTTGCCTACACTTATAAAAGGCACTTCTGTGAGATTGTTGTCCATAAATTTGTTAAAAATATGCCCCTCTTGATATTGTTTTTGCTACACCTAAAACTAATCCAAAAAGCCACCCACACACACACACACACACATACACATTTAATTCCGGTTTAAGTTCAATTGGGCACCAGCCTCAACTCATATATCTAATACTAAGACAATGTAATATGCAGAGACTTTCTAGAATTGCTTTGTGACTCTCTCATTTCTTACATCATAAACATATGATTTTTCACCTATAAGAATAACACTACATATGGTGTCATCAGGGAGTGCATCATGGAATTCACAGATAATTTTAATGTTTGTCCTGTCATTAACCACAACTTGTTTCCTTTTTGAGGTGTTGATGACAAACATGGGTCTCTGTGCTTTGAATTCATCTGGTGTGTAATACATGTCAGTATTGCCAGTGGTGACCCTTTTGTATGCTGTAAATGCCTCCTATAATTTGAGGAAATCATCCTTGGACATCTCTAAATTATAATTTTCTCTAGGGAACACCTCATTTCTGCCATTCTTAAGATATATGTTTTTGATGTTGCAGTTATCAAATTTACTTGAATTTTTTTCCTGATTATTGTGTCTTCCAGTCTGAAACAGTACCACCACAAAATCTGGCATGTCATATTGTATACTGGAGAATGAATTTGTAGCATCAAACTCATAATAGGTACCAGTGGCAGGCTTCTGTACACATTGATATGTATAAAATTGTAAAGGTACCTGTGGATTTTTTATTATATCTGCTTTGTATTTAAGAGCATAACTGGCCTCATATTCAACAACCGGGATTCTTAGCTCCATAGTCTGAATAATGCATTTGCCCTCATCAGGTAGGGTATTAGGCAGAGCTTCCCCTGTAGAGTTTAATGTACTGTACCTCATCAAAGCATTATTATCATTGGCAGCTCTTCTAAATGTGATTCTTAAACCACCCTTCCACATAATATCTTTGTAATCTGAGAAGAATCCTGGCAACAGGCGCATGGGGAACAGCACTGTGTGACTCTTAGATATTATTTTATCACCAGCCTCAAATCCACCTATTTTATAGTATGATGCCTCGGTCTTGGATAATTTTAGTGTGGCCAAAGCTGTGGAGGTAATGCCGGGGTAATCTACTCTGTTTATAACAACACCATGTTTTCTGATCTCAATTTCAGAGAACAGATGCGGCACAAAATTGTCTACCAATCTTATATTTGAATTTGCCGGATAATCTGTACCATCGAGCTTTACAACATCAAATTTGATGTATAGATCTGCTCTGTGGGGGTGTATAAAGCCATCCCCTACATCAAGATCAACCTCAATCTCTGTGTTGGGTTGATTTAAATTTGCAAAGGTCCTCCTGTTTGGGGGGAATGATTGTAGCTCATAACTCGCAATATTTTCCATTTTTTTTGTAAGTATTTTTATTTAAATATTAATCTCTATGATTGCAGTTGTTGTGGCTCCAGCAAAATTAACTAATTCTTCTTTTTCATTAGTGACCATCAACTCAATGTAATCTATTCTGTTATGACACACAGGAAAATATAATGTTGGTGATGGAGTGTAGATGATCGGTTCCATAAATTCAGAGTTAGGTTTGAATGTTGCAATGATGCCAGTTTGTTTGTGAGTGCCTATGCCATTTGATTTGGTGATCATACCCTCGGCCACATTACAGTGAATATTCAGAGTCTCTATGGCTAAGAATTTAGGTATATTAATAGTAGTGTGTTTAATGGCCGCTTCAAATTTTGTGTTGTTCTCAAAGCCTAACAGCTCTCCTATAGTACCCAGATCCACTGTTTCTGTAGCAGATACAATCTCTACTCTGTGAGTGACAGAATTTTGAGTTAATACTATACCTCTGGGTAACTGAGCATTTAAAGTGGACAGATTATACTGCCCTGGAGTGATGACAATTTTTTGATCCCCTACTGCAATTGTGTTGTTGTGGTGTGTAATATTAGGGATCAAGTACATGCCATAAAATGCTCTGAGAGCAATTGTTTTGGGATACACTATGTCATCATGTAATCTAAGTTTCAATATTGAATTTTGGCTGGTGAGATGGAATACCCCCATGATGTTTCAGATACCACAGGGCTTTTTGAAAATTTTCAATTGATGGTTTATTTATTTGAGACAGATATCTAAGAACAGATAAACACAGATGTCCACAATTAACATCTTTGAAATTTTGAACATGGGCATTATTTTAATAAAGATTAGTTGATTTTAGATATTTTACTAAATTTTCAGGTGGAATACCTCCAAATGAATCAAACACAAATGCCTCATTTTTTAAATATTTAAGATAACAAATCCAGTGAGTGCCCTGATTTTTGTACTTATCCAAATTAACTATGCCACACTCTTTGTTGAGTGGTTGCTCTGGCAAAGAATCAGACATGTACACACCTCTAAAATGTTTGATGCCCAGTGGCTTGATTAAAGCTTCAATATCTTGGTTTGTAAGCGACTCTTGTTTTTTTTAAACTTATTCATGGCTCTCTTAACACCTTTGCCTTGATTCTCTATGGCCAGATTATGGCGCTTCAATTCATCTAATTCTGCCTTATTCTTCTTGGCATCTATTACTGTTTTTGCTATAGCAGCTGATCCCCTAGCCAAGCTCCCAACAACCCCAAGTGCTGCTAATATGGCCGGGATAGTAAATATGAAGCCACCCACATGTGATTTTTTTCTAGATTGCTGTAATTTTTTTAATTGGGGGTGCTAAGCAACAATTTCATACCATGGCCCTTTGCAATACAAGAATTTTTTTCTTGCGCTGCTTTTTGGTTAAAAGACTATGAATAGTTTTAAGAGATTTAAGACCTGCATAAGGTATCTGATACATAACACCCTTGGCCTTCATTGTAGGTTTATTATATACATATTCACAACCCCCACCCCAGTTTTTGTTTGGTGTTCATAGCTATGGTGGTCCCCAATGCTGCTATTTTTTCACTTAAAGAAGCATCTTTGCTTACAAATCTACCAAATGCAGCCTCTTCTAATTTCATGTCTGCAACATGTCTCTTGTCAAGATCAGAATGTGTGTTGTATGCTGTGTCATGGTCTCTCCAAGCAGCATCTAGGGGATTAACACCAGGATCACCTCTGTTTAATCTATGGTCCAATTTTGTGCCTGGACCACAATACTGATAGCCTGGAATGTGTAGTTCAAATGGCAGCTTGTTTATGATGTCATTAACCAACCCACGACCCTCAGAGATATTCCAAAATTTAGGTGGTAGAGTATTAATAATTTTTATGAGATATCCAATCCCCTTAGTGTCATTCACTATAAAATTAGACAATTTTGTGCTTATCATGTCCATAATTCCAACCTTTTCATTGTAAAAATTGTGGTTGCCAGCATTTTCCTCCCCAGCTATCACCAGCAACCTATCTACAAGTTTCCTGACATCATCAACCCACACAAATTCTTTAGGCAGGGTGTTGTATTGTTTGATTCCACTGCCAGTCTTGATCTGTGACCATATGGGCTTGATTAAATTGTTGTATTTTGCTCCACTGCTAGACTTGACTCTTTTTTGTGTGGGATCATTGTTCTGGTATAGAGCATCTGATTTTATTAATATTTCTTTGTAATGCTCATAATCTTGATCTGTATAGCTGCCAGGCCTTTTCCTAGTCATCAGTTCCCACAATCCAGGTGTGCCAGGATATTTAACAAAAGCACCTTTTTCTCCAAGATGAGATTCTGAATATACAATTAGATCATCTCCCATAAATGTTACTCTGAAATTGCCAATTCTATGTATGATGCTACCATCACGCTCTGTGTCAGCATATAAGCCAAAGACCTCATCTTTGTTGTCTTTAGGTGTGCTTAAATATTTTTGAGCAAGAAGACCCAATTCAATAGGATCCTGAGTAGCTTCAATTCTTCGAGGAGCAACAGGACTAGGTGTATGAATACTAGAAAGTGGGGTGATTGGATAATCTAATATGTTCCTTGCAGCTACAGGTACAAGCTCTGTGATCAAATTTTGATTTTGCTCTGTAACAGTTTTGATATTTTTACCTAATTCACTAATAGCATCAATAATAGGCTGTTCTGTTTGCTTGTGTTTTTCATAGATTCCTCGGTTCTCTGATTTCCATCCCTTAAATCTTTTTACAAGATAATCTCTTAATTTAAGATCATCAATGATTGGCCTTTTCATGGTTATTTATATATGTTTCAATGTCTAGAAAATTGTTGATTTTATTTCTGTATTTACCACTATTGGGTTTCCTTGTCATATTAATTGTGACAAACCCATAACTGTCCTGATTCCAGCACCTACTGCAAAACTTAGAAAAAATATTGTAGCTCAAGTCCCCACCTACATATTCATCATGTATGTGTTTGAGGTTGGTATGATCTTGATGAAACACACATATAAAATTGCTGTTGTTTCGGATCAGCTGCTTCGGTATTTTAGAAAAAGTCTGTGCCAGGTAGAAGCAATCAATGTTTTTGTGTCGGCCCTGTGTAAAGAAATTTCTAACCTTGTTTTGATTATCCAGTATAATGTCATCAAACACAACAACAGAATTATCGAGACATTCATGGAGTGGCTTAACATCTGGTTCAAAAGTGGCTATACCCAGTCCATCATATAGCTTCATCAGCTGCTGATATTTTAATTGTTCCAAGCTCTTAGAGAAAACATACAAGTGCCTGTTTTTCCAGTCTAACCAGTTGGGTGCCAATAAAAAATTATCAATCATTAGTGTAGTTTTACCACAAGCCGATGGCCCAACAATAAGACATCTAATATTATCAGGCAGCAACTTGCCATTTCTCTTAATCTGCTATTCAGGTTCTGGCAGCCTCTTTATAACATCCCAGGTGTTCATAGTATCACTTTGTCTGCATCGATCCAGCTGTGTTCTGGGAGTCCTAGCCATTTCACAAGTAACTTGTTGCCTTTTCTGCGGATGATTTTCTCTATAAGATATGTGTCAGGCTGTTTAGTTTTGCTGAGTTCTTCTTCATAAAACCTGCCTTTGAGAATTTCTCCTCGGTGATCTTTTATTATATATGTGTTAAGGGTCCCAGGTTTAACTTGAACCACTGTAAATAATTCAGTGCTCCAGTTTCTTGTAAAGCCTCTTTTGAATAAGTGCTTATATTTGCTGATTCTTACTTGATCACCCACCTTGTATTTGGCTTTTCTTGTTGTTGGCTGGTATCTAGGATAATAAACAGTTCTGATCAATTTTTGCTCATCAGATGAAGTTACCTCAGAGGGTTTCATGTTGATTGTGGAATGGACAGAGTTGTTATATTTATGTAGAAGTTCTGGAAGAATATTAAGCCATTTATAATTACCTTGAAGGGTAAATTGTTTATACATATGATTTTTTAGGGTTTTGTTGAATCTTTCTACAATTGAGGCCTTAAGATCACTGTAACTCGAGTAATGTTGTATTGACTGGCTTTTAATAAATTGTTGGAACACAGAATTATAGAATTCTTTGCCATTATCAGTAGTGTAATTGGTACCACAACCAGTGCCACTTACAAGTGTACAAATGATGAGCTCATATAATTAAACAGCCCGATTTGCCCACACTTAAAATTATGCCAAGATGCCCTTATTCCCCAATTCTTCAAGTGTAATATGCTCTTAATTCTAAGAATTTTCAATCCTAGTGTACAAATGATGAGCCCCATCAGATTGATTTGCCTACACTTATAAAAGGCACTTCTGTGAGATTGTTGTCCATAAATTTGTTAAAAATATGCCCCTCTTGATATTTTTTTTGCCCACACCTAAAACTAAGCCAAAACGTATTAACACACACCCACACACACATACCCCCCTCACCCACACCCACCCATACACACACACACCCACACACACACACACCCACACACCCACACACACACCCACACACACACACACACATACACACACACACACACACACACACATACATGCTTACTTCTGGTTTATTTCCATTGCATTATGCTGTGCAACAAATTATTATCCAATATTATGCAACAAATTATGATGCAAGAGCTATTACATCGTGCTGTGCAACAAATTATTATCCAATATTAAGCAATAAATTATTATGCATGTGTTGTTTTCTGATTGGTTAATTATGACATAATGTGATGATGTGTTTAATCCATGCTTAGGGTATATAAAGAGATTTTGCTTTACTCCTCGGCCAGTATTGTGAGAGTGGCTGAGGAGAACAGATGTGTTGTTACAGTGCTTCTCATACTTACAGGCCTGTTTGGCTTAATTCTTATTATTCATATTAAATATATTTCTGGTATATTGAACAAAAGGGCTTATATTTTGTATAAAAAATCTGATATTTGTTGCATCCAGCTTGTTTGTTGTAATCCACTCATATTTAGAGTCAGGCTTATATCTGTCCCAGCCTGTTATACAAAAATCAATACATAACACAGCGCTAGGTCATTGCCTTTCTAGACATGCATGTCTGTGCAGGCATTTGCGGAAGGTCAGTGTAGATCAATATTTATTCTCTTTTTCCACTTGTGGGCTATTAGCTTTACAACCTGTCATAATAAGCATAGAGTTTAGGTTTAAAACCCAAAAAAAATTATATAATAAACTGAGAATAAAAATTAATAATATTAACATATTAAATATACACAAGAAATAAACAAAGCACACAGCTGAACAAAATATATATATATATTAAGTACAAAATTCTGAATTGAACCCCAGGAAATCTTATATAATAAACCAACAACAAAAATGCCAAATCAAAAATATTGCAATCAGTGTAATAAGAATATATCCAGCCCCAATTGGGCCAGACACCAAAAGAATTGTAACCCAGGCAAATTCAGAACTCCCACTAAAATATGTTCTAAATGCAATAAAATATTTAGCAAGGCATATTTCAATAGACATGTGGGTTCTTGTTCTGTACAGTCATCAACATTGCCCCCACAACCATCTACATCTGGTCTGAAAAGAAAGCATGAAACACCTGTTAATGCTGGACCGGCAAAGCAGCCACGCTATGAACCCATCCATAGCAGTTTTAACGGCCAATTAAGGGATCACCGGTTTGTATCAGAGCCAAGATGTGACATTAAGAATTTTTTGAAGAGTATAAATCCAGATGTGCAGGCAATTCTAAATGCACAAAATGGCTCTTATAAGCTGTCTCTCAAATTGTTTACACAATATAAGAAGCCAAATGGCACAAAATTTACACAGCCCCACATAACAGAAACTGTACCGGTATATTCAAATGCAAATTCAGACAAAATAATAAGCAGCTTGATAGATCAATTGAATATTAAACACTCTGAATTTGCAGCAAAAGAGTCAGGATGGAGCCTATGCGGATCTCCACACAAGTTATATATTAATATTTCTGAATTCAGCCCATTACAAGGTTCCACTTATGTGCCTTTACCTGCCAATATCAAAAACAAAACAGCCGTGGTTAATATAAAAAATAATGACCAGAAATGCTTTTTGTGGTGTATTTTAGCTGCTTTGTATCCAGTTTCAAGCAATCCTGAGAGAATAACTTATTATAAACAACATGAAAATGATTTTGATGAAGCAATGGAGGGTTTAGAATATCCAATGTCTGTTCAGGTAATTGATAAATTTGAAAAAAAGGCCAGGCACATCAATGGCAAACAATTATCTATTAATGTATTTACTTGTTCTACTGGCCGTGACAATTGCTTGATAGATCCTCTCAGAATCAGTACACTTGATGATGAATCTGCTATTCCGATTGATCTGTTCTTAATTGAAAAGGATGGCACATATCATTACACTCTGATACATAATCTTGAAGCTTTAGTCAGAACACAACTAGACAAAACTCATAGAATATTCAAGTTGTGCAGAAGATGTTTGTCTGTATTTGATGGTAGAAAAATGGTGAATGGGGTTCGTGAAAAAAATGCAGAAATTGCTAAAAACAAGTTAATTGAGCATCTGAAATACTGTGGCAACCATAAACCTGTTCATATGGTGATGCCAAAGCCAAGTGAAAATGCAAAATTCAAAACATTTGAAGCCTTGTTGGAACACCCAGCATATATAGTCTGTGATTTTGAATCAAATCTCAAACCTCTTGCATTCTGTAGCCCAGATCCTGATGAACCTTCAATTACACCATACAAGTTACATGAACCTTCCAGTTTTTATTATGTGGTTGTACAGGATGGTGTTGTTTGTAAAGAATATTTATACATGGGACCAGATGCCATCAAAGAATTTGCACATAGAATAGAAAATGAGTGCCATGACATAGCATCTAATATTTTATTAAAATCAAAACCTATGTTGCCTTTAACAGAGAAACAGATTGAAGATTTCAACAAAGCAGAAAAATGCCCGGTATGTGATTCTGAATTTTCAGATGCAAATATCAAGGTTCATCACCATTCTCATACAGATGGTAAATTCTTAATGGCCCTGTGTAAAAGCTGTAATATTGAGATCCAGAGACCAAAATTTGTCCCCATATTTTGCCATGGAGCATCCAATTATGATTTTCATCATTTGATCAGGTACGAGGGGTTTAACAAGCAGAATTTAAATATTTTAGCTGAAAATGATGAGAAATATATTGCCATTAACAAAATAATTAAAGTTAATGGTGTTTCTATTCACTTAAGATTTCTTGATTCATACAGAATTTTATCGGCTAGCCTGGCTACACTGGCCAGTCAATTATCTGATGATCAATTCAAAATCACATGTGCTTTGTTTCCAAATCAGGACCTGAAATTAATTAGGCGAAAGGGTGTATATCCATATGATTATGTTACAGATTTTTCTAAATTTGATGAGTGTTCTCTGCCACCACAACAAGAGTTTTACAGCAAAATCAGAGCATCTGGAATCACTGATGATGATTATCACCATGCCCAATTGATGTGGAACAATTTAAAATGCCAGACATTTGGTGATTATCACAAGGCATATTTAAAACTTGATGTGACTCTCTTAGCTGATATATTGCAGGCATTCAGAAAATCTTCCATGGAAAATTATAAGCTGGATCGAATGTATTTTTACAGTGCTCAGGGCCTAGCATGGTCTGCAATGTTTTTAAACACTAAAATGCAAATGGATCTGATCCAGGATCAAGATATGTATCTGTTTATGGAACAATGTATAAGAGGAGGCATGGTGCAATGTTCTCAGAGATATGCTAGAGCAAATAACAAATATATTCCTGATTATGATCCAGCACTGCCATCAAATTATATACTGTATGTAGATGCAAACAGCCTGTATGGTTATGCTATGATGGATAAACTGCCATATGCAGGGCTTGAATGGGTTGAAGATTTCAATATTGAAGATCTTAAAGATTTTGATGACAGTAACTATGGCCTGTTCTTAGAGGTTGATCTGACAATTCCTAATGATTTACACAGCACATTTTCTGATCTGCCCCCAATTTCCGAGGTTAAGTGTTCACCTGGCTCTAAACAGAAGAAATTGATGATGACTCTAGAGCCAAAACAGGATTACGTCATATATTACAAAAACCTCCAGTTCCTGATGAATCATGGTGTTCAAGTGACCAAAGTTGGAAAAGTTTTGAGGTTCAGGCACTCAAGATGGTTGAAACCATATATTGATACAAACACAGAGCTTCGAACATCTGCAATGAGCCAATTTGATAAATCTTTGTTTAAATTGATGGTCAATTCAGTGTATGGCAAAACAATTGAAAATGTCAGAAAACATATTGATGTTAAAATAATTACTGACCCCAGCCGGAGCAAAAAATTGATTGCAAAGCCTAATTTCAATTATAGAAGAATTTATGATGAAAATATGGCACTCTTCAACATGAAAAAAACAAAGATCAAGTTTGATAAGCCTATTTATGTAGGGGCTGTGATATTGGAATTGGCCAAATTACACATGTTAAAATTGTATTATGATGTGTTGAAACCTTTTTATGGTGATTGTGTAAAACTGATGTACATGGACACAGATAGTTTTGTTCTTGATATTCAAACAGAAGATGTTTATCAAGATATTGCACAGCCTGAATTGTTTAAATATTTTGATACCACTGAACATTCAAAAATTAAACACCACAACAAAAAAGTGCCTGGCAAGTTAAAAGATGAGACACTTGGTGATGTTATTGTGGCATTTGCTGGGTTAAGACCCAAGATGTACAGTTTTGAAACATGTAGTGGTGTTGTTGCCAAAAAGGCCAAGGGCATTGGCAGAGTAACTGTTGACAAAGAGCTTGAATTTGAGGATTACAAAAATTGTCTCAAATCCCAGAGTTTAATCAGAACATCAGAATCCAGAATTCAGAGTGTGGATCACTTATTGACTAGCAATATTGTAAGAAAAGTGGCTCTGGACCCACATGATGATAAGAGATGCATTTTATCATGTGGCATACATACCCTACCATGGGGGCATTGTGATTTGAAAAATGGCAATCAATGCCCAATTACAGAGCATGATTTGAAATAAATAAACATGCCTATGAACTTATTTGGGTTCAAAAAACAAGCTATTATGGAGCTGCCAACACCACAACCCTCTTCTGATATGATATCTAAACTAAGTGCTTTGTTAATTATTCATCTGAACAGCATACTTACAGATGTTGATGATAAAACAGGTAAAACATTGTACATATTTAACAATAATTTAAATCATTACCAATTACCTGTAGGTGGTCTATTGCAATTTATTACAACCCCTGAGGGTGATGTCAAGATTTCAGTAGGGAGAAATATTTATAGAATTAAGCACTCAAACATGATTTCTGGCACTGTATATACTGTTTCTGCTGGTGACTGCTTATATATTGAGGTCCCTGGGTCATATGACAAGCTTATACCTTTTTTTATAGAATTAAGAATCAGATATTCAATAATAAATAACCACTAAAACAAAAATGCCTAATGATATATTTGGCCATACAAGGCATGAAGATCACAGTGATGAGATTCTGATGCTTGATGTCAGAGTCAAGAAATTAAGAAGTGATTTACAAGCTTTACAAACCACACTCAATGCCAGTCTTCAATTAGAAATTACAAATTTACAATCACAATGCATGGACCCTCTTCTTAAAATTGACTCAGAACTCAAAGTGCTGCTTCAGAAATATACTGACCTGGCCACATTGGATAATTTTCAAAGTTTAGAAGAAGCTGTAGCAACTCTTCAAGCCAAATTTAAGAGCCAGGCCACCAACTCTGAGCAATTGAAACAACAATTGGAAGAGCAGATAAATAATGTCCAGACACAGCTCCAAACAATTGTCAAAAGCATAAAATCACAAGAAGATTTTGATCTAGTGATTTCCACTCTAAAGGAACAGATTCAATCACTCCAAATACCTAATCTGGACCCTCTGAACAATGCCATAGCCGAGGTTAAAGAAAAAATTGAGACACTTGAAAATTTTATGAACAATTTGCCATCTTCTGATGCTTTGAGTGCAATAACTCGGAGTGTTGCAAATATCAAGCTGCAACTTGAAACATATGAAGATTTTGGAAAAATTCAAAGTACCATAACCCATCTTGAGGGTACAATAGCAGCAGTGCAAAGTGATTTGACAAATATACAAGAATCTCTAGAATCCCTCCTGCCCGGTATTGTAGACACACTTGTCAGTGTCCAGGAACAGATCACAAAGCTTGAAAACCTCAACACTGAATCTGAGCTATCTCATTTTCATCACTTGATCGATGATATCCAAACAAAACTTGAAATTTTACAACAATCAACACCCTCTCAGGCTGATATAGCCCTGCTCCAAGATGCTATGCAAAATGTGGCTGATGCTTCTGAATTAAACAATGTGAAATTGGCACTTGAATCTCTGCAAAATACTGTAACAAATCTGCCTACATCACAGGAACTTAAAAATATAAAGAGAGCAGTGAATCGCATATTGAAATCAGAAGATATCAAGAATATCCAGACAGAGATCAAACAACTTACTCAGACAGTGGCCACTCTACCAACTAATCAACATATTAATGAACTGCATGCCCTGTTTGAGGATATCAGAAGACAGGCCCATGATCTTACTGCTCAAAATTCAAAATTGGCAGTTATTGAAAATTTGCAACAAATTGTAGCTAATATCAAGCAACAGCTAGGGACCATGGAATCCAATCAAGCAAATGCTCTGTCCGTTTTTGCCACCCAGCTTCAAGAGATTGTGCAACAATACAAGAAACTTGTTGTGGACATAAAAATCAAGCCAGGCCATGATGATGTTGTTAGGACCATCAATGAGCATCTTGAATCTGTAACAAGCAGATTGCTTACAGCAGAAAAAGAAATAACAGGCATAATCGAGAATCCAAAACATACAGTAATTCTTGAATTGTACAGCATCCCCAACAAAGAATATGATTCACCATTTACACCAGGTGGCAAAATATATATGCTGTCCCCTGCACAATTTTATTACCAGTTTTTTGTTGGGGGCACACTTAGACCAATCAAGATCAAATATTGGCTTCAACCACAGGCACACCACTACCCTACCTTATCAATAACAAATGCTGATAACAAAGCAAAAATCACCAGTGTAGAGTTAGAGGATTTTACAGACCCCAATACATTAGAAACAGCCTATGATGAAGATGATGGCTCTCTAGAATTTAAAATACAAATAGGGGACAAATTATATTTAGAAAATCCTGTAGTATCAGCTGCTGAACACCCTATAGTTGCAATATTCTTGTTTACATATTATGTCTAGACAAATTATTGTTGATGAATTACACAGAAAAGCCAGACATAATTATAAGAGACTGCCAGTAGTCACAAAAGGCATAGATGATTTATGGCAAGGGGACCTGATTGAGTTGGCAAGTGGACAGTTGAAAAACTTAGACAAAATCAACAAGGGCTACAAGTATCTACTTACTGTAATAGACACATTTTCAAAATTTGCCTGGGCTGTGCCACTCAAATCCAAAACTGGAAAATGTGTTACAGAAGCCATCAGGACAATCATCAATCAGAGTGGAAGATCACCGCGCTATTTGCAAACAGATAATGGCAAAGAATTCTATAATTCTGTGTTCCAACAATTTATTAAAAGCCAGTCAATACAACATTATTCGAGTTACAGTGATCTCAAAGCCTCAATTGTAGAGAGATTCAACAAAACCCTAAAAAATCTTATGTATAAACAATTTACACTTCAAGGTAATTATAAATGGATTAATATTCTTCCAGAACTTCTACATAAATATAACAACTCGGTTCATTCCACAATCAACATGAAACCCTCTGAAGTAACTCCATCTGATGAGCAAAAATTGATGAGGACTGTTTATTATCCTAGATACCAGCCAACAACAAGAAAGGCCAAATACAAGGTGGGTGATCAAGTAAGAATCAGCAAATATAAGCACTTATTCAAAAGAGGCTTTACAAGAAACTGGAGCACTGAATTATTTACAGTGGTTCAAGTTAAACCTGGGACCCTTAACACATATATAATAAAAGACCACCGAGGAGAAATTCTCAAAGGCCGATTCTATGAAGAAGAACTCAGCAAAACTAAACAGCCTGACACATATCTCATAGAAAAAATCATCCGCAGAAAAGGCAACAAGTTACTTGTGAAATGGCTAGGACTCCCAGAACACAGCTGGATCGATGCAGACAAAGTGATACTATGAACACCTGGGATGTTATAAAGAGGCTGCCAGAACCTGAACAGCAGATTAAGAGAAATGGCAAGTTGCTGCCTGAAAATATTAGATGTCTTATTGTTGGGCCATCGGCTTGTGGTAAAACTACACTAATAGTTGATAATTTTTTATTGGCACCCAACTGGTTAGACTGGAAAAACAGGCACTTGTATGTCTTTTCTAAGAGCTTGGAACAATTAAAATATCAGCAGTTGATGAAGCTATATGATGGATTGGATATAGCCACTTTTGAACCAGATGTTAAGCCACTTCATGAATGTCTCGATTATTCTGTTGTTGTGTTTGATGACATTATACTAGATAATCAAAACAAGGTTAGAAATTTCTTTACACAGGGCCGGCACAAAAACATTGATTGTTTCTACCTGGCACAGACTTTTTAAAAAATACCCAACAGCTGATCCGAGACAACAGCAATTTTATATGTGTGTTTCATCAAGATCATACCAACCTCAAACACATACATGATGAATATGTAGGTGGGGACTTGAGCTACAATGATTTTTCCAAGTTTTGCAGTAGGTGCTGGAACCAGGACAGTTATGGGTTTGTCACAATTGATATGACAAGAAAACCCAATAGTGGCAAATACAGAAATAAAATCAACAATTTTCTAGACATTGAAACATATATAAATAACCATGAAAAGGCCAATCATTGATGATCTTAAATTAAGAGATTATCTTGTAAAAAGATTTAAGGGATGGAAATCACAGAACCGAGGAATTTATGAACAACACAAACAAACAGAACAGCCTATAATTGATGCTATTAGTGAATTAGGTAAAAATATCAAAACTGTTACAGAGCAAAATCAAAATTTGATCACAGAGCTTGTACCTGTAGCTGCAAGGAACATATTAGATTATCCAATCACCCCACTTTCCAGTATTCATACACCTAGTCCTGTTGCTCCTCGAAGAATTGAAGCTACTCTGGATCCTATTGAATTGGGTCTTCTTGCTCAAAAATATTTAAGCACACCTAAAGACAACAAAGATGAGGTCTTTGGCTTATATGCTGACACAGAGCGTGATGGTAGCATCATACATAGAATTGGCAATTTCAGAGTAACATTTATGGGAGATGATATAATTGTATATTCAGAATCTCATCTTGGACAAAGAGGTGCTTTTGTTAAGTATCTTGGCACACCTGGATTGTGGGAACTGATAACTAGGAAAAGGCCTGGCAGCTATACAGATCAAGATTATGAACATTACAAAGAAATATTAATAAAAATCAGATGCTCTATACCAGAACAATGATCCCACACAAAAAAGAGTCAAGTCTAGCAGTGGAGCAAAATACAACAATTTAATCAAGCCCATATTGTCACAAATCAAGACAGGTAGTGGAATCAAACAATACAACACCCTGCCTAAAGAATTTGTGTGGGTTGATGATGTCAGGAAACTTGTAGATAGGTTATTGGTGATACCTGGGGAGGAAAATGCTGGCAACCACAATTTTTACAATGAAAAGGTTGGAATTATGGACATGATAAGCACAAAATTGTCTAATTTTATAGTGAATGACACTAAGGGGATTGGATATCTTATAAAAAATTATTAATACTCTACCACCTAAATTTTGGAATATTTCTGAGGGCCGGAGGTTGGTTAATGACATTATAAACAAGCTGCCATTTGAACTACACATTCCAGGCTATCAGTATTGTGGTCCCGGTACAAAATTGGACCATAGATTAAACAGAGGTGATCCTGGTGTTAATCTCCTAGATGCTGCTTGTAGAGACCATGACATAGCATACAACACACATTCTGATCTTGACAAGAGACATGTTGCAGACAAGAAATTAGAAGAGGCTGCATTTGGTAGATTTGTAAGCAAAGATGCTTCTTTAAGTGAAAAAATAGCAGCATTGGGAACCACCATAGCTATGAACACCAAACAAAAACTGGGGTGGGGGCTGTGAATATGTATATAATAAACCTACAATGAAGGCCAAGGGTGTTATGTATCAAATACCTTATGCAGGTCTTAAATCTCTTAAAACTATTGACAGTCTTTTAACCAAAAAGCAGCGCAAGAAAAAAAATTCTTGTATTGCAAAGGGCCATGGTATGAAATTGTTACTCAGTACCCCCCAATTAAAAAATTACAACAATCCAGGAAAAAATCACGTGTAGGGGGTTTCATATTTACTATCCCTGCCATCTTAGCTGCTCTCGTGGCTGTTGGGAGCTTGGCTGGGGGATCAGCTGCCATAGCAAAAACAGTAATAGATGCCAAGAAAAATAGGGCAGAATTAGATGAGCAGAGGCGCCATAACCTGGCCATGGAGAAACAAGGCAAAGGTGTTAAGAGAGCCATGAATAAGTTTTAAAAAAAACAAGAGCCGCTTACAAACCAAGATATTGAAGCTTTAATCAAGCCACTGGGCATCAAAAATTTTAGAGGTGTGTACATGCCTGATTCTTTACCAGAACAACCACTCAACAAAGAGTGTGGCATTGTTAATTTGGATAAGTACAAAAATCAGGGCACTCACTGGATCTGTTATCTTAAATATTTAAACAATGAGGCATTTGTGTTTGATTCATTTGGAGGTGTTCCACCTGAAAATTTAATAAAATATCTAAAATCAACTAATCTTTATTACAATAATGCCCGTGTTCAAAATTTCAAAGATGTTAATTGTGGACATTTGTGTTTATCTGTTCTCAGATATATGTCTCAAATAAATAAACCATCAATTGAAAATTTTCAAAAAGCCCTGTGGTATTTAAAACATCATGGGGGTATTCCATCTCACCAGCCAAAATTCAATATTGAAACTCAAATTGCATGATGACATAGTGTATCCCAAAACAATAGCTCTCAGAGCATTTTATGGCATGTACTTGATCCCTAATATTACACACCACAACAACAAAATTGCAGTAGGGGATCAAAAAATTGTCATCACTCCAGGGCAGTATAATCTGTCCACTCTAAATGCTCAATTACCCAGAGGTATAGTATTAACTCAAAATTCTGTCACTCACAGAGTAGAGATTGTATCTGCTACAGAAACAGTGGATCTGGGTACTATAGGAGAGCTGTTAGGCTTTGAGAACAACACAAAACTTGAAGCGGCCATCAAACACACTGCTATTAATATATCTAAATTCTTAGCCATAGAGACTCTGAATATTCACTGTAATGTGGCCGAGGGTATGATCACCAAATCAAATGGCATAGGCACTCACAAACAAACTGGCATCATTGCAACATTTAAACCTAATTCTGAATTTATGGAGCCAATCATCTACACTCCATCCCCAACATTATATTTTCCTGTGTGTCATAACAGAATAGATAATATTGAATTGATGGTCACTAATGAAAAAGAAGAATTAGTTGATTTTGCTGGAGCCACAACAACTGCAATCATAGAGATTAATATTTAAATAAAAATACATACAAAAAAAAATGGAAAATATTGAGAGTTATGAGCTACAATCATTCCCCCCAAACAGGAGGACCTTTGCAAATTTAAATCAACCCAACACAGAAATTGAGGTTGATCTTGATGTAGGGGATGGCTTTATACACCCCCACAGAGCAGATCTATACATCAAATTTGATGTTGTAAAGCTCGATGGAACAGATTATCCGGCAAATTCAAATATAAGATTGGTGGACAATTTTGTGCCGCATCTGTTCTCTGAAATTGAGATCAGAAAGCATGGTGTTGTTATAAACAGAATAGATTATCCCGGCATTACCTCCACAGCTTTGGCCACACTAAAATTATCCAAAACCGAGGCTTCTTACTACAAAATAGGTGGATTTGAGGCTGGTGATAAAATAATATCTAAAAGCCACACAGTGCTGTTCCCCATGCGCCTGTTGCCAGGATTCTTCTCAGATTACAAAGATATTATGTGGAAGGGTGGTTTAAGAATCACATTTAGAAGAGCTGCCAATGATAATAATGCTTTGATGAGGTACAGCACATTAAACTCTACAGGGGAAGCTCTGCCCAATACCCTACCTGATGAAGGCAAATGCATTATTCAGACTATGGAGCTAAGAATCCCAGTTGTTGAATATGAGGCCAGTTATGCTCTTAAATACAAAGCAGATATAATAAAAAATCCACAGATTCTTTTACAATTTTATACATATCAATGTGTACAGAAGCCCGCAACTGGTACTTATTATGAGTTTGATGCTACAAATTCATTCTCCAGTATACAATATGACATGCCGGATTTTGTGGTGGTATTGTTTCAGACTGAAAGACAATAATCAGGAAAGAAATTCAAGTGGATTTGATAACTGCAACATCAAGAACATATATCTTAAAAATGGCAGAAATGAGGTATTCCCTAGAGAAAATTATAATTTAGACATGTCCAAGAATGATTTCCTCAAATTATATGAGGCATTTACAGCATACAAAAGGGTCACTACTGGCAATACTGACATGTATTACACACCAGATGAATTCAAAGCACAGAGACCCATGTTTGTAATCAACACTTAAAAAGGAAAACAAGTTGTGGTTAATGACAGGACAAACATTAAAATTATCTGTGAATTCCACGATACACTCCCTGATGACACCATATGTAGTGTTATTCTCATAGGGGAAAAATCATATGTTTATGATGTAAGCAATGAGAGAGTCACAGAGCAATTCTAGAAGAATTACATTGTTTTAATATTAGATAAACAAATTGAACCTGGTATCCAATTGAACTGAAACCAGAAGTAAATATGTGTGTGTGTGTGTGGGTGTGTGTGTGTGTGTGTGTGTGTGTGTGTGTGTGTGTGTGTGTGTATGGGTGGGTGTGGGTGAGGGGGGTATGTGTGTGTGGGTGTGTGTTAATACGTTTTGGCTTAGTTTTAGGTGTGGGCAAAAAAAATATCAAGAGGGGCATATTTTTAACAAATTTATGGACAACAATCTCACAGAAGTGCCTTTTATAAGTGTAGGCAAATCAATCTGAGGGGGCTCATCATTTGTACACTAGGATTGAAAATTCTTAGAATTAAGAGCATATTACACTTGAAGAATTGGGGAATAAGGGCATCTTGGCATAATTTTAAGTGTGGGCAAATCGGGCTGTTTAATTATATGAGCTCATCATTTGTACACTTGTAAGTGGCACTGGTTGTGGTACCATTTACACTACTATTATCTGTTTGCAAATAGCGCGGTGATCTTCCACTCTGATTGATGATTGTCCTGAAGGCTTCTGTAACACATTTTCCAGTCTTGGATTTGAGTGGCACAGCCCAGGCAAATTTTGAAAATGTATCTATGACAGTGAGTAGATACTTGTACCCCTTTTGATTTTGTCTAAGTTTTTCAGCTGTCCACTTGCCATTTCCACCAAGTCGCACTGCCATAAATCATTTATGCCTTTTGTAACCAGTGGCAGTCTCTTATAATTATGTCTGGCTTGTCTGTGTAATTCATCAACAATAATTTGTCTAGACATAATATGTAAACAAGAATATTGCAATTATAGGGTGTTCAGCAGATGATACTACAGGATTTTCTAAATACAGTTTGTCTCCTATTTGTATATAAAATTCCAGAGAGCCATCATCTTCAGCATAAGATGTTTCTAATGTATTGGGATCTGTAAAATCCTCTAACTCTACACTGGTGATTTCTGGTTTGTTGTCAGCATTTGTTATTGATAAGGTAGGGTAGTGGTGTGCCTGTGGTTGTAGCCAATATTTGATCTTGATTGGTCTAAGTGTGCCCCCAACAAAAAATTGGTAATAAAATTGTGCAGGGGACAGCATATATATTTTGCCACCTGGTGTAAATGGTGAATCATATTCTTTGTTGGGGATACTGTACAATTCAAGAATTACTGTATGTTTAGGATTCTCGATTATGCCAGTTATTTCTTTTTCTGCTGTGAGCAATCTACTTGTTACAGATTCAAGATGCTCATTGATTGTCCTAACAACATCATCATGGCCTGGCTTGATTTTTATGTCCACAACAAGTTTCTTGTATTGTTGTACAATTTCTTGTAGCTGCGTGGCAAAAACAGACAAAGCATTTGCTTGATTGGATTCCATGCTTCCTAGCTGTTGCTTGATATTAGCTACAATTTGCTGTAAATTTTCAACAACTGCCAATTTTGAATTTTGGGCAGTAAGATTATGGACTTGTCTTCTGATATCCTCAAACAGGGCATGCAGTTCATTAATATGTTGATTGGTTGGTAGAGTGGCCACTGTCTGAGTAAGTTGTTTAATCTCTGTCTGGATATTCTTGATATCTTCTGATTTCAATATGCGATTCACAGCTCTCTTAATATTTTTAAGTTCCTGTGATGTAGGCAGATTTGATACAGTATTTTGCAAAGATTCAAGTGCCAATTTCACATCATTTAATTCAGAAGCATCAACCACACCACGCATAGCATCTTGAAGCAGGGCTACATCTGCCTGAGTGGGTGTTGATTGTTGTAAAATTACAAGTTTTGTTTGGATATCACCGATCAAGTGATGAAAATGAGATAGCTCAGATTCAGTGTTGAGGTTTTCAAGTTTTGTGATCTGTTGCTGGACACTGACAAGGGTATCTACAATACCAGGCAGGCGGGATTCTAGAGATTCTTGTACATTTGTCAAATCACTTTGCACTGCTGCTATTGTACCCTCAAGATGGGTTATGGTACTTTGAATTTTTCCAAAATCTTCATATGTTTCAAGTTGCAGCTTAATATTGGCAACACTCCGAGTTATTGCACTCAAAGCATCAGAAGATGGCAAGTTGTTCATAAAATTTTCAAGTGTCTCAATTTTTTCTTTAACCTCGGCTATGGCATTGTTCAGAGGGTCCAGATTAGGTATCTGGAGTGATTGAATCTGTTCCTTTAGAGTGGAAATCACTAGATCAAAATCTTCTTGTGATTTTATGCTTTTGACAATTGTTTGGAGCTGTGTATGGACATTATTTATCTGCTCTTCCAATTGTTGTTTCAATTGCTCAGAGTTGGTGGCCTGGGTCTTAAATTTGGCTTGAAGAGCTGCTACAGCTTCTTCTAAACTTTGAAAATTATCCAATGTAGCCAAATCAGTATATTTCTGAAGCAGCAATTTGAGTTCAGAATCAATTTTAAGAAGAGGTCCATGCATTGTGATTGTAAATTTGTAATTTCTAGTTGAAGACTGGCATTGAGTGTGGTTTGTAAAGCTTGTAAATCACTTCTTAATTTTTTCACTCTGACATCAAGCATCAGAATCTCATCATTGTGATCTTCATGCCTTGTATGACCAAATATATCATTATGCATTTTGTTTTAGTGGTTATTTATTATTGAATATCTAATTCTTAATTCTATAAAAAAAGGTATAAGCTTGTCATAGGATCCCGGGACCTCAATATATAAGCAGTCACCAGCAGAAACAGTATATACAGTGCCAGAAATCATGTTTGAGTGCTTTATCCTGTAAATATTTTTGCCTATTGAAACCTTGACATTACCCTCGGGGGTTGTAATAAATTGTAATTGACCACCTACAGGTAATTGGTAATGATTTAAATTATTGTTAAATATGTACAATGTTTTACCTGTTTCATCATCAACATCTGTAAGTATGCTGTTCAGATGAATAATTAACAAAGCACTTAGTTTAGATATTATATCAGAAGAGGGTGATGGTGTTGGCAGGTCCATAATAGCCTGTTTTTTGAACCCAAATAAGTTCATAGGCATGTTTATTTATATCAAATCATGCTTTGTAATTGGGCATTGATTACCATTTTTCAAATTACAATGACCCCATGGTAGAGTATGTATGCCACATGATAAAATGCATCTCTTATCATCATGTGGGTCCAGAGCTATTTTTCTTACAATATTGTTAGTCAACAAGTGATTTTTACTCTGAATTCTATTTTCTGATGTTCTGATTAAACTCTGGGTTTTGAGACAATTTTTGTAATCTTTAAATTCAAGCTCTTTTTCCACAGTTACTCTGCCGATGCCCTTGGCTTTTTTTGCAACAGCACCACTACATGTTTCAAAGCTGTACATCTTGGCCCTTAACCCAGCAAATCCTACAATAACATCACCAAGTGTCTCATCTTTTAACTTGCCAGGCACCTTTTTGTTGTGGGGTTGAATCTTTGTATGTTCACTGGTATCAAAATATTCAAGCAATTCAGGCTGTGACATATCTTGATAAACATCTTCTGTCTGAATATCAAGAATAAAACTATCTGTGTCCATGTACATCAGTTTTACACGATCCTTATAAAAAGGTTTCAGCACATCATAATATAATTTTAACATGTGTAATTTGGCCAATTCCAATATCACAGCCCCTACATAAATAGGCTTATCAAACTTAATCTTTGTTTTTTTCATGTTGAAAAGTGCCATATTTTCATCATAAATTCTTCTGTAATTGAAGTTGGGCTTTGCTATCAATTTTTTGCTCCGGCTGGGGTCAGTAATTAATTTAACATCAGTATATTTTCTGACATTTTCTATTGTTTTGCCATACACAGAATTGACCATCAATTTAAACAAGGTCTTATCAAATTGGCTCATTGCAGATGTTCGAAGCTCTGTGTTTGTATCAATATATGGTTTCAAGCATCTTGAGTGCCTGAACCTCAAAACTTTTCCAACTTTGGTCACTTGGACACCATGATTTATTAGGAACTGGAGGTTTTTGTAATATAAGACATAATCCTGTTTTGGCTCTAGAGTCATCATCAATTTCTTCTGTTTAGAGCCAGGTGAAGACTTAACCTCAGGAATTGGGGGCAGATCAGAAAATGTGTTGTGTAAATCATCAGGAATTGTCAGATCAACTTCTAAGAACAGCCCATAGTCATTGTCATCAAAATCCTTAAGATCTTCAATATTGAAATCTTCAACCCACTCAAGCCCTGGATATGGCAATTTATCCATCATAGCATAACCATACAGGCTGTTTGCATCCACATAAAGTATATAATTTGATGGCAGTGCTGGGTCATAATCGGGAATATACTTGTTATTTGCTCTGGCATATCTCTGAGAACATTGCACCATGCCTCCTCTTATACATTGTTCCATAAACAGATACATGTCCTGATCCTGAATGAGATCCAACTGCATTTTAGTGTTTAAAAACATTGCAGACCATGCTAGGCCTGGAGCACTGTAAAAATACATTGGATCCAGCTTATAATTTTCCATGGAAGATTTTCTAAATGCCTGAAGTATATCAGCTAAGAGAGTGACATCAAGTTTTAAATATGCCTTGTGATAATCACCAAATGTCTGGCATTTTAAATTGTTCCACATCAACTGGGCATGGTGATAATCATCATCAGTGATTCCAGATGCTCTGATTTTGCTGTAAAACTCTTGTTGTGGTGGCAGAGAACACTCATCAAATTTAGAAAAATCTGTAACATAATCATATAGATATACACCCTTCCGCCTAATTAATTTCAGGTCCTGATTTGGAAACAAAGCACATGTGATTTTGAATTGATCATCAGATAATTGACTGGCCAGTGTAGCCAGGCTAGCCGATAAAATTCTGTATGAATCAAGAAATCTTAAGTGAAAGGGAACACCATTAACTTTAATTTTCTTGCTAATAGCAATATATTTCTCATTATTTTCTGCTAAAATATTTAAATTCTGCTTGTCAAACCCCTCGTACCTGATCAGATGATGGAAATCATAATTGGATGCACCATGGCAAAATATAGGGACAAATTTTGGTCTCTGGATCTTAATATTACTGGTATTACACAGGACCATTAAGAATTTACCATCTGTATGGGAATGGTGATGCACCTTGATATTTGTATCTGAAAATTCAGAATCACAAACCGGGCATTTTTCTGCATTATTGAAATCTTCAATCTGATCCTCTGTTAAAGGCAACATAGGTTTTGATTTTAATAAGATATTAGATGCTATGTCATGGCACTCATTTTCTATTCTATGTGCAAATTCTTTGATGGCATCTGCTCCCATGTATAAATATTCTTTACTAACAACACCATCCTGTACAATCACATAATAAAAACTAGAAGGTTCATGTAATTGATACGATGTAATTGAAGATTCCTCAGGATCTGGGCTACAGAATGCAAGGGGTTTGAGGTTTGATTCAAAATCACACACTATATATGCTGGGTGTTCCAACAAGGCTTCAAATTTTTTAAAATTGGCATTTTCACTTGGATTAGGCATCACCATATGAACAGGTTTATGATTGCTACAGTATTTCAGATGCTCAATTAACTTGTTTTTAGCAATTTCTGCATTCACTTCCCGAACCCCATTCACCATTTTTTGACCATCAAATACAGTTAAACATCTTCTACACAACTTAAATATTCTATTAAATTTGTCTAGTTGTTTTCTTACTAAAGCTTCAAGACTGTGTATCAGAGTGCAATGGTGTGTATCATCCCCTTCAATTAAGAGCAGATCAATCGGAACAGCAGAATCATCATCAAGTGTACTGATTCTGAGAGGTGCTATCAAGCAATTGCCACGACCAGTGGAACAAATAAAAACATTAATAGATAATTGTTTACCATTAATATCCCTGGCCTTTTTTCAAATTTATCAATATTCTGAACAGACATTGGATATTCTAAGCCCTCCATTGCATCATCAAAATTGTGTTCATATTGTTTATAATAAGTTATTCTCTCAGGATGATCTAAAACGGGATACAAAGCAGCTAAAATACACCACAGAAAACATTTCTCATCATTATTTTTTATATTAACCACGGCTCTTTTGTTTTTAATATTGGCAGGTAATGGCAGATATGTAGATCCTTGTAATGGGCTGAATTCAGAAATACTAACATATAACTTGTGTGGAGATCCGCATAGGCTCCATCCTGACTCTTTTCCAGCAAATTCAGAGTGTTTAATATTCAATTGATCTATCAAACTGCTTATTATTTTGTCTGAATTTGCATTTGAATATACAGCTACAGTTTCTGTTATGTGGGGCTGTGTAAATTTTGTGCCATTTGATTTCTTATATTGTGTAAACAATTTGAGGGACAGCTTATAAGAGCCATTTTGTGCATTTAGAATTGCCTGCACATCAGGATTTATACTGTTCAAAAAATTCTTAATGTCACATCTTGGCTCTGATACAAACCGGTAATCCCTTAATTGGCCATTAAAACTGCTATGGATGGGTTCATAGCGTGGCTGCTTTGCTGCTCTAGCATTAACAGGTGTTTCATGCTTCCTTTTCAGACCAGATGTAGATGGCTGTGGGGGCAATGTTGATGACTGTGCAGAACAAGTAGCCATATGTTTATATGTGAAATATTCCATGCTATATTTTCTATGGCATTTTGGGCATATTTTTGTGGGAGTTCTGCATTTGTCTGGATTACAATTCTTTTGATGCTTAGCCCAATTGGGGCTGGATATATTCTTATTGCATTGATTACAATATTTTTGATTTGGCATTTTTGTTGTTGGTTTATTATATAAAATTTCTTGGGGTTCAAATCAAAACTCTATGCTTAATAAAAAGTATCAGTTGGGTTCAGCAGTGTGCTTTGTATACCTAGTGTGTGTGTATGTGTGTTAATATTTTTGGCTTTGGTATTTATATAAAATTTCTTGGGGTTCAAATCAAAACTCTATACTTAATAAACCTATGACAGGTTGTATAAAGCTGATAGCCTACATGCACAGAGGTAGAATAAGTACAGAAGCACTGCCCTAGCAGAAATGCATGTCTACACAGGCATGTCCTAGAAAAACAATGACCTAATACCATGTATCATGTATAACAAACTGGGGCAGATATAAACCTGACTCCAAATATGAGTGGATTACAACAAACAAGCAAAATGTGTCAAATATCAGACCTGTATGAGGAGCAATGCAACACAATTGCCACTCTCACAATACTAACTGATGTGTAATGCAAAAGCTCTTGCATCATAATTTGTTGCACAACATAATGCAAAAGCTCTTGCATCATAATTTGTTGCACAACATAATGCAAAAGCTCTTGCATCATAATTTGTTGCACAATATTGGGTAATAATTTGTTGTACAACATGATGCAATAGAAATAAACCAGAAGCAAACATGTGTGTGTGTGTGTGTGTGTGTGTGTGGGTGTGGGTGGGTGTGGGTGTGTGTGGGTGACTTTTTGGCTTAGTTTTAAGGGTATCCAAAAAATATCAAGAGGGGCATATTTTTAACAAATCTATGGACAACAATCTCACAGAAGCGCCTTTTATAAGTGTAGGCAAATCAATCTGAGGGGGGTCATACTTTCACGGAAAATTCCCGAGGGCATTTTTACAAAAATCTTGGATTAGACAGGGTTCCACACTTGAGCAAAAAGCTCATATGGGCATGTTGAGCTAGTTTTAAGTGTAGCCAAATCTGCCTGAGGGGGGTTCATACTTTCTCGGGTTTATAATATGGCCTTTCCCACTACTCCCTATCTTCGCAAATTAGCCAAAAGCGACACAAAAGTGAAGTAAAATAAAGCAAATCAATCAATCAATCAATCAATCTAACCACAGCCTCTTATGTGCCTTCGTGGCAAGGTCCAATGAACACAGTGAACTCTTTTCAATTCGAACTCTAAGGGGACACGAAAAATGTTCATTATTCACAATTTGAATTAACAAAAACATTAAAATATCATTATAAATGTTAAAACTGCAGTGAGATATTAACAACAATTAGCAAGGAAAGTCTTGAAATCATCGAGTGATACTAGGTGAAAGAAATGGTCTGAACATGTGTCTACTGCAGAACGCTATCTTCCTAATAGTAGTAGTACCATTTTTATTTTGAAGATCACTTTGTTCATCGACTTCGTTAAGTACTGAACTTTGGAAAGGCACAATAATAATGTTGTTGCAAGAAGTGGCATGTGGAAATCCACTATAATTTCGTCCATTTTTATCGCAGTACACGCTTCAAACAGCTGGATTGCTATTTAATGAAGATTTGACAACTATAGGATCACATTTTCACATTTCACATTCCGGGCTTTTAAATTTTCGTTTCGCTTTATGTTGTCTTTATTCGTTCTACAGGAACGTTTACAATCTCAGTTTTTAGAATTTAGTACTTAAACCAGGCCTAACGTATTTCAATTCCCTGATTTACAGAATTTGCTTAAAAGCACGTCTTCTTTATATGTAGGTGAACCATAGGTGGCCCTAGTTAAGCTTCTAGGGCAATTTACAATTCTCTAATGAGAGATAAATGTCTTAAATTAAAAGAAATAACTCCTCTAACTAATTAACAACGTGTACCAAATGGATATATTATGTACCATTGCTTGTAACTTTTTTAAAAAAATACAAAACCGTTACATCTGTTTCTAAGGTGGCCCACGGCTTATAGTTGGCTTAGAGAATGATACTTCTGCTCAAGAAATCATATTTACTCATGTTTATTCACGTTTCTACATCTTATTAGAGAAAATTGTTGGTGTCAAACTTTTGGTTGTTTACATGCATTACGTATAGTAACGACGAATAGCCGACCTTCGTGGAGGACTGGTATGCACAGTCCCTACGACGCCGGGGGTTCCACAATAACTTAAATAAAATGGCTGCTCGCAGCCCTAGACAGTTCGTTTTCTGTATGGTGCACCTGAGAGGGTCTCGGTATACTAATGTAGTACCATTTGTTAGCTGTGTAAAATACTAATATGATTTTCGTAACGTGGACCACTTTTGGCTCACCTACCTTACGTTAAATTTTTGTAAAATCATGTGTATCCATGTAATATCATAGATGTTAGGTTATGCATTCATAGCATATACATCTTATAAGTTCTCTGTCCTCCTTGTCTTGATAGCACTCGACGAATATTTATATCTTCACAATTATAATCATTTCACATCTAACCCATTTTGTTCAAATTTTCAGAATTATTCCACTTGAAATTGGTGTTCAATAAGAGGTATCGTTACATATATCGAGTATGGCTGATGGTGGTGAATTGTGTGGTGATCGCTCATCCTCGCCATATTGAGGTAAGTGCAAATGGAAAATGTATATACTATGTTCTTAACAGAAATGGCGGACTAGAGTTGGATGCATGAGTTAAACCAAAGAAATGGTCCATCTCCATTGGTTTCTTTAGTGGCCTTCACCTGGTTTGGTGACTTTTAGCCAGTTTATTTCACTGCTTAGTGGTTTTTCTCTTTTCTTTTTTCTTTTTTGTGTTAGATTTGTTAGCTTATTCTAGACGCTCACACATTTTGGGGTGTTAATAAACAAATAAACTATTCTTCACTCCTTCGAGATACTTGAAAATTGCAATAATAAAGTTTGTTCAAAATATTGATCAATAAAGGTGTATAAATATTCTTTTTCAATTATGTGCAACATTTTACCACGAAATTTGCTTTAGAATATTCAAGAATTGCATCAGATATTATGGAATCACAAAATAGTTTTTTGGACAAAATTGGTGTAAAATAAAGCGAAGGTTTGAATTTTGCATAATTTGCAGGATAATTGGACTCAGCGAAAGTGTCGCCCGGCATTTTTGCGGACCCTGTGAAAGACGAAAATGCTGGGAAAGAATCGGCTAGTATCGGTAGATGAATTTCAACCGATACTTCCCGATACCGATACATTGGCTTCGGTATCGGCTCAGCCCTATAGTTATTATAAATTATCATATCTCTATTTGTTACATATTAATTTTTGACATCTTTATGAATTTACTAATACTCTTCAGTATGGTTGGGTTTTGTGAGAATATGAGGTTATTTAGTTGTTTAGGTGTTGATATTTGTAACTGATTTAGTGTCTCCATGAGTATATATCCCTCTGGTGTTGGTAAAAATGCATTCGAATATCACGTGTTCTATTGATGAAATAGCCTCTTCACATTCACATATATTTGTGAATATTTGCGCTGTGCTTTCGACTTCGACTGCGGGAAGGCTTGGGTTCGAGTCCGCCTGGGTTCTCAGCTTGTGCATAGGACCGGTGGCAACGCACCATCGTGAGGAAATTGGGGAGCTACGAGTGAGTAGCGTATCTCCTGTAATGGCTGAGGGTTCGACGTGCTTACCACACGTCACTCCATTACTGGTTGAAGATATACACACCTCTAAGCAGGATTGTGGAGGGAGACTGGCAGTCGGGCGATGGACCAAGGCCCTTCAAGGGCTGTCGAGCTATGGGTTATTATTATTATTATTATTATTATTATTATTATTAGATATGTAGAACAGTGACGAAGACCTCGCAGGTCCGTTATGTATTAATTAATTATAGTTTCCATTACACGTTATAAGAAACAAGTTTTAAGTAAAAATAAAAATGCCGTTGTTACAAGCCAAAGCAGCCGAAAAGCGACGTAAAATAAATCAAACCAACCAATCAATGTACTTAAACGGGAATAAATTATGCCAGAAACCACATTAGAAAACAATAGTCCTCTAACTTCATATTCTTTTACTCTTAACAGAGTCTTCTGAGCAGCGTAAAGTACATCGAAAAGGGGATGTTCTATTTCGTCCTTTGGCCATGGATGGGAACTGGCCTATTAACCAGTGGAGGTGAGTTTGGGTTTACTTCGTAACATTTATTTTTCTCACTGTTAATCTCCCAATCAAGACCGACACTCAGTCTTTCACTAAATGTTCATTCAGGCATTCACCACAGCTTCGTTATCTAAATGGACACATTGTAGAATTTGGAAAGAGATATTTCTCAAGATTTTCTCCATTAAGTATAAGTACATCACATATTGTTTTTCATTTTGAACATGTTTCTTTACTGCTCAACTTGTGCTTTTTGGTTCAAGATTTAATTTCATTCTTCCTCTCCCAAAATGTGCATGTCTTCATATTACGTTATGAAGATGTGTTGGTGGTAAATAATTTTAGAACAGAAATCATTTCAAACTTATCAGAGGTTCCAAACATTGTTAAAGGAATAACTGAAACAGTTGAGATTTAAAGATTGAAAACACACAAAGTTAATATACAACAAACTAACTCTCTAGCCTTATTAAACCCGAAGGATTATGGCTGCAGCTACACAAGCCTTCCATCTGTCCCTATCCTGGGCAAGATCAATCCAATCTTTTCCATCCTTACCGATTTCCTTTAGGTCCATCTCAACGTTATCCCTCTATCTTCGTCTTGGCCTTCATACAGGTTTCCATCAGGCTTCCTAACAAGAATCCTGAAAACTCTTATTTCCTCTTCCATTCATGCCACATGGCCTGCCCATCTAAGTCTTCTTGATTTAATTATTCTAATAATATCTGGACATGAGTACATATTATGAAGTTTTAAATTATGTAACCTTCTCCACTCACCTGTCTCATCATCCCTTTTAGGTCCAAATATTTATCTAAGATTTTTTTAAAAAATACTCTTAATTTATGTTTCTCTTTTAATGTAAGGCACCAAGTTTCCCATCCATATAATACTACAGGCAAAATTACTGTTTTGTATATTTTAACTTTTAGTTAATATGTAATAATATTTTTCTTTATTAAATTGTTTGTCATCTACAGTAAAATTGTATGTATACCTAAAATAGTTTTTGATTAATTACAAGCAAATGTTAACTGAATTTGTCATCGTACAGCAGTATTGTGGACAATATACGAGAGACAGGACTCGATTACATTACAACTATAAATAACGATGGAAAGTATTAACTTTTCAGTTTGTTCTCCTTCGCTTGTCCAGGTCGCAAATGGCATCTCCACAGGAAACTGCTTACTCCGGCTTTCCACTTCAAAATCCTGGACGAATTCCTTCCAGTGTTCCACGAGAAGAGTCACTTCCTGATCAAGAAGCTGAGGGAGCAAGTGGGATCCTCAGGATTCAACTTCATGCCTCGGGCTTCCCTCTATACTCTGGACGTCATATGCGGTACGGTATACCATTTTTATTGCAAATGTAGACGTGAATTAGCTACTTCCTGAAATTAAAACCCTCAGGTGTTTAAGATTTTCGTGAATCGTGCCTCATGTTCAGAAATTACAATAATTCTGTTTCGGATTCCCCTGTACAGTGGGATGCACAAGTATTGCTCGTCAAATTGTCTAGGACTATTTTCATCAATTTTTCTCTTGCATCTTACAAGTTTTTCAGGAATAGATATTGAAGTATGCTGGTTCAGAAGCTGTCAGCGGCTTGTTCGGTGTTCTGTTTAAGTTCTTTAAACTTCCATTGGGTTAAACAAAGTGTATGAACATGGTAATATATAATTTGCTTGGTAATACTTATGCATCTCACTGTACATTTCTGTCTCGGCAACAAGTTCCTTGAAATTGTCTCGTTTCGAAGAGCCAGGCTAACATTTTAAATTCTGAAGTATTTGATCTCTTTAAAATTCTTCCTGGAGCATTTTAATTGGATTCATTTTTGCCTGAATACGTCTAACAGGACGTTGCCCTATTCGAAATAGGCTCAGCAGATTTTTAAACATGCCAAAAGCTAGTTTCTTTTTAAATAAAGGAAAGATTGCATTCTCGTGTGCAGAAAATCAGTGATTGATCTGATGTCTTAAAATATGAAATCACAGGGCGATATTGGGTATGTGGGTAAAGTTTAACGAAAAACACATATTAAATTGTGCAATTTTTAATTTAGCTATTACATTTCTGCACAAAACTCCTACTTACAAAACCGCGATTTGTACAATCCATGGTCAACATGCATTAATTATACACATTTCTATAAGCAGATTGTTTGAAAAATAAAACCTCAGCAAATTAACACAAGAAGAATTTTGACACACAATACTATTCATATTCACACTTTAAGTGGCATGTTTGAGTTTAAGAAGCTTCCAGCATAAAAATGCTATTCATTTCATACTTTTAACTTGTTATTAGAATACCTAATATCAATGTTATTGTCTTGTCTACAGAAACAGCTATGGGTTCGAAGATTGATGTTCAAGAAAACAGCAATACAGAGTACATCACAGCCATTCGGAAGTAAGTATCACTTCATAATGCATTTAGAATTTCTTATATGTGTGTATGTAATGGCACATATGTAGTTGATATGATACTTTCTGTGTTGAATTTATACGTATTTGAATCAGTTGCATGATGATAAAATTACGGATATAATTGCACATTGATCTGCAAAGATGCTTTATTTGTGAATTTATCAGTAAGTTTCATCAAGTAAGTTTACAGTTTATTTATTTATTTATTGCAATTTCCAGTACAGCAGAAGCCAATTTAAACCGGAAAGACACAACAGTAAAACAGTACCCTAGTGTTAAAGAGAACACACAAAACAAGATAAAATAAAATAAACAAGATATAAACATAAAAATATAAGCAAGTGAAGACAGTGCCAAGGTAATCAGATTACTTTCACAATGCATTACTTATGTACAATTTTTTCTAAGTTGGTGATAAAAGACGAATATGAACTGAAAATATCTACTTGGTTTGAGATGATATTGAATTGGTTCGGTAGCCTATGGAGTTTTGATATTTCTACACACATCTGCATACCCATTTTAGGATTCTTATTAAACACTGTTAATTCTATTCTCAAGAGGCATATGCGAATGTGCAGCATACTTGCTCGTGAATATAATGTGGCCACAGATATGGAAAAAAGGAGGGTTTTGAGGGTTTCAAATTCACCCAGAAATGATGTTTAGAAAATAGATTTCTTTGATTTTTTATTGTAGAATCTTGTCAACTTCCATCATTTTCAATGGTTACATTACGAATATATCCCCTTCTTTACTGCCCACGAAGGAAATTCATAGTTTGAAATTTAACTTATCTCTCCCCCAATTCGTCTTTTCAGACAATTTTTATAAAAAATAATTAACTCGAAAGCTTAACGGTACCAAGGAAATATATTTTGGAGCACGCCTATGAAGTGGCCATTCATGGTATTACTGAAGTGCCAGAAGAAGTACTATATGTGTATAGTTACTATACAGCAAGATGTTCCATACAAATTTTGCGTTATCATAGCGATTAGATTACATAAAGTAGCAATCCTCAAATTTCCTCTACGATGTGATGTGATGATACACACATGCTTTCTCCCTCACACACACTCAGGTAGCAGAAATGACAATTTAAATTGTTCTTCACCAAATATAATCTCTCTCTCTCTCTCTCTCTCTCTCTCTCTCTCTCTGTGTCTGTACACTGTGTGTACGTATATATAATGTCAATAAATATGTGTCAATTATTAAATAATCAAATTATATTATAAAATATACAATATATTATATCGACTGTCCTTCTTTCAAAATGTAATTGCAAATTGAAGATTTTAATGTACTACTAATGTTATGAACAGTGATTTGCCTAAGGGAGGAGGGACAAAAATTAAGAGACATTAAGAAGATAATACAACTTGTATAAAATTCACATCTAAATGCAATTACGTGTTATATTAATATATTTATATACTTCGTGGTTGCTAACGAAAGACGATGAGAAATGGAGAAGAAATAACAAGTCGGTCTAATTTCTGTGTTATGGGGATTTCTGGGTTCAGTGTCGTAAGAGATGAGGCTTTGTTGTCCATTCTTTTTGTATGTAGACAGGTCAATTTAGCCAGAAAAAAACCCTAACCTAAAACAAATTGCAACAAAAGGTTGTAAACTCTTTTAATTCCTACTTGATGTACTGATCAACAGAAAAAAAGTCTACCAAAATCTGGCAACCGGAAGTGGGTTATTTTCCAGATGACCATCGGTAACCTTGAAAATCAGAGAAAGTCCAATAACTTGCTTATTTTTAAGCGTAGAATAATTATTTTTTCATCAATTTTACGGTTTTTATGGTCAAGGAATTCATTTCAACCAACACGTTTTGTCTATGTGATCAAAAAATGGAACCAACAGAGAAAAATAAAGGTACAATATCTCTTTCTGGTCTAAGTACACAATATGAAGTTGTAAGTTTGTATTATCATCACACATTTTAACTATACTGCATACATATTTTTTCTGTATTTTTCCATATTTTACAAAGTACACTTTAAATTAGGTTATGAAAATGTGCATCAATATGGGGGTCTTCATTGTCCATTACTCCTCATCACTGTCCTCTACTTCATCTGACACCTGGATGTCACAACGCGTAACTTGACACGATCCACATACGGAACTACATGGAAGGACGTTTGTTCTGCAACTGCAACGGTTACCACTGCAACCAGTTCTACAACTGCAATGTATAATTTTCAGTAGAGTGTCTGATGCAAAATTCATATCACACATTACTGGTACAAGTTCATCGCCATCAGGTTGCCAACCCCAATTCACAGGATTCATTTCGCTAGCCGTACTCATCCATGGCATAGTCTGATAGTACACTCTTAGGCAATGGAATTTGTTGGAAGACTCAGTTGGAGCAAGACGTTCTGGATGAGCAAACGATTTGGCTGTGACGGCTTTCTTCGTAAGTGTCTGGTAAAGAACTTGTACTGTTGCTACCAAAAATAACAAGCATTGCTTGACTGCCAAGACTTACAATATCGGCAGGGTTCTGACCTGGTGAAGTGAATGCCGTCGCACAGGAATGAAGGACACGATCACCTTTTAAAAGTCTTTCTAATACCGATTTTTTACCAACACTATAAAGATGGGAGGTGAAATCACATCCTGTGAATGCATGAATAAATAACAACTTGCACATAACTCACTGCCAAGAATAGACTTCAAGTTATTAATGTGATACACTTTTGAAGTGTCTCTTGACTGATTATCCGATCGAAAATACAGTGGTTTGCCATTAGCTTCAGCGTAATATAGGAGAAGAATTAACAGGTCAGTATCATTCCCAATGAGCGTGGTGGAACGTTCCTTCGCACTGTTAACTGCAACCATTGTAATGTCCACGTCAGCATCACCTTCCGTTTGAAAAACCTTGCAGCCTCTCATAACCATTTCCTCACTGATTAATGTGATTAGTTGTTGTTCATTACGTCCCACTGAAAGGAATTCTTCCTGCTTCCCTTCGACCTTTTTCTCTTCGAATTCAGTATCACCGGTGAAATGAACTATTGGATGATGGATGTTTCGTTGCCTTCTCTTATGTGTATTATCCTTTATTGAAGGATCTGTGTTATACCCATCAAACACAACAGTTGTAATACCATACTGTTGAATTGTAAAGTCTGCATATTATCTGGCTATTTTACGATATATATATATATATATATATATATATATATATATATATATATATATATCCCTTTTCCACATCAGCTTGCGTATCAAGTAGCCTCAGTCAATAACGTATCTTTCAGTACACAGAACAGCATCAATTGAGGTTTGATTGTTACAATGCTCATCAATGCCTAATTGTGGTTTATCTGCCTTTCTCAGAATGTGCATGTCCTCAAACAGTGATGTTGGGTATGTAATGGACATATGTATGCAATGCACAAAATTTACGTATGTATGTCTCAATAGAACAATGTTCTGCGGCAACATTTGTTTAATAAATATATAAATTAGACGTTAACAGTGTTTTGTAACATTATTTTCTAGGTTAAGTGATATTTTGTACGAACGCGTAATGGCCCCTTGGTTGTACCCAGACTTCCTCTTCCACTTTAGCAGCCTTGGAAGGGAGCACAACAGGTGCCTCAAGATAGTCCACGGCTTCACAGAAAAGGTAACTGTCAAGGACACTGTCCCTTTCCTGAAACAAGTCATTGCTTGATCCGAACAAACTTCGGTATCAACTAAGTCGCAGGTAAAATTGTCGCAGGTTTATCAAGTGATCAAGATGAAAATGAGGAACAAAACCGCAATCACAAGTTGAAAACAAGGGATAATTAATAAACATTTCTATTAGCCTTTTAATCTTCAGAACAGATCCTCCTTATACTACTATACTGATCGCGAGCCCAACTGGCGGCTGACCTACTTTTGGCTACATAGCTCTGTCTGTCCACCAACAGTTTTGGTTGGTGTGTGTCAACAACCTCAGTTGCGAAGTAAAAGCTGTAGGGGTAACATCGCTCTCCCGTTACAACGTTGCCAAGCGTACGTGTGTTTTTGTCAGTTGTTTATATTAGCTTGTTTGTACAGTGTTTGGGTGTTTTGTGTACTAATTTTCCGTGCTTCGTGTACTGTTGTACAACTTTCATCCAGTAACGGCGCTGAACAACTCTCTTTGTCCCCCATTTTACAGTAAGTTTGGCAACATGCGGTGTATCCAACGCTCATTTGTTTCGTCCCGCCAGGAACTTTCGGTGCCTTGTGACTCGAAAATGCCCGATGCCAGTGGAAGTGAATTTGATCGCTGATTTGTTGTTCCCGAGCCGCCAGTTGAAAATTCGACCAGTGTGATAGATACTGTATAGTGTATTTAAATAAGGTACTTCGTTATTCATATTCTCTATTACCCGAGGATGTTACATTACATTGCTGTGGCCGGTATGTTTTATGTATATTACCACTATCCTTCAACCACAAGTGAAATGTTCTTACTCCAACCATGACTTATATACAGTCTTTTCGTTGCCTTTGTATCAAAAGACTACTAGCTTTATCACTAATCTTGAAACACGCTGGGGATAACTTCGAACAGCACTGATCTTATTCTTCACAACACAGCCAGGGTTTAGAACCTCACAGACCTTACATATATAGTGAGTGTCCCTTCACTTGGAAAATCGAAAAGTTGGCGAAATTAACATATGACTAGCAAAGTTACGAAAAAGTCACAAAATGTCTTAAAAATGTACATAATGTACAAAAACCTAGATGTCAGGGAGTATTACATATGATGATTGCATATGCAACGAAAAGCACTCTAAGAATATACCCTGTCAAGCGAATTCAAGTACATTCATACTTACAGAATGATCTAGATTTTCATAAAAATGACTTGAAAACTTTAACAAAAATTAGTGGAAGTTTGTCTATATCATCCCATATAAACTAGAAAGATAGAAAAGCTATGTAAAAATAACTAAAGTAGAAATAGATTGATTTGCTTTATTTTACTTCGCTTTTTGTGCCACTTTTGGCTAATTTGCGAAGATGAGGATTAGTGATGACATGATGAAATTGATGAATGGACACAAACAACCATGCCCATACCGAGATTCGAACCCGGGACCCCTGGTGAAAGTAGAAATAGAAATCGGAAGACACTGTGGATGTACTTGAGAGAATAGAGGTGTTACTTTATACTTGAGCTTTCTGTGTATCAACATTTGTCGAAGCTTTTTGTAATAACAAAGTGGAATCTTTTCAGGTAATTCGACAAAGAAAGGAATACATGAGGAGCATTAAGCAAGACAAAATAGTAGATGGTATGTTCTATTTCTTAAACGAAAAATTATATATATAATTTATAATGTAACTTGTTTTCTTAATATCAGATTATAATATTACAAGTCTATTCTTGAATAAATTTTGGGATCCATTTTTAGTTGTTTTAAGTTACGTCCACATACTATGTAGTTTGGTAACTTTCAAATAATTACACATACTTACAGTCATTACCACACATGCTCATATACTGGTTTACTCTTTTTCCTCATTTGCTACTAAGCCAATTGCTTGCCAATTTCCTTACTTGAACTAAAACTGTTTTCAAAAATAATACGCCTTAAGAGAACAAAATAATTTTTATGTTTATGAATGCAGCTGTTAGAATACATAAATCTGGACACAGCTTACACTCACAAATATCATGTTTTTGTGCCAGAAATGGAGTAATAGACTTCTTTAGTCTTGTTTCCATGAGGAAAATATAATCGGATTCATGAAGATGTTTTAAAAATATGATTGACTATTGAAAAACTATAGCCATAAAGACTCTCTTTACGTTCATGCAAAACATTCTCGACATCCAACTGATCGTATCCTTACATAGTACAATCGTACCTACAGATATTATCTCCATTTTGCCAACATCCGTGGGGGAGTGGTTAGCACATACGATGCCAGGGGTCGGGATTCAAATCCCGACCTCAGCACGGAGGTTCTTTGCGAGTGTTCCTTTTACAATTGCATCACATCATCACTCATCCTGATCGTCGCGATTAGTCAAAAGTTGCAGAAAATCGAAGTGAAATAACTCAAATCAAATCGTCTCTATCTGTAGTAATACGTAAATAAATAACTTCAGAGAAATCTCCACATAAGAAACAAAATATTGATTACCATTACAGTTACAAGTCCGCACTCAAAGTTTATATGAATTGTGTTAACATGTTTAAAAATCACAATGTAATTTGGGCCTTCCCATGGCGCAGTGGTAGCGTCATTGCCTTGTAATCAAGGGGTCCCGGGTTCGATACCCGGTGGAGGCACAAGTGGTTCGGATCCCACTTTAAACTGTAGGTCCAGTCCCGATTAGCCTTACTGTGCATAAAGTGGACTTAAAACAGCAAAAATCAATCAAATCACAATGTAATTTATTATATACTGCACAGTCACACATCATACACATTGTCTTGCGTTCAATGTAAATAATTTAGTGAACCCAACTATTTATTAATATCCTCAAGTTTATATTTTATATCGACACAATTTGGAAATTTAATGTAAGATCTAAACGCGTTAGAAAGAAATGAAAAGATTAAAAAAATAATTATGTTTTTGTAGGAAAACGCAGACGGCTTGCTTTCTTGGACCTTCTAATCGAAGCTTCACAAGACGGGTCTATCCTCACAGATAGGGATATAAGGGAAGAGGTTGACACTTTCATGTTTGAGGTAAGAGAAAATAGATGTATTTGAACTACTACCACATATTAAGAGATGAGAACGATTACATTTATGTCGTAGCTACTTCCAGTAGTTGGTTCAAACACACAGTTATAGGCTTGCTTGGCAATGGCGAGAAGAAGCGAGGGGACAACAGCCTCTCCAAAGTCATGTGAAAATGAGAGAAATCATTTACTTACCAGCCGTATTTCTAGTAGTAACTGGCAATTCAGAATTGAAATATTTTTATTCCGATAAATCATACGTACGTACGTTATTTTTAGAACTAACAAATAGTGCGAAAAAAATGATCAATATATTTCGCTCCACCACCTGTATGGGTGCACGTTATGAATTCAGTTTTAATATTTAAGAAATTATGCACTACGTACAAAACTTTCTACTAGCAAGTTATTAAAGTTATTACGTTGTTGAAAATATCATCGTAAAAAAACTAAAGGAGTTTTCCCGCTTTCCTTGAATTGAAAAAAGAAACGTTTATTTCTTTTAATATACGTATGTTCTAGTTGGCTGTTCGTTCGTTTAGAGACAATCGTGGTTTGAATTCTATAGTTTTCATCGGGTGCAATTAAACTGCGAGGTTTCAATTTTACTCAAGAACCTTTTGCCAAGTTAAATAATCTTATAATAATGCATTTTATCAAAATTCAAGATAATTCGTTTAATGTGTAGAATAAGGTTGACAACTAGTCTTACCATATGCTAACTAACTAACTCTCTTGCATTCTTAAGCCCGAAGGTTTATGACTGCAGCAACACAAGCCTTCCATCTGTCCCTATCCTAGGCAAGATCAATCCAATCTTTTCCATCCTTACCGATTTCCTTTAGGTCCATCTCAACGTTATTCCTCCATCTTCGTCTTGGCCTTCCTACAGGTCTCTTACCATCAGGCTTTCCAACAAGAATCATCTAAACTCTTGTGTCCTCTCCCAATCGTGCCACATGGCCTGCCCACCTAAGTCTTGTCGATTTAATTTAATTTTACCATATGGCATTGTATAATTATTATGTGGTTTAATCTTTAAATTAAGACAGCCCTTTTTTATGTTTATTGACTACATTAAGCTACACATGATGATATGACACGTGCAACTATTGCTAGGCATTTAAATGCGTACAAGCAAATAATATGTGGAAATACTCTATGGATATGTTGGAATTCGACTACACATAGCATATATATCTATGAGTTCCTTCACTGTAATTAAAATCGCCATATTTTGCAGGGTCATGACACCGTATCAGCAGCCATGTCATGGAGCTTGTTCCTGCTGGGTAACCATCAGGACATACAGGTGAATGTGATATATTATTGTATTTGTAATATTTTAGAACACATTATAATAAATCATACAATCTATAAATGTTTATTGCATGTGAGACCTGGAATGAATTTTTGAGTATATAGTATATATAAAAAAATATTACTGAAAACTGAATGAAACATAATTCAGCAGAACATTTTCAATATAATTCTTAAAAATTAAGTTATAAATTTGTCCAAGGTTTTATATTATTACTTTTTTTTAATATTGAACTAGTAACAAAATAAACATAGAAATCTTATCTGAATTTGCCTACTTGACATATAATATCTTACACAGGCTGAAATAAATCAGTATTCTATAGAATAGAATGTGTATGGGAATCGTGAATTTAGTTTTGTGACGAAGGTTAATTTGTTTTCCTTTCTTCCTGTACGAGGCAATTTTGCCACGTAAATATTTTCGTTCCTTGTTATTCAGGATCCTGTACAGTAAAGACATCATATTTGAAGTTCATATGAAATAAACGCAAACAATTTTTTTTTAAAAACTGCTAACCCAAAATGCAAAATAGTAAAGAAAAATCAGTTATCTAGGATATGAAAGTATAATTATTGCATAAAATCTGCTATTGAAACGTTATTTTTTAATATTTTTTTATTTTACGTAAAGTTTCAGTGAATGACCATTTTATACTGAAACTAACAGCAGGAAGACAACAACAATAATAACATCAAAACAATAGACTACAAGATGGCACAGAAAAAAGTTACACATAGGTACATTGTTAACAATTTTCTGAAGCTGTGCTCTGGCAAGAATATGTCGTCATTCGACCCAACATCATCAATTATAAATATATCACTAAATTGTATAAATCTTGGGATTATTTGGAATCAGGTTATTATATGAGCGAGGAAACGTGTAGAGAAGAGACTGCTGTAGAAGGGAGATCAAGGTACTAACAGCTTATCGTAGAGTGAGTGGATCTATTCTGTAATAAATGATTCCATTGTAGGAGAAAGTGTTTGAAGAGCTCACAACTATCCTTGGCAGCGCTGAGAAGTCCCCAACCATGGAGGATCTGGCCGAGATGAAGTTGCTGGAACGCTGTATAAAAGAAGCTCTTAGGCTGTACCCAAGTGTGGCCTTCTTCATGAGGCAACTTACGGAGGACGCACAAATCGGTATTACTTATTATTTTTAAAACAATAGAAGGTGAAATTTATGAAGAAAAAAACAGACAAGTAAACTATTGTACGTGTACGTAGGTCAGAGGCTTGGGTTGAGTTGGTGTTTTAAGTCCACTTTATGCACAGTAAGGCTAATCGGGACTGGGCCTAGAGTTTAAAGTGGGATCCGAAGCACTTGTGCCTCCACCGGGTATCGAACCCGGGACCCCTTGATTACAAGGCAGTAGGTCAGAGGCATTCCATAGCATGGTCATTGGGGTTCAGCCCAATATGTAATAGCTTGTAGGCTGAAGGGGTCCGTGTCGCGTGTCACATCGATTTGTAACCTTCGTATCGCTTGTCACCTGTCGCGTGTCTCTTGGGAATGAAGGCTCCCTAATGGATTTCCTGGACTTGGACTTGACTTGACTCAAGAAGATCTTCTTCTAAATTATCTCATGCTTCGAGGAACCACTGGGCATTCTAAATCCTGGAATTAGGTCTGTTTAGAATTATTTTTAGATTATTCAAAGGGACTCCCTGTACATATATTACCGGAATATTTATAATGTAACTTAAGGTGTAACGAAACAATTGCAAATATGTAGAGAAACGTTGAAGTTTGTTTTAAGTCCAATTGATGCTCAACTAGGCTAATCACCACTGGACCTACAGTTTAAAGTAGAATCAGAAACACTATGTGCCTCCACCGGGCATCGAACCCGCGAACTCTTGATTACAAGGTGACAACGTTGCCACTAAGTCATTTGGGAGGTACATCTAGAAAACAGCAAGTGTAATACACGTTTCATTGTTTCATTTTTGTTATTTAGCGTCGCTATTCTGCCACTTTTGGGAAGATGAGGATGTTGAGTTGTTATTTTAAGTTTACTTTATACACAGATAGGCTAATCGAGACTGGACCTACAGTTTAAAGTGAGATAAGAACCACTATGTGCCTCCACCAGGACCCCTTGATTACAAGGCAACGACGCTACCACTACGCCATTGGGGAGGCCCGCGACGATGAGGATGAGTGATGAAATTAATGAAGAACTCACAAAGAATACCCATGCCAAGACAGGGGTTCGAACCTGGGACCCTAGGTGGCAATCCACGTGAAGATTATTCTGATAGCTTTGGATCAAACCAAAATCCCGATCCATATTGTGTAGCAGGATGGATTGATTTAAATCGCGATTTAAATAAATAATTTATAGAATAATGTACATATGGATTTTTGTAGATATCAGAAACACTTTTCGTGAAAGTACATTACTCTCGTAATGGTGTTTATTAGGCTCTAAGAAAGGAAAATAAAGGAAATAAAATATATGTACTGATGGTGTCAAGCTCATACGAAAGAAAATGTAAACACAGGATTTCTCTTGATTTAATATTCAATAATTTCATGGACAAAAATAGCAAACATTTTGTGTAGAAAAATACACAAAATACTAATCATGTTAAACCATAAATAGAGTCAATATCATTAAATTGTAAATAAACATGACAGCTGATATTTTTCAAAATAAATAAAAATAAAAAATCTTCAAAATTCAGGTACAAAGACTATAAAAGTATTTAAGTTAATATTTTAAGTTACAATTATAGAGTACATTCAGAATGATTTAGGTTCACTGGAAGAAAAGTTACTGAAATTATTATTAGTTTCATTAACAAACTCAACAAACATTTCCATAGCAGTTACAGTATGAGAAACAGAAAAATCTATGTTTACGTATATTTTTTTTATTTGTTTTAATCAAACTGTTCAAATATTTTACAGGGCCATTTACTAGAAAAAGCCTTTCTATAAAAAAAAAACATATATCTATGTGCATGGTGCCAAAAACCATGCAAGCAATTTTAATCATGTTTTCTTAGAAAAATAAGAAAATCCGATTTAAATTTTAAAAAATCAACATCAATGAATTATTAAAATAAAAATCATGATTTTTATCCACCCTGTTGTGTAGGAATATTAAAAAAAAAGGTAAAGTGTTCCCCTGTGCTTAGCACCACGCCATGAAGGCGTATAGGGGGTGTGGGGGTAACGCCCCACACTTTCTTGATCCGGTCGTGAGTGGGGGTGATGTGATCAGCATCACGCCCCTGACCGCCTTTACCCCCCAGGGTTTCCCCCAGGTACCCATGTTATTCGACGCTGGGTGGGCGCCGGGGCTGCTTCCATCGTTAGAAAAGTTCCCGGATTTGAACCGGCCGGGGATCGAACCCGGGACCTTTATCATGGTAGTCAGACGCGTTACCGACTGAGCCACCGCGGCCACTCGTTGTGTAGGAATATATGTTCCATAATTTTGTGATCTATGTTGTAACACAATACAGCATAAATACTAGCAATTGTTATAAAGAATGTGTTACTATTTTTATTTTAGGAGAACACATTGTCCCGGCTGGAACAAACGTGTTCTTCGACGTGCATGGAACCCATCGAGACCCAGAATTCTTCCCCAACCCAGATGAGTTCAACCCAGACAATTTCCTTCCCGAGAAGGTCCAGGGGAGGCATCCCTACGCCTACCTGCCCTTCAGTGCTGGGCCAAGGAACTGCATAGGTAAAGGATACGCCAATACGATCTTTTGAGTTCACTTGAAACATTTAAATGACTTGATTCAATTCCAATCTGATTAAAACTGAAATACAGACCCATCAATGTTATTCCTTCGGCCCAACCACTACCCACTTAGATCTGGTATTGACCACACAGGATTGAAAGTATAAATAAATTACCCATTGCGTTTAAGATAATGAGGAAAATATCATTTTGAGATCATGTTAAGGAATTTTTCTTAAAGAATGTGTTTCACAAAAAGATGAGATGTAACAAAAATAAATTGAAACACAAGTACTATACTGCTTATCATCAGAATGTATGTACTGTCAGAATTTGCTATGGGAAAAAGGGAAATAGATACCAAACAAGACTGCAAGCGTATAAGTCAGTACTGGAATCAATTTTACCATACGGAAGTGAAAGCTGGCAAGTAAGAGGAAAATAAGTATGATAAATAACAACAGTAGAGATGAAATGCTTCCGTAGATTAGTTGGTAAAACAAGAAGAGATAGAGTACTTAATGAAACAATCAGAGAAGAATTACATCAGAAGCCAATAGAAGAAAAACTGACAAAGACAATTAAAATGTGGCAAGAATGAACAAAAATAGAAAAGCAAAGCAATTTATGGAAGTTAAAACAGAGGGAAGGAGAATAAGAGGTAAACCCCGGAAGACATTCGAAAATGGAATAGATGAAATAGGACAAAAGAAAGGAAAAGGAATAAGAAAATTGAAGAGGATGGAAAAGGAACGGGAGATGGAAGGAGTGGATAGAGACAACCCCGACGCTATGAGGCAAAGGAGAAAGAGGAGGAAGAAGAATAATAAGAACAATTTGCTATGTCTATGATTTGTTTACAATGTTTTATGCATTATCTTCTAATTATGTCTTATAGAGTGTTATTATTTCACTTCAGTACACCTCATATGGGGACACTTTCTGAAGACGCCCAAATGTCAACCTCACTTCCACGTAGTACACCCTAGTTTACATTCTTGCTGCAGACTAACGAGGCTCTGGCGTCTGGACTCACAGCCAGTATAATATTCTGTGGGACTCGTTTTGCGTCCTGTCGACCTGTTTTTGTTATTGTTATTTCACCATTCATCCTCATCGTTGCGATTAGCCGAAAGTGGGAGAGACATATCTCCACTTGTAATCCTTAGCAGTAAGGTGGAGTCACGTATCTCCAATTTACTGACTCTCAAAATACATTGTTTCCTCTCTCCTGTAACTTTGATAAATTGGAGTTACGTCCATCTGGTTCTCACACGACGAAATAGTTCAGGTTCAATGTGAGCTAAGGACCAGGGTTGTTAAAGGTCAAGGAATTTTAAATAAATTCAATTCCGGTCCAGGAGAAAAATGGGTTCTAGACCGTAAAGAACTTTTTTATCGGCCCAGGAACCTTTTTTTCCGGATCAATTTGAATGCGGTCCAGGACCTTTTTCGAATCCATTTAAATACGACCCAGGAACATTGTTTCCTTATTAGTTTAAATAGGGTCCAAATTTCGTATTGAAATGAAACAATACGCAACTTGGACAAAATTTATATTGTCCGAGAAAAAAGGTTCCGGTTTTATTACGGAAGCTTATAGAACCCATTAGAATGTATGGGTTCCTGGACCTTTATGCAACCTTGATGTGGGCTTGAACTAAACCATCTTCCTTTCTTTTCGCAGGTCAGAAATTCGCTATGCTGGAACTGAAGTCCGTATTGTCGTCTGTGCTTATGAACTTCAGGATCGAATCACTTCAAAAGCCGAAAGAATTGAATCTCTTGATTGGCATCGTCCTGAAGCCGAAGGAAGGGGTTTGGATCCGCGTCCATCCTCGAACTGAGGTTGCTGCATGATGAATCGCGCCTCATACGCTCTCCCAGTAGCTTTAGTTACTAGCACCCGATCTCTTGTATATATTTTGTTGTATATATGTTTTTTTTTTTACTTCCTTGTAAATTAAACTTCTTTAATAACACTTCACATCTCGCATCTTCAACATAAAAACACAAATTTAGGAGCCGACTTCCATGGCGGAGTGGTTACCACAGCGCCATACGATGGCAGGGGTCCAGGGTTCGTATCCTGGCGTAGACATGAGTGTTCTTTGTGAATGTATACTTAAACTGTTACTGTTTACACACTTTCTAACGAACAATTGAACATAGGTTTCTCTGTATGTATAAATTGATGAATGTCTATTGTAAATATATTTGTACATAAATAAAAAATAATTTCTTGCAAGTATTGTACGTACTTAAGGCTCGGCTGTACATCTAAGAACTGCCAACACCAGCGAAGGTGGTTTCGAAATTTCCTCTTCTTTCAAGAAACCGCTGTGATATTTCAAAATCTGAAAAATTACATCTGCTCAGAATCCCTTCTACAACATTCACATGAATCTTCGCGCGGTTTGTTTTCGTGTTGTCTAGATACACAGTGGCGTGCCCAGGATTTTCGAAAGGGAGGGGTTATGTACATATTTTCTGGTAGTCAGCCCTCATTTCGCCATCTTTTCCAACCTTTGATGTTCTTTTTTTTTTTTTTTAGAAGTGCTGAGCCAGAGGGGGGTTATAACCCCCACCGACCCCCCTTAGCACGCCACTGTAGATACATGTGATGGAAAATAGGCTTACGTATCCACGAAACTATTGCGAATATCTAGACAACAGCGAAACCAATATACGTACACGAAGATTCACGTGAATGCTATAGAGGGAATACCAAACATACATGTAATGTTATATATTTTTTTCATAATTTGGAGAGCCGGCCCCCTGGTGGAGTGGTTAAGCACATCACGCTACAACGCCAGGCGTCCCGGGTTCAAATCCTGGCCTGGGCATGGATGTTTGTGTATTTCCATTTATCAATTTCATCATATCATCATTCATCCCCATCTTCGCAGATTAGCCAAATGTGGCACAAGAAGCGAAGTAAAATAAATAAATAAATAAATCATAATTTGGAGCATCATAGTTATTTTTTTAAGGAGAGGAAATTTTGGAAAACTGCTTTCGTTTTCGAAATTTTGGAAAACTGCTTTCGTTTTCGAAATTCTGAGCCTATTTCCTCTCACCTAGAAAATGAGCACTTGTTACAATCATGTCATAACTTTTTACTGGTTAAAAGATACGGCTAAAAATCTTCACCATTGCATTTCCCGTGAAATTCTAGCTTGATTTGATATATCACATCACCCCCTTCCCATTAAAAAAAAATGACGTCCGCATGGAACACACCAATGTGATTCCCCTAGGCCTAACCTGTTTCTATCATGACCAATTCTTCCAAGCCTAACTCCATTACATTTTATAGGAGTTGTTAACGGACTTTTGAATCACCCTGTAAACTGGTCTTAAGTCGATACCAGGGCAGAGACAGGGAGAAGGTAAACAGCGAGAGAAAGAAGATGAGACGAAAGGGAGAAGAGCAACGAAAGAAGAGTGTGTGTGTGTGTGTGTGTGCATGAGAGAGAGAGAGAGAGAGAAGAAAAGGGGGGGAGAGAATTTAAAGATGAGGGAAGAATGTAACAGGAAACGACTGAGAGATCAAAGGCAAACAGCAAGAGAAAGAAAGAAGAGAGTTGGAAGAGAAGAAAATGAAAATAGAGAGAAATGAAAGTAAAAGAGAGAGACATGGAGATATAAGAGAGAAAGACAACCAAGTAAGAGATAGAAAGAGAAGCACAAAAACTCGATAGAGAGAAAGAAGAGGAAGAGAGTGAGTGAGAAAGAATAGAACCATAACCCGCATCGAGCATAGCGGACTATGGTAGAACAAACGACAATGGGTGCGAATGCGTTTAGATTGAATCGCTGGCGACAAGCTTCAAATTGAACGCATTAGACGAGGAACACGACTTTGCAGTTTTGTTGCAAGCGTGACTCACTCACAACGTTGCACTCACAGAACCGGTATCTGCCTCTAGCTTGTTGACTGTGTTTTGCTAATCCTGTGCTCGATTTCCTTTTCTACCGAGAAAGAAAGGTTCCTGTGTCTGTGCTTCGGAGCGAATTCATGTAAGTATGCATTACCTTATATTCCAGAATTTAGCATAATGTTGCACTATTATGAAGGCCTATTTGCATTCGTGGTAATCATATAAGCAACATTAAATCGTAATTTTTTGGCGTTGCAAGCTAACGTGTGTGTTTACGTTACTCTTGACTCAAATCGTCATTTGTTCGTTCGATATTTGAATGCACTTTCAGAGATCGAGTTCCGAGTTAAGTGTTTGTTTTGTTTATACTTCTATTTTCTGCCACTTTTGGCTAATCGCAAACATGAGAATGAATTAGGCTCCGATGAAAGGATATTCACAAACATATCGTCGTATGACAACCAGAGAAACGTACTTTCAAATATACGATTTTGTTTTTGTTTAAATTAACTCCTCTGAGTCAGATCGACAAATTACCACTTCTAATCTTTAGCTGTAAATTGAAGTCACGAATCTTAAATTTACTGAGAATTTTAAGAGTGAAATTAAGAATACATTATTTCCTCTCTCATGAAAATTTGATGAATGGAGTTAAGTCCCTCTGGTTCTCACACGAAGATATATCGACAACACAACACAAACCTGTATTGTACAGGCTGAATGTCCAAACCCAAGGGTATCACTGACCGCACTCTTCTCAACCACCATTCTTGCCAAAGATCCCACCCTTCGTCTTCTGACATCACGCTAAAAGCTTTCGTTGTTAGCTTAGGCATGTTAGATTTAGGGCTCTCGACATTAATACACTGCAATTTTTGTCGAAGGGTGAAGCTTGAGCAAGAAGGTGCTTGAGAAGTGTTCTATAAGCGAGACCCGTGAATCCAGACGCCAGAGCCTCGTTGGGCTGCTAGAATGTAGTGCGGGGTGTACTACGTGGAATTGAGGTCTGGCTTAACGGATATGATATTAAAGCATGGAACGAATATGTAAAAAGAATGTCTCTGTTATCAAGGGATTCCTGTTCCATACTCAGAGGCGTCACATTTCAATGTTTCATATCCCACTGTAGGTGTAGTAGTACCAATTTAAGGACAAACTTTTAAATGCCTTCAGTACATAAATAAACGAAAACAAATAAAAAGTAGACCTATTTGATATTCATCTTACAATAACTCTTGATTCTGTAAGTAAATCATACCATAAGATATTCTTGTTATAATATTTATAAAATTGTTTTATTTTAAAAGCATGAATCAAGAGACAAGATAAATATGAAAGATGCATAGAAAACTGTATTATCTTAATAAAGTGTAAAGAAATAACACTATTCTCAGATGACAACTTAGGAAACGAAGTTACTTGTCGATGTTTTTTTTATTATTATTATTTTTAGCGCAACGTGGTGTCAAAATATAAACACATATTCTATTAATGGCTATATCTTCTGTGAAAATATAAAAAAATATAAATGGGCCCAAGTTCCGATTGTTTACAGAATTCACCAAGGTCAACAGGCATTTTTAATATATGTCTGTTAACACATACTTCCAGTGCTGGATCTACAAATTTTGGGCCCTTTCGGAAAATATTACTAAAGGTCCCCTCCTATACGTACTTGTGAAAGGAAATGCCAAAACTTTTGCTGTTATTTATTCAGTCTCTTCAATATATGTATGTATGTATGTATATATATATATATATATATATATATATATATATATATATATATATATATATATATATATATATATATATATATATATATACAGGGTGTCATTTTAATGGCGCCCACGGACCACAGATTCGTATAGAGAACATCAAAACAAACAACTTTTCTCAGTAACATTTTTCCCGTTGGTGCATCAATTCGGCGCTACAGCCGTTCATAAAAGACTGTCTTGCCGCCTGGATGCTGGCAACCCAACACAACATTTGATCGTATCTGTGATGTCATTTCCTGCGACGAAACAGCGCACGGAAGGGTTGCAAGGAACACAGAAATTTTGTGAAAATTGACAAACTACCAACCACATGATTAAGTGTAAAAAGAAGCGAGTAACGCGTCCAGGGGCGGCGCCAGAAATTTTCGACCGGGTGGGCAGAAGCTCCATAGTGATAGATTAGGGTGGGCAGCATAAATGTAAGACCATGTATGTGTACGTAAGACGTATGTATCCTCCTCTCTCTTACACTCCCGATTTTCCTCTTACTTCTTTTCCCTTTCCTTGTTTTTCTCTTTATTCTTTTCTAATCTATTCTCGCATCTTGTTCCATTTCCTTTCGCTTTGTCTCTGATGGACACAATTATTTTAAGGAAGTGTTTACCCATGCCCAGCCATACCCCAGTCATACATTCTAAATCACACAAGCAATAACATTTTTACATCCATTTTTTTGCAGGCTTTCAAGAATATTAATTTAACGGGGTGTCAATACTTTCTTAGGATCCCGGGATATTTAGTCTTTTCCAACTTCTGTTTTGGCACATTCGGGGTCGAAAACGTGTGGATACCATATCGCTAAATATAGTCTCCAAAATTTAATGTTCAAACTCTCTCTTCACTACAGATATCCCTTGACAATCTAAGATTTAACACTTTATCAAGAGCTTCCTATCTCCCCCTTTAAATTTCATACTCAATCCTACCACAAAAATGTCCATGCCAATTTTAGACTTACTGTTGATATTGAAGACTAGATATTGCCTCCTCCAAAAAAATAATTCTCAGTCTCCACACCAGAATTTCTGCAACATTCTAAGACAATAGTAATACACAAGAATTGGATACCTTAATGCTCAATGCCCCTCTGACTAAAATACCCTCCATAATCTAAGACTTAGAGTTGAATACTGTCCCCGCCAACGTATAATTCAGAATTCCCCCCAGAACCCACGTGCCAATTAAGGCCTAATATACATATAAGAGTTGGATATTTATCCCCCCCCCCTCGCACCTTCAATAATAACCTTAAACGCTTTCTTTTCTTTATCTAATGGATTAAATATGGTGAATTTAAGGTGTAAAATTTTTACCTGTATTTTGGAAAAATATATAAATGTTCAATTTTACAGTATTTGAAGGGAAAAAATTCCCCAACGAATCTCGATGCCGCAGCCTGCGCCATAATCCCCCCTGTGGGCACCCCTGAATATACGTTTTCTTGGTAGAAAAGGTTTAGCATAAAGAGGCCATAGTGCGGGGGCAAAAAGTGGCAAAATGTGGCTGGGGAACTGCATCCCCCACTTCCCACTCCTCCTAATCGCCGCCACTGAATGTTTGGATTAAAATGAACGTCTTCTTAGGAATGATTTAAAACACACACGGAAAACAAATTATTTGTTCATTGTCCATTAAGTTTCCCTAGGCTAATGAAAGGCTATTTTGACAAAATATCACTCGTCATAAGTAATAAACAAGTAAGATTGAGAAATCTGTTCAGAATTTAAGAGATTATTAGTTAAGTTGCTCTTCGTTTTCTGAAGAACTGTCATATTACTAATGCGAGAAGCAATACACGTATAGTTACATGAACTTATTTTTTGAGGTAACAAAATGATTTAGGACACAAGGAATTCATCGAAGTTGATCATCGTACCAGTAATACTTCATCTATTTTTCATTGGGTTGTATGGCGTGACTATTTCGAACACTGTCAAAGTTATCATTTATGAGGGTTTGTATTTTAAGTGTCATTTGAGAATTTCTAAATAGGATAAGCCACTCATTAGCAATTGAATAATTCTGTAGCTTTTTCCATATATAACTGTTTTACTAAAATTTATTCACTTCGGTATTGTAGTGATTGTTGTGATTTCTTTTTATTAGTAGAACGAATATAAAGTTGATATTTCGTATACCATATTGATATTTGAAGATGACAGGTACATAAAAATTGTACTGAAAAAAAAAAAGGGGGACACTTCTGGAATTTCAATGCAGAGCTAATTAAAATTATATTATACTCTATAGCAGGCATGTCCAACTTCTACTTTTTATTGTCACAACAGACAGTGAGCTACGATTAATCGTTAATCTTTGCAAAAATCTGTACCTACTCAGCCATTATACATTATAGAAGTTGAATTCAAAAAACGTATATTCGTATAATTACAATAGATAACTGCGATCGACCAGCAAACACCCCGCGATCGACTGGTCAATCGCGATCGACGCGTTGGACATGCCTGCTCTATAGCACACTTAAACCCGAAGGTTTATGGCTGCAGCAACACAAGCCTTCCATCTGTCCCTATCCTGGGCAAGATCAATCCAATCTTTCTCATCCTTACCGATTTATTTTAGGTCCATCTCAGCGTTATCCCTCCAGCCTCGTCTTAGCCTTCCTACTGGTCCCTTACCATCAGGTTTCCCAACAAGAATCCTGTAAACTATTCTTTCCTCTGCCATTCGTGTCACATGGCCTGCACATCTAACTAAGTCTTCTTGATTACATTATTCTAATATTAATTAGAATGTCGAAATAATTTATTGCGTTGCTGGTGGAAGTAACGCTAAGATGTTTAGATTTGTTTATTTGGAGATTATTTTAACCATAGCCAGGCCGGAATATACATACGTAGTGGAGGCCCGGAGCTGCAGCCCTCAAGTTCACCCTCAATTCTGATTTAATCGTGATCATACCCTGCATAATTTTGAGCCTCCTAAGCCTACTAGCTGCTTTTAAACATGGAAGTATTAATTTGATCACAGTTTTTGTTTCAACAATGAGAAAAGAGGCTTTTTATGGGTTGATAATATGTGAACATTTCCAGCATAGATAATATTCACAAGTAAAATATACATGTTATGAACACCAGGTTACACTTAAATATTTAATCATTCATATATCCCCGAGTATATGTACTTATTGAATTTGATTGGGTGGGCAATCGGGTGGGCGCTTGTCCACCCGTGCCCACCCCTGTCGCCGTCCCTGAACGCGTCCATTAGACCGAACATCATAGCCTAACAGCCGGAAGGCCAGCAGTCATCTCAGGGGAAGGGGGAAGTGAATCAACGTTATGAGAAATGGTAAAAAACGTATTCAGAATTAAGTGTCACTGTCGGATTTTGTCTCAGCCTACATGTCAAATATCAACAATAATACATTTTATTGGACTTACAGCTTACATGTGGCTGTTTACGCCCAGTTACATGTCAAATATTTGCAAATCTTGTTGCAAGGTTGATATCTACACGTTTGTGTCCAGATGCCTTGTGGTACTTTTGTGCTGATAACTAAAGTATCCGAGGTTCACGTTGTTACAATACGGCTAAAACACGTACAACCACAGTAACAATCTAATGATGAATCAGTAGCGAATATACTGTCCTATTCACAGTTGCAAACTATTTATTGCATTACATGTGTTTCCGGTACATAGATAAACACAGTCGTCGGAGAGCTTGTATTACTACTACTTATATCCCTGCTTTTTCAACCATTTTTGTCACTTGCCTCATAATGCCCTGAATATAGATTATATTATGTGTTCCTTACCTTTGGAATTTTGAGATCTTTCATTTCTATTTTGTCATCTGTTCAGTGTATCACAGACAACTAGTATCAGAAGGACGAAGTGGATAGACTAAATTGTAGATGCCAACTTGGTAACTAGATTTGCAAATATTTGACACGTAAGCTGAGACAAAATTCGATATGACCACTTCCACTTGAATTCAGTTTTTTTCTACCAGTTTTCGTGTCGTTTGTTTACTTCCTGTTAGGTTAAAGAACGCGTTTTCTCGTTTTATTTTACGGTACATAATGTGGCTGATTGTAGCTATGTCATTTTACACAGAATATGAGTGTTCCTGGCAACCCTGGAACGCATCGCTTCAGGACGGGATATGACGTCACAAATGCAATCAAATGTTGTGTGTGGTTGCCGGCATTCAGGCGGCAAAATGGGCTTTTTTGAGCGACTGTAGCGCCGAAATGATAGCACCAACGAGAAAAATGTTACTGAGAAAAGTTGTTTGTTTTGATGTCCTCTATACGTGTCCGTGGTCCGTGGGCGCCATTAAAATGACACCCTGTATATATATATATATATATATATGTGTGTGTGTGTGTGTGTGTGTGTGTGGGTGTGTGTGTGGGTGTGTGTGTGTGTGTGTGTGTGTGTGTAAGCAGCACACCAAGCGCTTGAAGTGGAAATTGCTAGCTCGCAGGATGTTTGGTCGAGACTTGGAGCTAGCTGGGAAGAGGCTCCTGTAGTTTAACACGGTTACAGCTTGGAGGGGAAGAGGGGGCGGGGGGTTCGAGAAAATCTTGCTAGATGGGGGGATGTGATCCCCTGTTTCCCCCTCACTTCGAGCGCAGCAAACACCCCTGGAAAGTTTTGATTTTGTTATTTAGCGTTACTTTTCTTCCACTTCTGGCTAATCGCGAGGATGAGGATGAGTGTCGATAGGATGAAATTCATGAACAATCACATAACAGTCATGCCCAGGCGGGGATTCGAAATCAGGACCCCTGGCGTCGTAGTGCGCTGTGCTAACCACTCCGTTACGGAGGTTAGTGCACCTCTGGAGGGTAGATAGCATTGTACTCGTATTATGCTTCTCATACATAAGTTCTGCAAAATCCTGTAGAGATGAAACTTTTGATAAGTCACTTTTGAGAGCTGTTTAAAGATAGAATTCAAGTGAAAATGATTGACCAATACGTGTTTCGTAATTTTTTCTGTAATTGCTCTGCTCTTGCTATCCGTTTGCCATTCGTTGGGTTGGGTATGCAGCGGTGGTTAGGGAAGCAAATCAGGCTTTATGGCTCTCAAAGTAAACATTAATTTTGTTCCATCCGCGGGTTTATCGTCCCTTGCTCCGCCTTCTTGGACTTACTAAAATAGGAACCGTTTCACATCTTAACTCATATATACGCACAATACAATCTCAACTATCGGTAGTAGTTCCACAGCACAGGGCTAGGGAAGAGAAAACTCGCGGTTAGAAATTGATGTTTAATTGTGGTATGGAGCATTCAACGGAAGCTATTAACCGAAGAAAACTGATCCATGAACTTAAAATGAACAAGAAATCCTTTCACCTTACAATATTCATGTGGTCTTCTCTGCTCTGCGGTGCAGGACAATTTACTACGTTTATTGTTTTACATATTTGAGTATGTGAAGAGCATGCCAAGGGCCTCCTAAAGGCTTGTTCATCCCCCCTTCCCACATCGGGGTTTTGCGGTTTGTAGATCCGGCACTGCATACTTCCAAGTTTTAGCGATTACTTAACTGCATGTTTGCCTTAGAATTGTTTTTCCCTTCCACATGTGTGGGGCTCCCGTTTACCGTGCGGTGAGCTATCATTTGCGAAGCAACTATTTCGGGGCCCTGGGCGAGATTAGAATGTGAGGCCACAATCAGTTCTTTAAATTTGAAATCTCAACGTGAAACAAAATCTTCAAGCATATGTCGGCAAAGATATTATCAAATTTAAACAGTAATAATTAATGATTAAAATTATATTTAATAATTTCACTCGCAGCTAAGAATGATTTATCTGCTTTTCCTGGAGCTGAATTCGCTCACGAGGCGATGACGTTCTCTGTGGATAATTGAGAATCTGGCAACCTTGGCAAATGGACGGGTGATGAAGCTTCACTGTGCTCCGTAATTTTGTGTATTTTTTGCAGTTTTTAGTGAGTTATGGCGACTATTCTAACGCATGGAGAACTGTAAGTACTATAGCACTATATAGAATAAGAATTACTCTCCAAAATGCAGCTTCAATACAGAAATTCAAACAATTTAGCTCGTTCCAGTGGCATACGCGATATGTAAACAAACAGTATTGCCAACCACTACAAGGTGTAACTTAGAGCAAGTTGCTACCCGTTTGATATATTGCAATGAGCTTCTGCGTGGAACGTGTTAAAGCCGTATCAAGGCAGGAAGTGAAAGTTGTATTCTTGTGAGTATATATTAAGTTATGTAATTTAAAATGTGCACATTTAAAAGAAACAGGCGTAGAATGTATGAAATCCAGAGTCAAACATGGTGTTGTAAATCTTGTTCGAAAGCGAGATGAAGTAGTCAGCAACTAGAATCCACCATGCCAGCAGAGGTGCTAACTCTTATTAACGGTAAAATTTTGAAAGCCGTCAAACGTATTTCTTCAAATTTACAGGAGAAAGTACTTACTGGAAATTAGTTTATGTAGACTTTACGAAGGTCTCGGAAATGTTTTTTTTTTCCTCGCTTCATTTATTTTGCCGGTAAATCATGAATTTTTCAAGATTAATGTCTCTCCGATGCACGAAAGCTGTTGCCTTGATGTCCTTCTACTACGTGAACAAAATTTTGCGTGCGTTTGATTATGTAAACCCCGGTCAGTGTTTCCAACCACGCTGTTCTTTTGCAAGAACATGACAATTTTAACTGTTTGCCTAACCTAACCTAACCTTGCCGTGCATGGTTCGTGGGGCTATCCATGAATGGTTCGTGGGGCTATTTATGAATGGTTCGTGGGGCTATCCGTGAATGGTGTGTGGGGAAAGTAGGTATTTTTCGGTGAAGAAGGTTGGAAACACTGCACACCCACTGAACATAGACAACGCTAGTCAAGATTTGCCCGCCATATTGCGTGTAACGCAACGCAAAAACGAACGAACAATAATTACTCGATATGTGGAAAATTGAAGTTATTTTCGTGAAAAAAAAACGGAATCCCACCTTCAAGAATCTTTAGCAATGCAGAATACGTAAGTACGAATGTGAAAAACAAGAAAATAAAGGAATTTCAGCCGTTTGGCGGACACTAAACTTTTAATGGTTCATTTTGATATATGAGATAATAATAAAATAATTGTGTTACGCTTATCAACCTTTCTCAAAGACAGTGCCAATGCTTACTTTTTTAAGCTTCCTTAGTATCCTAAAATCACACGGCTACAGCACGTTTCATTTAAAATTCTAAATATTTGACGTATTTGTTTGAAATCGTAGAATTTACCTAGAATTTAAAGCCTGATAAAAACAGAATGTTGTAGTTTTATCGCCCACAAAATTAGCTCTTTTCATCCATTTTTCTCACTTCTATTTACTACACTTTTTAAAATTTAATCCCATGGTAAGCGGGGCCCTGGGCGGTCGCCCACCCCTTGTTACGCCTGCATGAGTTATTGTGTATGTTCCATTACATTGCGAATACGTTTGGAGATTTCCGAGATGTGTGGAATAGATACAGGTTGTGTGAAACTTTTCCAGATGAGCAAACAGCATTGCAGTTGTTCGTGGATAATTGTTTCTTACCCACATATTGTGCGTGTCCCTATACTCTGGAGCAAGCGAATGCAAACAAGTCTCTGCGCAAATAGGGATGCGAGACGGCTCCACCAATGAACACGTGAGACGGAACGGGATTGCGTGGAGGGGGAAAACGACTGCGGTTACCAGCCTTAGCAGCAGCGTGTACTGCTTAGCTCTGCACACTCGATTCCTCCCCTTCTGTGCCGCTATGCGCGGCCTTGCTTCAGAGATAGCCGGGACAGAGTATTTCGTAGTTAGGTTACGTGCTCAGGATTAGTTATTTTTGGGGGGGGCAGATCTTCGTGGCGGGGTAGTTGGCACAGCCCGTTACGACGCCAAGTGTCCCGAGTTCAAAGCCCTGCCTGGGCATGGGTGTCCCTTGTGAGTGTCTCTTCATAGTCATAAATCTTACGTTTTGTGCCTCTTTTCACATAAAAATCTATTTTTTGAAAATTTGAAAAAGCTAACCTAGTATTTTATATTCAATTCTTTTGCCCTAACGCAGTTTTTACTTTGGTTAGTCTGTTCGAATGCTATCTACCTGAACTTTATTTTCGTTATGAACTATGAAAATAACAAGCTTTCTAATTTGTAACTTGAATATACCAATTCTATACCAATTGCCATGGGGAGGGGGGTGGTTGACGGGCGCGGTTCGACTACCCCTGCGGTGCCAAGGGTGATCCTTTCTCAAGACACCCAAATGTTAATCTCTCTTTCACGAAGTACAGCCTGGACTGTATTGCAGCAAACAGGCACGTATCTAGAAATATATTTCGAAGGGGGTCCGAAGTAAGTGTCTCAATAATAATAATAATAATAATAATATAAATATTGAAATTAAATATTAAATAAAATATGTAAATTTATTCATATTGCATTTTTATTATTACATGAATATGTAATAATATGGTATATGAATTTAGATATATCATCATACATCTAGCTTGCGTGTATTTAAGATTGCCAAAGTTTGCATAGAAAACAAGGAAATTAATGCCAAATAGATAAAGAATCGAATATTTATCGAATAATAAAAAAGGATGGTTTGATCCGGTTGAAAAAAGTAAAGTTCCTGATAAATATTTTATGCATATTATCATGAGTAGTAGTGTGCATAATTCTTCTTTGGTACTGTCCTTCAAAGCAGTATGATCCAAATATAATAATAATATTAATAATAATCCTTGCCTTCCAAGTTCATAGGAAATAAATAACCATCGATTATAGTACAATCGAGTGCAGTATTATGCTGAAAAGTACATTTTAATTATTTTATTTTAGTACTCTGTAAGTCTTTCGGGGGGGAGGGGGTCCGGACCTCCTGGACCCACCCCTAAATACGTCCTTGGTTGCAAACTTACGAGGCTCTGGCATCTGGACTCACAGTCAGTAAAATCCTTTGTGGAGCTTGTATTGTGTTCTGTCTATGTGTTTTGTCCGTTCACCCATCTCGTCTTATCATTCATCCATCTATTAGCCAAGAGTGGCAGAAAATCGACTTAAAATAACATAATTCATTCATCGACGCCCATATCCAGGGGCTAGACCAGATATGTGTTGTCCTGAACTGTAACATTTTCACACGAAGACTCACCGCCGCTTCAAGTATTCACGAAAATAACTTGATACAGTAAGATAAGAGAAATGAAGAACCCGGATCACATTAAAATATGGCACCAAATTCGTACGCCCCTAAGCTTGGGACTAGGGCCCAACCTGGCCCTACTAGCTGTTTGTTCTTGTCAATCAACAGTTGAAAATTGAACATTCTAGTATCCCAGAGGACAAATTTAAGAGAAAAAACGCCAAAGGCACATTAAATTGAAATGTACATTTATGAATATGCCAAAATAAGGAACCAAGTGGATTCAAAACAATCTTGGTGAAAGTTTATTTGTGTACGTTGTCGACAACGTTCAATAGGTTTTCATGATCTTGCAGGGGTTATCGTAAAGCTTTTCGTAGTCAGATTATGAGTTCAAATGCCAGGTAAGATATGAATTTTTGTGTTTGTGGCCTATTTCAACCATTTTATGAACCTCTAACATGCAAAGTAGATCAAACAAACAATCTCTCAGGTCAACTGTCACAGCTGTCTCGAGATGGCTTGATTTTCCACAACGTTTCTCCTATTACAGTGCTTAGGGTTTCACTTGATATCTGCGAGTTGGTTCTTATATAATAATAACATGAAATGTTCAGACTTAAAACAGAAAAATCTAACTTATATTTATAGTTTCGAAGTTAACAGATATTTTGAAAATCGGGACTGCACAGCCAACGGGAAAGATAATAGTAGGAAAATTGCCCATCACGATTTGCATTCTTTCTTAATCTACAAATGAAAACCTTAAATGTCCGACAAGAATTACAGGACAGACTGTAAACAGCTCAAATTTACATGAGGTATCGACTATTATTTACAAAACGAGCACAAGACTGCAACACTGATCAAGTGAGTTTCACAACACCATTTCTTTCATTTTAGAGATGGCGCCACCTGCATACACGTGCACCAGCACGTGGTGTTTTAAGTCCACTTTATGCACAGTAAGGCTAATCGGGACTGGATCTACAGTTTAAACAACCAAACAACAATACAACTCGTGAACACGTCTACACAACGTTACATCTACTAACTGAACTCAGTCGGGTGACGTACTGAAACACACACTACATACCTATAAGAAAACGACCACAAACAAATATCATATTAAAAAACTTTGTAAACCGGGTTTGTTCTGGATTACCGAACAAGCCCGGTACCAGATCCTGCGGATTACATTCTAACTTGCAGGAATGTATCCTATGTATTATGTATTCTTTGATCCAAATAAAGTCACGAGGAAATGAAAACGGGGGAACCGATAATCCGTGGAAAAGACGTTCTGGTCTTTTAGGTACCAGAACACAGGCGCGTGTAGTGTAGTGTATACTCGAATGTATTTGGGTGGAGGCGGGAATCTTCCGGGGGTTCCCCCCTTTCGTAGTTTAAAGTGGGATCCGAACCACTGTGTTCCTTGATAACAAGGCGACGACGATACCATTGTGTCATCGGGGAGGCCCTCACCAGCGAAGAGAATTGGTTTCTTGCCCTCTGGAAGCCTAAAACCTATAGACATTATACGCAAATGAAAAGTCAATTTCTCTATGCATGCTTACAACGCCAGCAAGTTTACAAATACAAGAGGAAGTTCGACAATGGCCTCAGTCCGCACGCAGATGGGTGGAAAGACCTTCGCGGTCGCTCATAAGTGACTGAACATAGATTCCAAATATTCTTCTTCTTGAGAGATTAACTCAGGCTTGAAAATATGTGTGGATCAGCAATGGGTCTATGCTAAAATGCAGCAAACTTGTGCAACTTTACATGTAGAAATTTACTAGGTAAAAAACAAAACACAACCCTCTTATATACTCTGTTGTTTTAAGGAATTGAATTGTGTTTGTGTGAAGCAGATGACGTCCTCTGCTTGTTGAAATTTTTATTTCAAATCATGATTATCACATTGTGGAAAAATAACGGAATGAAAGCTCTGATGGACAATTCCCCTACTATTACTTCTGCCGTTGAGTGTACCTGTAACTAACTTATTATTGAAAATACTCCTGAAAATCCAAGTAAGCTAATATTTAGAAATGCATTTTTTTTATCGAAACAAGAAAAGATTTCTATGTTTTTCTAGGTGGAAGTCAATGTTCGAAAAGCTACTTATTTTTAGAAAACTGATTTACAGTTACTTTGTTTGAAAAGTAATTTTACAGTTACTTTCTGTTGGAAATTTTCTTTCAAACAAATTGCACACAAAAATCAGTGGATCATTAATTTAATTGTAATAATATAAATGTATAAAGATTCATGTGTGTTTTATTTACACAAGTCTTCATACATTTATAAAATGATGGAACAAGGAGCCAGCTTTTCTTGAATGACTCAACCTGAAACAGAATATCAGATGTCGGTGTTGCTAAACAGGAATATTTAAAAAGAGCTAAATCAAACATAACTGGAGAGAGAAAAGACACTCTCAAGAAGCTAGATTTACGAGCTGAAACAATTTGAATCCTTGCTCAACGATGCTCCCAAACCAGGAATTGCGAGTTCGAATACCACAACGTGGAAAGTGTTGGAGAAAATCCATTTGTCAACTTTATCCAATGGTAAATGTTTTGGGCACCCCAGACATGGCATATTTGGGAGACTACGGTTTCAAATCAGTTTTGCTACTGTTAACCAGATGGTAGAAATAAGACACGTGAAAATATGTAATGTAATGAAGGGATCCCGGGTTCGATGTGTGGTAGAGGAGAGGCACATAGTGGTTCGGATACCGCTTTAAACGGTAGATCCAGTCCCGATTAGCCTATCTGTGTATAAAGTCGATATAAAACTTATACTCATAAAAAAGGAATCAGTTCCTATCACTGCCGATGTCCATAGCGAAGAGAAGTGAAATCACGGCCTTTCAACCTTTTGTAGTGGAGACGAGGGGTGGGGAAGTAGAAATGGAAATCTTCCGTTTACCTTTTGGCGGCAGCCTCTACCTGAAGCCGGTTACATGAATAGGCTGCTAGAGTAGTAGCTCCTTCCAGCCTACCCGCTGATCGTACCGACCGAGGGGTGAGAAGCCTGTTAAAAAGTGTGTTGCGTATGAACTGTGGACAAACAATAAATATTGCGATTTGAAAATAATAACTGCGAGATCGCTTGATCTATCACTGCTACTCCTTGTAGCCCTGTGAATAATTTTGACCTCGTGGCTTTTAGCGAAAGGTTTAGTTTCTGTAAATGCCAATAGAGTGTACAGTTTGGTTCTTACGTCATCCACCCACATGTAATTAGAATGACTCACTTCACTTCCAGCAGGCCTACACATTGCTACCTTTTTAAATGGACACCCGAAGTGACGAACGAGTTCTACAAGAGATAGGATTTGACTACACATAGTGGTGTCGGTTTGATTTACGTTTAGTAGTTAATCGTTTAACACTATATTTTTAGTTTGTTTTGTTGAAGTCGTACTAGTAATTATTTTTCTATGTTGAGCTCCATTCGAGTGATCGTAATATCCGCCAAAAAGGGCTATCTATTAACAGACACAATTTCAGAATTAATAATATTATACGTATATTAAATGAATATTTTTTTAATGATACGAGTTGTGGAATATAATACACTTTCAGAGAGAGCCTCTTGTCGCATTGGAAGAATGCAATTATTAATGATAATTGAATGTTACTGTTAAATATGAAATGGATCTATATATTTATGAAAATTATTGTAAAATTCCTCGTGACAGTTTGAGTTTAATTATTGTTGTTAAGATTCAAGTAATTAAGATCGCTAATAAACTGTCGTCGATTCCAGTGCTTTTTCATGCCCTTGATAAAAATAATCAGGGCCGTATCAAGGTTTGTGGAGACCCCTGGGCAAAATGTTTTGTGAGGGCCCCCCATTTTTTATATATTTTTTTACTAGCAGCTTTATTAACTCAATATGTTAACCAACAATTTTCAGCAGTTGAAATGGTGGACCTGATTTTAGAATCGGTAGTCATTCACAATCGAACATATCGCAGATACGTTTGCAGGGAGAATAGCGCAGTAAAATAAAGTTACAGGACGAAAATTGTAGCGCTATAGCAGCAGTAAAATTCTGGGTCTAAATGTCTACAGTATATTATGAAGAGTGAAAACCGTAACTACAATATATAGTAAATACTAAGGGAATTCAGACGGAAACAGAGAACTGAGCAGTAGACTGTACTTACGTACATAATTTATTATAAATGATATTATTTACAATTAAGAGTAAATATGTCACTACATATGCACGGTCCATCTACTGGACAATATTACCGACAGGTTTATTGTGGAAATTGTAGTAACTACAATTTCTTCAAGAAAATTCCCAAAGTCTTAACACTTATAGTAGACACACTTTCTTGCATTTTTCACCGAAAATTCATCTACTATATATATCATCGAAGTCCAATTCACGAAGAAGTTCATGTTCAATGCTTAATAAACAAAGATTGGATAAGCGATCCTGTCCCATGGCCGCACGAAGTCTGTTTTTCACTAATTTCATTTTTGAGAAAGATCTTTCTCCGCTGCAGTTTGTTACCATTAAGACCAAATACATTCTAAAGAGAATTTTGACATTGGGAAATGTACTGCGGAACGGGTCCTTACATACAATATTATACGTAGACAGTTCCATTGGGATGTCTTCCTGATGTTTGACATTGCTACTGCTTACTAGGTGTGCAAACTGTATCAGCTCATTCTCTAGCGAGGGTTCCAGATCCTCCTCGTAGATGCTCGCGAGCTGCAGATGTAATTTGTGATGGAGTCGCCACTGCAAGTTCATTTAGAATACTGAAACTCTTTGCGACAGTTTCATAGGGAAAAATCCTGTCTGCGAGTGATGAGGCGATTTCATCAATCACTGGTAGAAAACTTTCCACTCTGGAATGTTCACTAGGCGAGAGGTGGATTTGAGGTTCATTTTCATAGTCAAGAGGATTCAGTCGGACGTTTCTCACCCGCTGACGTGAGTGTTCCTTATTGTACTCTTCTGTGCCACTTCTTCTTCTAACTATCTCCTTATTTTCAGAAAACGAGTTCCTTTTTGATTCTACGAACTTCTTTGAAGATCTCAAAATGTCAATGGCACACTGAAGAACCCACCTTGGGTCCTGGAGTGTTTTGCTAGTAGCATTAAATCTCTCTAAAATGTCATTCCAGGAGACGGCTAACAATGCGATTTCCAGGGACGACATCTGTCGTGGGAGCCCATTCGCTTCACTTCTTACAATCCCCTTCTCTTCTTTGTCATTGCCTATTTCGACAAGAGCTTCCTTAAATTTTTTGTAACCTTGGACTATGGCTTTTGTGGCATCTGCTCTATATTCCCACCGAGTCTCACTTAAACTCTTGGGAACATAGTATTTCCCTTCTGCTTGTCTTGACTTATCCAACAATATTTGATAATGGTGAGGTGATGCTGTGAAGAACACATAAAGCCGTTGTACAAAATCGAAGAAATGAACAGCTGCAAGACATGCATTAGCCGCTGCTTTCCCTACCAGATTCAAAGAGTGGGCCGAAAGGAAACAATCAACTCATTCCGGCGTCCGTTAGCTTATATTAGAACGGTTCACAAAAGCACTGCTTAAAGTTAGGTGTCCCGTAGTTCACTGATGCACCGAGAGAGAGAGCGGTAGTATCTCCACATTTTTTTTCCCTAGAAAAACTCACAGTTCTAACAGGCCTCCCGCACTGGTGCAAAAATCCGAATAAGGTTAATTTCGGAATTCATTTGTTCGTGCATGAATTAACCAGCTACCAGTCGACACCACCATCGATGCTAAATCCTAATTTTCTCATTAAAAATTTAGTTTATGTATCTATTAATCAATGATGATCACTTGTACGTGATTTTGTATTTTATTAAATGCCTTTCCCTTCTTAAACCTGTATAAGAAAAATCGTATTTTTAAAGTCAATACTTCTACATGACGTAACATCGTTCCATATGATCTGTCATGGACGTACACTAACTATTTTAATAAGGATGTAGAAGAACAAAAAAATAAAAACAATGGCTTATTGTGCAGCTTTTTATTGTAAAAACTGTGAGAAGAGGAATCCAGAGCTGTGTTCGTGTTCTGTCATATCCTGAAAGGTTAGTTATTTATGAATTCTGTTCGCTCTTTATGTAAAAATAATTTCCATAAAGTTAGTTTCCACGGAGAATAATTCCTAGCATGTCTTCGTATTCTGTATTTTGCTTCATTTAAGGCCGTACTAAAGGCAATTTTGTGGTAATTTTTCGATAACAGATGGCAGCACCGTTTGCCATGGCAACCGAGGGCCATGTTGCCAGATCTCCGCGTAATCAAGGTAGATACATACAGGTTGGTCGATTAGGGTACTCCTTGATGAGATATGACGTCACGTTGGTTAGCAGATTTTATTGAAAAATCTAAGTAGATGTGGAGCAACGTAATTGTTTATCATGAGATTTTAGTTGTATGTTCTTATTGAAAAAAAAATACAACAATTTATCAGCAATGCAAGATAGTAATAGTCGTAATAGTAATATAAAATCCCTTGTATTGTATTATGTATTTCTTTTAATATTTCGAAAGCAGAAGAGAACATACAAAGATAGCTGTAGTTAATTCAAACACGAAATGCATAAAGTAAGAAGAGTAATTGAAATAATTGAAAACATTTTGCAATTACATTTGAAGCGAATGCTGCATTGACTGTAGAATTCACTTTATATGACAGTACTTGAACATATTTATATCTTTTATCGGTGACGTTAGAAGAATTTCAGTGAACATCTTGTAAATATTTATAAATATTAGCGCTCTCTAACGATCCTTAATCTTTTATCCTTCAAGTGAATAAACATGTAATTCTGCACCCTTATTTTTACTGAGTTTTAATATCGCGATTTTGAAAGAAAAATGTCAGAAGAATCCTGGATACACAATAGAATACATATTTGTTATTTTTATAATAGTTCAATATTAAATACAGTTTTGTAGCGCATCTAATTTATTTGCATGTCATGTCACCACACAATGTCCTGTTTCATAGTTCTTTACGGATTTGGTGTATTCTGGTTTTCAGTTCTGGTTTTCAGCTGATGTAGAATGTTTGGAAGTATCAGTAACATTTTCAAGTAACAGTAATTGTAACTCAGTTATTTTGCCACCTAACTAGTAAGTTGTACAATTACTTTACTGCATGGAATGAAATATTAACTTGAACGAAATGTTCTCCTCAAAGAATTGGTAAATTGACGATTATTAAAGCCGTCCCCCGTGGCGGAGTGGTTTTGTCGACCTCCGTGGCGAAGTGGTTAGCAGAGCGCGCTACAACGCCAGGGGTTCTGGGTTCGAGTCCCGGGTAAGGCATGGGTATTTGTGTTCGTCCAGTTGATAAGAAACAAAGAAAAATGTAAGAATTGAAAAGTGTAAAAGTGAGAAAATGAGTGAATGGTGGGGGATACCTCCGTGTAGGGGGTATTTCCTTTTAAAAAAAAAAAGAGTGGTTAGCACATCGCGTTACGACGCCAGGGGTCCCGGGTTCGAATCCTGGCCTGGGCATGGATGTTCGTGAGTGTCCATTCATCAATTTCATCATATCCACTCATCTCCGTCATCGTAAACTAGCCAAAAGTGACACACAAAAAGTGAAGTAAAATAAAGCAAATCAATCAATCAATCAATTGATGATTATTAACATCTCGAGACCATGAGGACAATTTTGTATTTTTTTCGTCAAGAGCCAGGATGTATCCCAAGTTTATTTGTATTAGAACACTTACCATATAAGACTACATACATAATCTCCAACAATCCTCATGGACAGTAATTTTATAGTTCAACAAAAATTCTAAAAAAATAGTTGGTTTGCTCAACAAAATGAAATGAAATGTTAATCGTCATTGCTTTGTAACAGAAGTTTACTGTGAATTTTATTGCGTCAATGTTTGTACATGAAATGTAAGAAATAAGTTATAATTTCATGAAACTTAATGCTTAGCATTTAAGATGAAACAAATCTAGAGTAAAGTAACTGTAATAATACCTATGTCAAGTACTTTCTAAGAACAGTAATAACAGTAATTATATGCGAATTACTTTCTCAAGTGATTAACTCGGAGTTACTTTTAAAGAGTAACTATTCAAACACTGCTGATATATCATCGAGGGAAGTTGAGCCTCCACAATGGCAAAGTGGTAACGTAATCGCCTTGCAATACAGGAGTCCCAGGGTCGATAGACGGTGAGTGTACAGTGATCGTAAAATAAAAATGGGACAACTAGATCCTGAAAGTCTCCCTTCTCTGCAGTGCGTCTTGTGTGTTGTCTAAATCTACGGCGATGAGTGAATTGTAATAGCAAATTTTCAATGGCAAGTTCTGTCACTGCCGTTGAGTTAGGCAACACACATAACGCATTGCAGGGATGCAGATATTTCAGAATATAGGTGTCCATTTTTATTGCCGGTGACTGGATATAGTGGCTTGGATCCCACTTTAAACTGTAGGTCCAGTCCCAATTAGCCTTTCTGTGTATAAAGAAGATTTAAAAAACATATTTCGAGGGAAGATACAATACAGTAATAAATACCATTAGAATAGAAGTTCAATAGCTTACAAAATAATTGTATACAGGGACTACTAAAACTAGATTTTCGGGATATATGAAATCATATTTACGTTGTTGTTTCAATGCATATTTATTATTTTTCTTTATCGTACCCTGTAAAACATTATTGCGTTCTCTGAGAGCAGTGTTGGCGATTGGGTTCCAAAACTGGGAGAGGGCAGGGACACTTTAATTTCCATTGGTAGATGAGGTTTTGTATAGTATTGGGGTAAAAGTGGGGGCCATCTGCCCCTCCCCCTAATTGCCGCCACTGTCTGAGAGATATGCTTTTTGCAAATCATCATCGTATTCAGGATGAAATTTGTTTCCTTAGGATTTTTGAAAATACCTCTAAAAATTTAAACTTGCAAGAATATCAATAAATGCGTACCAATGCTGGACAGACAAGACAAGTAAGTCACACCCCTGGCACTGTTTTTTTTCTCCTGTTTCCCCTAATATACAATTTACAATTGATGACCACTTGCTATCAGATATTATTAAGGCTTGAAACATAATTTCTTGAGCATATTTTGGACTCTTGATTTCTAGTAAATCATCACCATTCAATCAAGTGTCTACGCTAGCAAGCAAAAATGTATGTACTCTTCCATGTAAAGTTCAAACAGTCCAGTTTGTTGATTTACAGTATATTCCGTAGAAGCTTATACACCAACTGCCATGGTACGCAACTGCCATTGTCGGTCCAACCTACCGTCCTTTTGTACAAATTTCAATAGTGCTCTTTACTATTGGTAGAAGACACTTCGATTAGTTTCTCAAATGCTCATCTGCAAAGGGAACAAATAAAAATAGTTTTAACATCGTATATGAGACTATGAACTTACAAAACATGTTAAAAATATTGATATTACATTGTTACAACCTTAGACAAGTTGAGTTAATAATGGAACTTACAGATGTTGAGTAAATGGATTTGAAAATAATGGATCCAATTGGCACTATAATGCTTAACGATATCGTCCTGTTATTAAAGGGCAGTTTGGTTCACGATATGAGCTCACTTCAATGATCTAACTTTATAATGAATGTTAAATATGATGAGCCTAAAACAGAAATTGGCAAAATAATTGTTAGAAATATTTTCATAGTAGAGTGATGATTGCAACGCTATATGGAGTGAAGTTCCTCCAGGTTCGAATCCTGGTTCCATGTATGTATTTAATCATTATCTTTGTTCAAATCATCCATTTTTATCAAATCATTATTCATCATCATTGTTTCAAGGAGCAGAAGTTGGAGGTAAAATAACAGAAATACATTATGAAATGGAAATTCAGTTCCTACTATATTTTTATTTGAATTATTATAGTAGGCCAGCCAAGAAGCAAAAAAGCTTAAAAAAACTTTTATCTGCATGGAATGTTAATAATAGGCATCCACGTAAAATCAATCAGTCATAGGTCTGAGAGAAAAACTAGTCAAGCTTCAAACTCACTGGTATTTGAAGTAAACTATTTAGTACAAACGGCTACTAAAATCCAATCTGATATTGAACCAAATATACGTAGCATAATCAGGACAAGTTATGATTTCTATGAAGCTCTGTGTCATTCCCAATTAAATTATTGCCCTTGTACTTGCAAGTATGGGAACATTTATCTATACCGGTACTCATTTTAGGAAAAAGGATCAAGGGCTGTGAAACAACCGTTTTACCAAGAAGGGGCATTGGCTGTGACGCGACCGTAGGGCAAAAGAGACCCTCTTTTGATGCAACTTTTGGACAAGCGGGGGCCAATAAAAATTCTGCAAAGTTAATTTGTTGGGGCTGCCGTAGTGAGGGCCATAAACTTCAGGAATGTCAACAGACCAATAAAAGGAACCAATCCTCTGGAAAGGGAGGTCAGCAGCGTCCCCAAATAAACCTTCTGTCGCCCGCCGGGAGAAAACGCAGAAACAAAGGCCGTTTTTTGAATGGAGAAGGCTGTTTTCAGCAAGATCTCGAACCTCTCATTCAATGTAAGATTAACAACAAACGCTTTGTATTATTTGCAGATACGGGAGCTTCAGCTTCTACGCTAAGTTTGGAAACAGCCAAGTTGTTAGAGAGGGATGGGAATAAATTCATGAAAACGAAAAAATGGAACATTTCATTAGCTGTGGGCAGCGTTACGTCGAAGGGCGAGATGTATGCTACTGTTTGTATTAATAACATGAAATTTAAGCATAAATTTATCATCCTTGAGAATTGTTTCCGTGACATAATCGTTGGAAGGGATTTTTTGAGGCAGAGTGGGATAATTTTGCACATTGAGGACAACGGTTGGTCGTTCAAGGATAGCGACGTGATTTACACGTTCTCGAAGCGTGCATGTAAACGAGAATTTGCTGTTACAGTTATGCAGAGAAATAACGTGGTACAGGAAAGGAATAACTCGTCAGATCCCTCGAGCCTGGATGGATGCAACACACATGCACATGAGAATAGCGGGAAGTCTACGAATGAGGATACGGGCCAATTAGTGGATTCCCAAGGACTCGAACTTCAGAAGACTGCAAACGCTGGTGCATTATGCTCTCTGAAAATCTCGAAAGAGGTAAAGAGAAAACGGAGGAAGGGAATAAAAAGGGAATGCAAATTTCCTCGAAAAAATTCCATTTCTACTGACGAGAAGAACCATTCATTATCATTGTTGCCTTCTGCTTTAGAGGACAATGAAAATGATGAATTACTGGTTTCTAAGAGGCTACAAAAAACTTCATCGCTTGTTTCGGAGCAAATGAGAGACAGTTTGTTATCTCATATAATGAAACAACTGAAGGGAAAGCATTTCTCTGGGAGTAGGAAGTATAAGGAGAAAGTTGCTAAGTTGGCCAATCTGTCGTTTTTGGATGAGGAGGGAGTTTTGTGCAGGAGGATAGACTGCAAGCAAGATCCTAAGGGAACAGCCAAGATATGGGTCCCGTTGAGTTTGAAATCTCAAATATTGACGTCACATCACGATTCTGAATTTGCAGGACACAATGGGAAGCAGAAAACTTTGTCGAAAATCAAGGAGAAATATTCGTGGCTTGGAATGACACGAGATATCGCTCGCTACGTCAGAAGTTGCGTTCCCTGTACTGTTTCCAGCAAAGAGAAGACAGAAGAAGTGAGGCTGAAATACAAGAAAGCGAGGCCAGCCATACTTCAGGTGTTCCCGGAAGAAGAGAACGAGATCAAACGTAGGCCATGTAAATTTCGCATCGGAGACAAGGTGTGGCTGAAAGAGCACACTACATCTGGTAGATTGCGTGGCGTTAATGGTGAACTTGAAACGGAACACTCAGGTCCATGTTTAATGTCTGGAAGGATTAAAGAAGATACTTTCAGGGCAAAGAATGGGAAGGATTGTCCGATTGTGTAAGCTGAACCAGGCCAGTTGTCCAGCCATAAACCACCAGCTTTTGCTGCGAGGTGGAGGGACAGAAAACAGCCAAGGGGAGCCACGCGACAACTCCTAATGAGGGTTAGGAAGACTACCGTCGGGCCGCCTAGCCAGCAATCCCAGCTGTCATAATAGCCGACCGCGGATCTTCTTTTATTTGTTATTTTTTATTTAGTTTTCATTTGTATATAACTTACCCCCATTTTCTACATTTTCACAACACTGTTTATTTATTTGCGTGTCTCCAAGTTGTAAACAGAAAGATACATTGTGGATTTAGATTCGAGAGTTGAACCAGGGACTCAGTTGGGAGTCGAACCAGGGACTCGGCTGGGAGTCGAACCAGGGACTCAGTCGGGAGTCGAACCAAGGGACTCAGTCGGGAGTCGAACCAAGGGACTCAGTCGGGAGTCGAACCAAGGGACTCGGTGGAGAGTCAAACCAAGGGACTCGGTGGAGAGCCAAACCAAGGGACTCGGTGGAGAGTCAAACCAAGGGACTCGGTGGAGAGCCAAACCAAGGGACTAAGTGGAGAGTCAAACCAGGAACCAGAGAAAACCAACTTCAAGGAAGATGCTGCCAGGAAGACTTCATCCTAGAGAGGATACTTCAGTGGCGGACTTCACAAGGAAGAGGATGCTTGGTGAATCTGTGAACATTGTGGACAATGTAATAAAGTGAATGAACTAGTGACTATTTCATCTTTCAGATACTCTGAGAACAGTTGAATATCTTTAGTGTGTGTTGGGTAATTGTGTTGGATGATTTTGTAAATATGGTGATTATGTTTTGAGTGTATTGTTTTTTCTTGTTCCTCTTGAAGGGGGGAACTATGTAACGGTCGGATTGACCATTACTGGTTTTGGTATATTGTAATAATTAATTGCTGGCCAGCTACAAGGTGTAGGGTTAAGTAATATGCTTCCATGAGTGTACTTTTATGTTATTATTGCATGTAAGTGTATATTATTGAATTGTGCTTTGCTGGATGTTAGATTCCCCTGTTTCTTACCTCCCCGGTTGGGGGAGCTAGCAGTCTTTCAAGAGACCGTTGTAGTGGAATTTTCCAACGCTACGGGGTCCACGTCCACGGACGTTTACCCCGGCTATAAAAAGAGCCAGTGGGCTTTAGCGAAAAAACAGTGTTTCCCCATTGATCGACGAAAGAGGAACGTCTCCTCAAGTTTAGTCCACTTATGGTGGCTAGACTGGATAAAATACTGTAGCATCTGGTTATGCCAGCCCCTGTTGCTGTCCCAAGTCCCCTTTTAGAGAAAGCTTTGATTATGTGGATATTTCCGTATTTGATTAATTGATGCCCAAAAGAAAGAGAGAAGGCGTAAGGAAACGCAAATTGTAACGGAATATCATTTAAGCTGAGGATAGGCCCACCGAGATAGTTTTGCTAACTCGGTGGTAAGGGAAGTGCCGATGGTTATGCCATAGGTGCGCATATATATTATTAGAGATTTGGTAATTTGATCTATGCAAGACACTCATGGAAACGCTCTGTAAAATATGTATATATATAACTACGTAAAATAAACCAATATATCCTACGAGAATGTTATAATTTCAAGAACTACGGTACTGTCCATTTAACCAGATGTATATTCACTTGCTGTATATGTGTAAACGAACCAGGGACATACAAATATAAATTGTTATGTGAAACCCCCCTTTTGTAATTCCGACGCAAATATAATCTGCTCGCTTGGCACCCAGGGTGAGGTGAAAGGAGAGATTGAGGGATGAAAGTAGGAAGTAATCCAGAGGGCCGGATAGAAACGAGGGAAAGGGGGGCCGACGACTCTCACAAACTGTTCTCTTCTTCTGGAGTATTTCAACATGTAAATTCATTCTTGGTGAAGTATAACATGTCACCATAGTGAGTGTCCGACCAAGAAACCTATCAGTATGACACAATGGTTTGTCTAATGGAATTTCATTAACAATATTATGATAATATTCAATACAGTGGAAATTATTTGATGTAGGGTTTTAAGGATTTCTTATAGTCTTTTACTTTATATTCCATATGCTTAATGCTAACAATATAATTTATATGTGTAATTGGAAGTAAGATGCTTAAAATAAATTTTGGGACTTGTAGGCATAATGACCATATTGGGCCATTCAATGTATGTGAGGAGGAATCCTCTTATCTAATATCCTTACTTGAGTTTGAACTGTTCTTTTAGATCTACTTTATGCACAGGAAGGCTAATTTGGTTGAAACTACCGTTTAAAGTGGGATCCGAAACACTATGGGTCTCCACCGGGTATCGAACCCATACCTGAGTTAAAAAATGTGTGTGAAGAGCCCCTTGAGAAAGGTTGAAAGTGAAATGTTATAAAGACTTGCAAAGGATATACACAAAACTACGAACTTCCTCAGAGACAGTATAAGAGCCCAGCTCTTCTCAAGAAGGTAATGACATTTCTTAAAGTGCTTTCATTATCTCCCAACCTGGTCAATAATTGGTAAGATCAAAAGTTTGAGGAAAGTATAATCTACACATTAGGTAGGAATAAGCCAATCACTTAACATTTAGACATGGCACATTGGATAGTCTAGCCCTTGCAGCAAATCATCATGAGTGAGACACCTATGTTCAATACGAGGCCAAGTTAAATTTACTTCTTGATGGAAGGGATGATATGAGAAACATGCACCAATGATCGACCTGATAGTGTGAAGCTTGAAATAATGATTATTTATTAACTCTTTATGTTCACTTTCTTTTAGACTGACTAGAAACATGTGTGACATTATTTAGAACTAGCAGGGATTTTGTCAATATGGCATCCACTATGAGTGAAATGTTGCTGTTCATTGGTTCATTTCCAAGTGACATATGTCACATGTCACTTTGGTGTGAAATCTCTCTAAATTGCAAAAAATACTGTTGGTTTCTTTGTCATCAGCTGGAAATTTGCACATTTCTTTTGTTTTTTAATTAGCTTTAAAAAATTAATGTGCAATATTTATTCTGAATGCATGGATTGTATCATCTTCAGTACTGTATTAAGTATATGAATATATAAAATACATATCTGTGCAGGATAAGATCTTTCAGTGGTGTATTTTTAATTCCATTGTGTGTGTGTTTAGGAGTGGGGGGCTGGGAGTGTGCTTATCTAGCTTGATCCTACATACTCAATGACTGCTTTGTTTTTTATTCTAAGACATTCATATTTCGAGTCCAGATTTTTGTGTAACTATGAAATATGTAATGCCATATGATGAAATTGTAGTCAATATGTAGAGTGGTTCCAGTACGTAACTTCGAACAAAACTCGCTTGTATGACATATTCCTACTCCCATTCTAGATTAAAAATTAGGGATTTTTGACAAATACTAAAATGAATAAGCATGCAGTGATTAGTTAATAATATATCTTACAAACATTCGCACGTTTTTAGAAATGGGTTGAAATTACTCTCATGCAAACCAGAAAAGTGAAATATCATACAACTTTGATTGATTGATTGATTTGGTGTTTTATGTCAACTTTATTCACAGTAAGGCCAATCGGGACTGGAACTACAGTTTAAAGTGGTTGCTATATAGCCATTCTAGGTTAACTTGTGTAAGGTGTGACCTTTTCTTACTCTATTTTACCATAACTATTCATTATCACCATCATAGTAGTTTTTACAGAGAAATAGACTGATAGAATTAAAACAATTACAATTTTATTCCAGAAATTATTCTGTTTGATAACTTCCCCAATGAGCTGTGTCACTCATAACTATTATTTTATTCTATTCTCTCATGGCAGATGGCACTGAACTAGTTTCTATGTCGTATTGTCCAAAATACTATTTCATCTACAGAACACTGAATGTAAGTTGTGATAGAAATTAACTGTAGTGTAAAATATTTACTTTCATCTACAGCATAACATAACCCATGGTTCTACAGAATAGTTTCTCAACCTATAGGGTGCGATCCACTCCTGGGTCCTGAGGGGACATTTGGTGGGTCGGGAAGTTGGGCTCGAAACTTTGTTAACTGGGTCTTAAAAACCCATTACCTTAAATTACTTAGATATATTGTTTTAACAATTTAAATTCAGGCCGTGTTGTTGTAAAAGAGCAAATATATGATTATAGACTAGGTGCACACCCCTACAAAGTAATTCCGCTTGTTTCCATCTTATGGGTCCCATGAAGTGTAATATCCTTCAAGGTGGGTCCCCGACTGAAAAAGGTTGAGATCCACTGCTCTACAGCCCTGGAAGGTCCTTGGCCTATCAACTGACTGCCAGTCTGCCTCCCACAACCCTACCTAGAGGTGTGGAGATCTTCAACCAGTAATGGGGGACGTAGGGTCAGCACATCGAACCCTCAGCTGTTATAGGAGATTTCCCAGACTGGGTTACGCTACTCACTTGAAGGTCCCCAATTTTCTTAGGATGGTGGTTAAGTTTGGAAAACAAGTACTGACTGACTATATGTATATATATCTTTTATTCCAGTATATTTCATACCTACAAGCCGCCAGCCGATTTGTAATGGTTTCGTTAGATGAATAGCGTTAATGTTCCATCAGTAGTTTTTAATATACGTTTTATGATTTATTCTTATTTCCTGAGACAAAACCTTCGAATCCTGTCTTTTGTTTCCCTGGCATTTTCAGCATCAAATCCCCCCCCCCCTCTCAGGGTACTCCACTGATATCAATTGCAGAGAAAGTGGATGCATTTGTCTTTCGTTTTATGAGGCCATAGACAGATGAATGGAATTTTCTACGTTGGTAAATCAGAAGTGTCTACATCTTGTGATTGAATATAGTAGGCCTACACAAGGGAGAAAATTACAGTGACGGCACCAGAAACAGATGCTGGTATTAAGTATGCTGTATCCTGCAGATTGCCACCCACGTTAAACTGTGCAGCAATTGTTATGAAGAGAAAGAGACAATTTGGGAAATGTTGCAACATGGCTCGAGCGCCCTTTAGAACACTTTGGGTAGCGCAATGATCTGCTCACCCCACCCTTCCATTCCTGCTTTTATTTTCTGTTAATAATTCGGGACATATCTCGTAAGGTCGTAGTATTTATTTTATTTAAGTTCATAAAAATGTTATACAAGGATAAATACCATTGTTCGGTTAATGCAGGGGTCCTGGGTTCGAATCCCTGTTAGAGCTTTCTTTGTGTCATCAATTTTTCATAGCATCGTCGCGATTAGCCTAAAATTGGAAAAATGCGACGCTAAATAAACAACGACGAGGGAGGGGTAAAAGGCATTGATCTACGAACATAGTAATCGCCGTAGAGTTTACACAAGATACAATTGCGATTTGCCCAAAATGTCAGAAAAGCAACGCATAATAGGGAGAATACGAATTAAAAATACTTATTACCACAGATAATACACGGACCATTTTCCATGCACAACGGAATGATTTACGTGCTGGAATTTCAGGAACTTGAAATTATTTTCGTATGTTGTGCTTCTGGGCTACTTATTCTGTATATCTCGTAACTTAGATGTAGAAATCATTCAAACGTAACGTGCATTAATTGAACAATGGTATTTATCCTTGTAGAACATTTTTATGTACTTAAATAAAATAATGAATACGACCTTACGAGATATGTCCGAATTATTAGCAGAAAATAAAAGCAGGAATGGAAGGGTGGGGTGAGCGGATCATTGCGCTGAGATGCATTCAACTGTCACTGCCAAGAGTAAGATATGATTGGCGGAGAGGTTGCTATGACAACGCTGTACGTTTCGAAACAGCCGTAGGGTGGCTCCACATGTCCGGTTTGGTATACGCACAGATTACAAAGGAGAGATAGGAAGTAAGCGATCTTATTAATCTGCGGTTCTAATACGATGTTATTAACGAAAGAAAGTTGTGTACTTCATAGGATTATTTATTATCTTAATCGTATCTGAGAATTTATTGTTTGAATAAGTGTGCCTTATTTCCACACCACAGCCAAATCAATCCATGGTATAAAGTATCCGAGCTTCAGATATCTACAAACAGATCGACTGAGAGCTGCGCTACAATTGGATCCAGAAGAGTGTAGACTACTAAAGGTAAAGGTAAAGTGTTCCCCTGTGCATAGCACCACGCCATGAAGGCGTATAGGGGGTGTGAGGGTAACGCCCCACACTTTCTTGATCCGGTCGTGAGTGGGGGTGATGTGATCAGCATCACGCCCCTGACCGCCTTTACCCCCCAGGGTTTCCCCCAGGTACCCATGTTATTCGACGCTGGGTGGGCGCCGGGGCCGCTTTCACCGTTAGAAAAGTTCCCGGATTTGAACCGGCCGGGGATCGAACCCGGGACCTTGAGCATGGTAGTCAGACGCGTTACCGACTGATACACTAGTATAATACTACAGGCAAAATTACTGTTTGGTATATTATAACTTTTAGTTTCTTAGATATTAAACGAGAAGACAAAAGTTTATGAAGAGAGAAGTAACATGCATTTCCTGAATTAAGCCTACTTTTTATTTCCTCTTTAATATAATTTTCATTTGTTAATATTACTCTTAAGTATTTGAATTTGGAAACTGGTTCAAACGAGTTGTTATCAATAATTAGATTTTGATTATTACCTAACACTTGGTTTCGGCCTGTAACCATATATTTAGTTTTCTCTTTGTTAACTTCCAAACCTATCTCTTTAGCAGTTGTGAAAAATATTTTAGCATTATTCTTAATTGTATTCACTTCATCCCCCAGTAAGTCTACATCATCTGCATATGCTAACAACTGAGTCACACCATTTAATTTTAGTCCTTCGTTAGTTTCTTTTACCTTCCTAACAGCATATTCTAAGGCAAAATTAAAGAGCAATGGAGATAATGCATCTCCTTGTTTTAACCCATCATGAATTGTAAATTTGTCAGACACATTAACACCCACACGAATTTTACTTTCTGTTTCACTGGTGCATACTTTTATCATACCGTAACGATCGTTACGATACTAACAAGCTTCTTAGGTATTCCAAACTCTACTAATATATTATATAATTTATATATTTTGACCGAATCATATGCTTTTTTGAAATCAATGAATAGCTGATGGACATTTTGATTATATTCCCACTTTTTTCAAGTGTCTGTCTAATGTGAAAAATTTTATCTGTAGTTGATCTGTTACGTTTAAATCCACATTGATAATCACCTATAATTTCATTAGCATATGGGGTTAGTCTTGTTAAAAGAATCGATAATATTTTATATGTTGTTGAGAGTAGAGAAATTCCACGGTAATTATTGCAGTTCATTTTAACACCTTAACACCACCTCAGAAGAACAGGCTAACTACGTATTACGTACTCAATTATGTAATTGATTACTTGTATTATCTGTTTATGTATGATTGTATATATGATAATTATATTGGTTGTTTGTTCTTTCTGTAAAGCAATACATTGCAACGTCCCCCCGGTTGTACACCAGCCGTCACAAAGTTAGTCCGCCAATCCTTTAGTCGGGAACATGAGAATCTTTGCAAATCATCAGGGCTTGCTGGGTACAAAAGAAACACAACACAGTATTCAAAGTTAAACGGAGTTTTACAATCTCTTATATTTCATAATCACTTACCAATAAAACACCAGAACATTCAATACTAACGTTGGGCAATTCACTCACATATAGCGAAAGTCAAATTACATAATTAATTGTTTACTTTCAACTTATCGGCAAGAAGAAAACTCGAAAAACCAAAATCTATACTTCAATTCTCTCCGTTTCACCTTCACCTGTTTTTCAAACTCAGTCTGTCGTCAAGTGAGGAACATTCAGGTGGGTTCACTTCCCCTGCTGAGATGAGAAAGTGACGTCAACACGAACAGATTTTGACATATTTATAAACATATATAAAAGTTCCAACTACAACTGTATCAGTCTAACTATAATTGTCTGTGACAACTTGCACATTATTTGAAGTAACAAACATTTTCAAATCTTAACTTCTTACAAATATAAAATCTTAAACTCTCAGGTTCGTTACAATTGCCCCTCGTCCGGGGAAAATTTTTTGAAGAAATTGTAATTTACAAGTTCTGAGAAAAATTTTGAGTATACCATGAAACTTTAAATACAGAAATTATCTTGACACTAAATCAACTTCACCAACCAATGCTTGTCTGTGTTCTTGAGAACAATTAAAGATCCTAAGATTGTCAAAATTTACTCGATCGATCGGGTTCTTGGACTTGGGATGTAACAGTAGGGTAGTATTGCTTCGAATATCTGTTGCAATGTAGGGACCAATATATACCTCAAACAACTTAGCGATGGTTTTATTTTTCCTAGAACTTAGTTTGTGATTTCTTACGAGCACCAAATCTCCTTCCTTTAGCTGAAGAGCATTGCACTTGACTTTGAATTTTCTCCTATCACTTTTCGAGCGTTCCCTTTTCTTCGCCATAAACATCTTTCTATCCCAGTTAGTTAAATGAGGATCATCGTCGTTATCAGGCCAATAAAAGTGGTCCAATATTTCATTGGGCACAGGGCGATTGAAAAATAGTTCTGAAGGAGCATACCCAGTAGTGTCCGAAACAGAATTGTTCAGTAACCAGGCAATTTCTGATAAATATTTCGACCAACTTTGATGTTCGTGATGACAAAATAACCTGAGCAGTCGAACAATCTCCTGATTCATACGTTCTATAGTATTACTACTAGGGTGATAGGCCGTAGTGAATAAATACTTAACACCCTTTTTGTCCAAATATTCTTTCCACAGCGCAGACGTGAATTGCGTAGCTCGATCCGATAAGATTGCCTTAACTTTAGGAAAATGGGTGAAGTACCCTTTCTCCATCACAGTGATTATTTCTCTGGCGGTGCCACGCCTCAGTGGGTAAACGGAGACGAACTTTATTCCTAAATCTACCAAGGATAGAATGTATTGGAATCCTTGGGACATGGGCAATTTACCGATCAGGTCTATTGATAGTAGTTCGTGAGGACTCTTTTGATTAATATGTAACTTGTCTTTGATGATTCCTAACTTGTTCATTTTAGTCTTGGCACATACGAGGCAATCCCTAGTGTGCTTAACAACATCCTGTTTCATCTTTGGCCAAAAGTATCTACTTTTTATTCTCTTTAGGGTTTTTGCTACCCCGAAATGTCCTAGTTCGTCGTGATTTTCCCGAAGCACTTTTTCTTTGAACTTTATAGGGACACACAATTTCCTGCTAGCGTACTGCACGACAGTTTTCTCGTCGCCTTGTTCTTGAAATAAGATGCAACCTAGACCTTTGGAAGAGGCGTCACATTGAATACAAAATTCTCTGTTAAGATCAGGCTGAGCTAGGGCTGGAGTATTTGTTAACTTAATTTTCAGCTGGTCAAAAACAGTTTCTTGATCCTGAACCCAGTTCCATTTAGCAGACTTTGAGAGCAATCTTAATAAAGGCTCCGTTTTGATGGAAAAGTCTTTGATAAACTTCCGCCTCCAATTTGCTAAACCTAAAAATTTTCGAACATCCTTCTTACACTTAGGTTGTGGGAATTTTAAAATTGCTTCATTCTTTTTTGGATCAACTCTAACATGGTCTCCAGAAATCAAGTGTCCTAGATACACTAGTTCTCCCTTAACAAAATTACACTTCCTAAGTTTCACTTTAAGACCTACGTCTTTCAGTCTTTGAAGTACTTCTTGTATGTGCTGAATGTGAGTGTTAAAATCCGCATCGAAAATCAACAGGTCGTCGATATAAACTGTTAAGAAATGCTCTGTTTCTGGCCCAAACACTCGATGCATTACGTATACAAAAGTGGACACAGCATTTGACAAACCAAAAGGCCTTTTCAAAAATTCATACTGTCTTCCTTTATACGAGAACGCTGTGTATTTGCGGCAGTCTGGTTTTAAAGGAATCTGTAAATAACTAGAGGCAAGATCCAGACTTGTAAAATACCGCGATCCTTTAAACTTCTGAAGAGACTCGTCAATTGGCGGAACCGAACTTTTAGGTATTAACATGATGGAGTTTAGCAGTCTGAAATCTATGCATGGTCTGACACTCCCATCTGGCTTGTCTACAACCAATAGAGGATTTAAGTAAGGAGATACTGACGGTTGAATGATATTCCAGGCCTTCCATAAGTCTAGTTCCTTTTCCAGAGCAGCCCTTTTTGAAAGTGGCACGGGGTATGGTGGGCGATGGACTGTTTCGGTGCTTGTTAAGAGTATTTCACACTCAGCGCTCTCCATTGTTCCGGGCTTCTCAGAGAATACCTTTAAATAACTAGTCAGCACGTTTATTAGCTCCTGCTTCTGGGAATCATTTAAAATATTAATAGTTTCAACCTTCTCTCTGAGGTCCGCGGTTTTATACATCCACTTCTCATCCTCATCCTGGACCTTTTGGATGTACCGCACTATTTCTATATCTACAGGATTCCCTTCTTCTTGATCAGGAGTTCTACCGAACAACAAAGTAACTGAATTCTTCCTGAAACTTATTTCTGCTTCGTGCTGTCTTAGAAAAGGCATACCTAGAAGAAGATCCGTACGAAAACCTTTTAAGATGAATACTTCTGTGCTAAAATTCATGCCACCAATTTCCAGTTCTACCCGTCTACTTCCGAACACTCTCTTCTTATGACTTCCGGAAAAATCTACCAGTCTTATGTCAGAAACGTTTTGCATTAGAATGCCTGGTATCAGATTAATTAACTGGGTCCAGATCTCGTAACTTAATATTGAACATTCACTTCCAGTATCAATAATGCAAGTCAACTGGATGTCCATTAATTTTGCAGGAACTGCAGGAGATTTGTACTTAGTTTTTGATGTTCGAGCTGATTTTAATTTCTTCTATTTCTGTTAACTAAAAATTTACATGTAATTCTTGTATGGGACGCTCCTCAGAGGCTCCTTGCCTAAACGGAAGCGAAACACCTAGACAAAATCCTAGTTTGTTTGACATGATTGGGATCGCTGGTTTTGCAGAAACTCTCTAGTAGTCTAGACTGCTTCTTCCTGCTCTGAGGCAACGTCATGTCTTGGTGAGAAGGTACCACAATTGTCACCTGTACGTGGTGGAGAGTACCGACTGGGCGAAGTAGGATTACGTCGTTCTTGGTAACGCCATCCGTCTGGAGAGTTCCGCTCTTGTTCTGGACGAGGTCTGTAGAAATTTCTCTGTCTTTGGTTTTGATCTTGGTTGAAACCTCTCCTGCCTAATCCTCTGGTGAATCTTCGAGGTCGTGAGAAATTTTCTCCTCGACTCTCTGAATCCGTCTGGATATTCCGGATCTTAAAACTTTTATTGCCTGCAGCCTCTTTATTCTTAGGGTCTTCTTTATTCTTCCAGGCATCAGGGTCATCATAAATATCGAAGTCCTTTAAGAAATGTGTCAATTCATCCACACTTCGTGGAGCATGCGCCAGACAAAGATTCCGAATGCGATACGGCAACTGTCCAATGATCAAATTAAGTACTTCACTCTCATTAAAATTGTCAGCCAGGTTTCTATACGCTGCGTAGACACTCCAGGCAAAACTTTCTAAGTTGTCGTGGACGAGGCGAGAATACCTTCGGTTCCTCACAGCCGCTAGTTGTCTTTGTTTTGCCTTTTCTGATGCAAATTCATCCTTAAAGCGTGCGCAGAAATCAGCATAATTCACAAAGTTGTCCATATTACCAGCTAACCAATGCTCAGCCTTGCCGGTGAAAACCCGAGGTAATAATTCCAATCTATAGTGCTCAGGCACTTGCATTAAGTCGAAACTGACATTTAATTCACGCAGATATCTTTCGGCAGATTGAGCTTCGATATCGCCTTTAAACTTCGGAATGTTCGCGATATCAGCCATTCTGGGCATCTTAAACTCTCTTCCGCGTCGAGGGGAGAAACCGTCATTACTATCCTTTTCTCTAGGCCTCTTGCATCTATCAGAAGTTGTGGTATTACCGGGGAAGAATGGGTTTGGAAGTACAACAGGAGGTTCATAGGCAGTAGCTTCTGGGTTCAGTCCTCGGATTGGATCAGGCATTATATCGGAAGAGGTTTCTGGTCGAATCTGTAAATTATGGATCTTGTCCTGCAGTTCACTGACCCTACTTATAATTGTAACTGACTGTTCCTGAATTTCTTGGCGAAGAGATACTTCCATCTTTTTAGCCTTCTCGTGGAGAAAATTAACCTTTGCTCTAGCTTCCTTTATTTCAATTTTCTGTTCTTGCACTATATTTTCTATGAGTTCTGTTCGTTCACCAAAGGTTTTTAGTAATACATTAATAGAGTCTACAGAACTCTTTAATTCTTGAACTCTCTGTGGAGGGTCACATTCAGTTTCTCTTCCAGACTGGACAATTTCAAGGCAAGTTTCCATATTCGTCTTCAATTGTTCCTTCTCTATCTGTCCTTGCCGAACTGTTAAGAACTCTAGCTGCTCTTCCACAATTTCCTTTACCCTTTCGTCCACCTTTTCAGTGACTTTAATACTAAGCTTTTCTATCTCTCCTCTGATGCTCTCTACCTGTTCAAGTTTATGTTGAGAGAATAGAGCCTGTAACTCTGACCTTAGTTTTATATCTTCCTGTATCCTCCTTTCTTCCTGGTTTTCAATCAATGCACGGAAAATATCTAAGTCTTCTTTTCTCTTTCTCTCTCCCTCCTCTTTCTCTTTCCTTCTCTTTTCTTCTTCCTCTTCTTTTTCCTTCTTTCTCCTTTCCTCTTCCTCCTCTTTCTCTTTCCTTCTCTTTTCTTCTTCCACCTCTTTCTCTTTCCTTCTCTTTTCTTCTTCCTCTTCTTTCTCTTTCCTTCTCTTTTCTTCTATAGACTCAACTATGAGTTTAAACTCCATCATTTCCTTCTTTCGAACTTTCTCTATCTGAGCCATCTCTTTCTTACGCTGTTTCTCCTCCTCTATCCTTTCCTTCTGTCTACGCTCCTCATCCTCCTTTCGAACTTTCTCTATCTGAGCCATCTCTTTCTTACGCTGTTTCTCCTCCTCTATCCTTTCCTTCTGTCTACGGTCTTCATCCTCCTTTTCTTTCTGGTTTCGCTCTGCTTTATCTTTCATCAACCAATCAAGTAGCCAGTGATCTGATGAGGGTTTGGTAGGAACGCTCGGTTCTGGTCCTGTTTCTGGTGCTGACAAGCATGATGTGCATCGCATCTCTTTATTTGATGCCAACGTTACTTCCTGCCCATCACAACTACTATGAAACCTCTGCAAACATTGGCAACACTGGAAGAATTCCCTGTCATTGGTAAGATCATCACAGCATCCAAACTTGGTTTCTGCATCCATTGTCGTTCTTCCTCTGCTTCGCAGATTCATTCCTGTCGCGTCTTTCTGCATTCTACAAGACCGTCTATGGCTCTTACCAGTTATTACCTCCACTTCACTATCACACTTTTACCTTCGTGAATTCCAAGGACTTTCACTATCACCTTCCTGAATTCTATGGACGAACACTTTCAGTATGCACTAAATCGGGTATCACGTTTTAATTGCTAAAGTAACTTTGCACTCAAGCCCCCACGATTGTACCAAAATAACTATGCACCCGGGCCCCACGTTGGTGTGCCAAAATAACTATGCAACGTCCCCCCGGTTGTATACCAGCCGTCACAAAGTTGGTCCGCCAATCCTTTAGTCGGGAACATGAGAATCTTTGCAAATCATCAGGGCTTGCTGGGTACAAAAGAAACACAACACAGTATTCAAAGTTAAACGGAGTTTTACAATCTCTTATATTTCATAATCACTTACCAATAAAACACCAGAACATTCAATACTAACGTTGGGCAATTCACTCACATATAGCGAAAGTCAAATTACATAATTAATTGTTTACTTTCAACTTATCGGCAAGAAGAAAACTCGAAAAACCAAAATCTATGCTTCAATTCTCTCCGTTTCCAAGTTCTTATTATTTTTCACCTTCACCTGTTTTTCAATCTCAGTCTGTCGTCAGGTGAGAAACATTCAGGTGGGTTCACTTCCTCGGCTGAGATGAGAAAGTGACGTCAACACGAATAGATTTTGACATATTTATAAACATATATAAAAGTTCCAACTACAACTGTATCAGTCTAACTATAATTGTCTGTGACAACTTGCACATTATTTGAAGTAACAAACATTTTCAAATCTTAACTTCTTACAAATATAAAATTGGAGGTTTTTACCTCTGTTGAGGGCAGTAGTTATATAAATAAATATGGGCGGAAGCTCGCTTGCATAATAGCTCCAATAACGTTTATAGCATGTAATGGTAGAACCAGTACATGCCTTTTCTTTATTAAATGATGGTATATGTTCATTAATATTATTTTCATAGGTTGGTGAAGGTAATATTTGTTATTCAGTTTCTTATGTAACCTGCTACAAAGCTGGCCTACGTGTCTGGGAAAGCCAGTTGCTAAGAAAGTGGGTAGTTTAAAAACTTGTCCTTTCAAAACCTGGAGGGGTGGAAAAGAAGTCTTTACTGGCTGTTTTCGAATCGCCTATATGTGGAATTCTATTGAGTAGCGGGGGTTGGCATTTTTTCGTTGCTTGGGCAAGAGGAGGGACCTTGGAAGTTCTCTCGATGCCGGTAGTGACTGTGGCCAGTCTAAGAGGGCTAGCGGTCACGAGTCAACCATTCTCATTGAGATAGTACTGATGGTCTAGGCCAGTGGTTTCCAACTTCTAAAGGTCCGAGGGCCAAACTTATATCCAGCAGTTGATTGGCGGGCCGCATTTTTTTCTTTGGGGGGGGGGGATTAAAAATTACAAAAATTGTAAGTACTGAACGGAAAATGTAGTACTTTCGCATGACCTAAGTTTCTAAAATGAGGCAATAAAAACAATGGAATCACAAATCAAAATTGTATAATTACAATTTATTTCACAAAAACCCAATACATTATGGATGAATTGAAAGAAATGAAAAACACACCATACAAATAAGAATCCTCCATAGTAAGTGTTCAATGTGAAAATTGTGGTCGATGTGCTTCTTTTATTAAAGTTGGAATGTCCACTTCAATTTCTGTATTTGAAAGTCTCAGAAGGTGAAGCAGTGAAGAATCTGCCAGTCGGCTTCTGTAGCGATTCTTGATGAACTTCATTGAAGAAGAAACACTTTCACACGTGTATGTGCTGCCAAACATCGATGTCATTTTTTGTCCAAAACTACGAAGGTTTGCAAAGCGTTCCTTTGAAAGGTATTTGAAAATCTCTGGCCCCTTTTCTTGTCTAGTTTGAAGGAACACATCGCCTTGCAAATCACACGATTCAAGTTGGGTAGAATCTATTTTCATTTTCAATCTTACGTTTTTTGGAGATATTGCTAATTTCGATATTTGCACAAACTTTAACAATCAGTCGCAGTACAATCCGAGTTGGAACACTGGAAATCTCTTCGTACTTCGTGCGTAGTAAAACAGATCTCTATAGCGCCGCTCTGCAGTTTGTTTTTAAACACAAAGAGTGAATGAAGCATTCGCGGAAGCTGTGCAGTTCATTCCGCATAGCGAAGGGGTTGAGTGCATGGTGTGAAGAGAAAGTTACGTCACTTTAGATTCTTCTGATGATCATTATTGACTGCCAAATCAATTCTACCTGTGATATTGTCTTTCTTCACAGAGCTTTCGTTCCTTCAATAAAAATACAACGTATTTTAATAAAAATAAATACAATTAATGTTTTTTGCAAACTGGTTTCGCGGGCCGAAAAAAAGGCAACGGGGGCCGCATGCGGCCCGCGGGCCGCCAGTTGGAAACCCCTGGTCTAGGCCAACGAACGAACCTCTATTATATATATATATATATATATATATATATATATATATATATTAATCATATGTCATTTCAACTAATTTGGATCATGTGGGGGTTGTTGCATTTGTAATTCATTTGTACATATTTAAACGAAATAAATAGTCTTTTTATATCTGTTTTTAATCTGAATGTCCAAGCTTTCATTCATGAGAAAAGAAAGAGTTGCCCTTATATCCATGGTACAGAAAAAAATAACAAGAAATTGTATGGTAGTTATTCTAAGATGTGTTATTTCGAATGAACCGTATTGTTAGTTTATTATGTTTTTGCATGTTATTCACCTGTGGCAGTAACGGAACAAGAAACTGGTAGAGCCAAGGCAGGTTACTGTTTTACAGAGGAAAAAGAAGCAAATCAAGCATGGGTGTCAGGGACAGGGAAAACTTGTTAATCTTATTGTTACTAACATAAATAAAGTTCACTTAGTTAGTATTCGAACAGAATAACAAAAGTATGGCACTTTAAATCAGGAACAGACAGGGGCAGCTTAAGGGGCACTGCACTCTGGGGACGCCGAATCGGGGCCCACTTTGAGTAGTGCCAAAATCTTATTTCTTATTACATAAGCGTGGCTATTTGTTTTAAAACGAGTTGGATTTGCGTAGGCACGAATTAATTGAAGTTACTGCTAGATAACATAATGGTATATTGCAAAATCATGTAGCAGTTTAAGCTTGTTTGATATCATTATGTAGGTATTAAATAAACGTATAAAAAAAAAGGTAAAGTGTTCCCCTGTGCATAGCACCACGCCATGAAGGCGTATAGGGGGTGTGGGGGTAACGCCCCACACTTTCTTGATCCGGTCATGAGTGGGGGTGATGTGATCAGCATCACGCCCCTGACCGCCTTTACCCCCCAGGGTTTCCCCCAGGTACCCATGTTATTCGACGCTGGGTGGGCGCCGGGGCCGCTTCCACTTTATTGGAGGTATACGCTTAAATAAACGTATACCTCCAATAAATGTGTTCTTTAGTCATATTTAAGGTATTTAAAAGCAAGGCTATTATATTTCCTCGTTAAAGCCGTGAATGTAGTATATAACATACTCATGATTTTTATTGAGGGGTGGTGGAAAGTTAGGGAAGTTGCAGGGCAGAAAGTAGGGGGCGCGAAAAATCCACCTCGTCTGGGTGAAACTTTTTCCTTGAGCCGTCCCTGGGAGCAGATGGTACGTGCAATTGGTCAGATAGCTTAATAAACTGAGGAAGCCCGGGAACAATTGATGGATTGATTTGCTTTATTTTACTTCGCTTTTTGTGCCACTTGCGGCTAATTTGCGAAGATAGGGACGAGTGATGATATGATGAAATTGATAAAAGGACACTGACGAACATCCATGGCCAGGCCGGGATTCAAACCCGGGACCGGGAACTATTGTTCTAGTTGCAAGAGAATGCTCTCGATCTCCCCATCAAAGTTCCCGGGTTCGAGTTTCGCCCTTGGCATGGGTGTTCTCTGTAAATGTTCATTAATTTCATCACTCATCCCCCATCGTGCGACCAGGGGCTCCGGGTTCGAATCCGGCGGATTGAGTGTTCTTTGTGAGTGTCAGTTTCATCTTATCACTCATCCACATCTTCACGATTAACCAAAAGTGAAAGAAGGGCGAAGTAAAATGAACCAAATCAATCAAACCATCATGGCGATTAGCCAAAAGTGGCAGAAGAGTGATGTTAAATACGCAAAAAGATTAGAAAACTTGTTTTGGTTGAAAAGTTTTCAACTTATCAGCTAACTTTCCAAGTCTACCCACATGCGATGCGCAGTATCTTTTCGCACTCTTCTTTTCTTTCAAAATTTCAATATAATACCCGAGATAACAGACTGTAAATAAATGTGGTTCTGCTCGAGATGTAAATAACATTTTTTCGCCAGTCGTTGGCCTTGTGACTTCCCCTGACCTGGCAGGAAGATTCGCTAGTCACAAGGAAGATATCGGAGCGATAGACTCTGGTCACAAGACTCTGGAGATAAGAGTTATCTTCCGTCATGTGAGTTATAACATGTACTCGGTCATCAATAGCCTCCTTATCTAATAAAGAACTCGTGACGTTACAAAAAAAAGTCATTAATTCCCGCAACGTATCATTTGGCGAACTGTAGATAGAGGGGTTGAAGTTTGAGAAGATAAACACCCCACGACAGAAAAAAGATTGCACAGTGACGCAGAGGCTTCTTCTGTGACGATTTGAAAACAGTCTTGGTTATCGAGAGTATGGGTGAAATGCAGTAGCGAAGCGTAGTCTTACGAAGAAGGCAAGCAATGTTTCAGTACAACAAAACATGTAGTACTGTACAATGGCATGCCAAGAGGTGGATTAAAGGTTTATAGCCTCATTGGCCCGGTCACTAGATTTGTCAAAATATCATAATAAAGTGACGGTTCTAAAAATAAACTATATGATCCTCAAACGTCACATTTACTTTCGAAATTCCAGATAACGTTAGGCCCGTAGCTAGAACTGACCTCCAGGAGGGGCTCACGGGTTATCGGGGGGGGGGGAGGGCTTTGTAAACCAAGTCCATTTTTCAAAAGTTTAATAGTATTAAATGAAGGTAAATTATGTGTGTCGGAGTCATTGAGTTAATTTAAAATATAAAATTTAGAAATATCATACAAATACTACAGTTTTTGTCTATATCTTCTAAAACATCTCTTGAAGTGCTAATGACTGCTACTGACACCATCCCTTAATACACACTCCATACTATTTTTGATGATATAGATATTTATATCACACATGTTAACATGTACAATATTCACTTCAATCATAGTGCCTACCGTACATTCCACCCCCGGTCAAAGCAATAAAACTTGGGATCTGTTGACATTTGACGCAGATGCGGAAGGAATGTGGATAATGACATCAAAGTCACAGATTTCTGTCAAACGAGAGTCTGCAACAGGGGCAGGGGCGGTACAGATAAAGAAGGCTCTCTATGAAAGAACTTTCTAAAGTATAGAGAATCTTCTAAACACTTGCCGCTGCTTAGATTTCTGCTCATAAGCAAGATGAACGAACGAAGTTGTGAACAAAATAATATACTCTGTCTACATTTTTACTCTTCACCTCAAACAAATTAGAGTATAAAATAGTTTACCTTATGTCAAGGGGGCTGGCGGCAGTGCCAGGGGGGCTGGCGACCCTATCAGGGGAGGGGGCTGAGTCCCCCCTGGCCCCTGCCTGGCTACGGGCCTGAATTATTCGTATGGTAGTAAACGTCTTACATATGCGAACTTTCCGCATACGACTAAAGGTGTACGGAATTTGTTATTTATTTATTAGTACCTTTATTTGTTCATTATTTTTTTTTAATGTGGGCAAACGGTTACCAAACGGATTTAGGTCAAATAAAGGGGGAGGGACTCATTTATTTAATTTACGCTGCGTGATTGTAATTTAGGATTTGTGGGCACCCTAAAAATCGCATTCGGAGTTAAAAATTAAAATAAGAAGTTAAACACAAACTTTAAAAACTTTATTTCAAACCAAAGAAACACATGCATGGACGATGCACTCACCACAATAAATTCCAAACTCCTTTGCATATATGCGAAATTTCCCGCCATCGAACAATTCAACAAATCTTAGGGCCTCAAGATTCTCAAAACGTGAAGACATTCCCACGCTCTTTCCACAACTGGAAAACATCCACGCAAGATCACTTTGAAAATCTCTGAAACGACCGAAAGTGATACCAACCTGTTTCCTTAATTTTATCCCTTACGGGAAGGAAAGATATATCAGTTTGGACATAGAAATTAAGCGGTGGAATCAGAATCATTACAGCAGAAGGAGTATATACATAATAGTTAAGTAGTAAAGTGTCTTATAGAGGCGTGCCCGGGGCCGGGGGAGGGTTAGTGGGAGACATAACCCCCCTTTTGGCCCAGTATTCCTAAGAAAGGGAAAGTCAAAGGCAGGAAAAGATGACAAAATGAGGAGACTACCCAAAAAAAATCCTGGGAGCACCACTTGTGTCATAATAATAAAACGTAAAACATGTTCTTGTGTTCATAATGTGTACAATGTATACGATTTAATTGTGCTATGTAAATATCAGTAGAGAGTTCTTTTTTAGATAGCTTTATTTTCATCCCAAATTTTATTCAAAAGCCGTCAATTTATTGAATGTGGTTGTAAAATTTGTGAAACAGCTCACTTGAATTACTGTGTAAATAATTTGGCACTTGCAAACACTGGTAGCGGTCAACACTTTTGACATAATTTGAGCTGGACCGAGCTGGACACAGGGTGCAGACGAAGGTCCGTCGAATCTTCCCTCCCTCCCTGGGGAAACTCTTCACAGGGGTGCAGACATTTCACTTCCTGGAAACACAAATGCTCGCCCTTTACCATCTCTCCCGAACTCCCAATGTCCATTTTTTTTTAAGCGTTTTACAATTCGCGAAATCTAAAATAAATTTTAATATAAAATGATATACCTATATATGGAATTTAGAACAATGATAATAACTTATTTTAGTTATTTTATGACTAAGAATTATTGTTATATTCGCGATCTTGTTTACGTGTTCATGAAGTCAAATATTCGTTACTAGTTTTTGGTGGCAAAATATCCTTCTGCTTTTGGTTGAGCTCGGCTATTTTCGGGAATAACGCAAGCTCAGCTTTTCGGTAGAAGCGTTGTGGACGGGATATTCCTTGGTGGACCGGTTCCACTCGAATTTCACGCTTCGCCATGTGACTCCTTCGGGTACGTTATTTTCCCGCAGAGCAGCCACAAGCATTGAGGCTGGTGCTTGCTACAGAGCTGCTGAGGAAGTTTGCGGCCGTAGTTTTTCGCAAAATCGAGTGCGATGGAAACTTAAATAAGGCTAAAACATTAAGTACATTAAATTATATTCGAATAATGCAAGCAGTGCTTGCATTGCTTGTACAATATCTTCGCCTTTGGTGAAATGAAGGAGTTATGGGGAGGCAGAACCCCTTCCCCGTTGGACTCCAATTCCCTTTAGAAATAAACTAGTGCAGTATAATTATTTCGACCCATTGCCCTACTCAACTGTAGAATTCAAAACGATTCAACAGTTCAAGCTTCAAGTTTTAGTAGTACTTCTTTTGTGCTTACTCCTTTGTTTTTTGATAATGTTTTATCGTTTCCTACTTACTTTATATGTCGAACTTCTTTCTTTTCCTTAATTTCTGTAACTTTTTTTATTTCGTCTTCTCTCTCTGGTTCGTGTTTCTTCCTTCTCCCTTTATCTCTCGTTCTAACTTCTATACATTTCTTCCTTCACTATCTCTCCCCCTCCCTATCTCTCTCTCTCTCTCTCTCTCTCTCTCTGTGGTTAGTGTTTCTTCCATCTCCCCTTCTCTCGCTCTACCTTCTATACACTTCTTCCTTACAAGGTAACCTTAAGAAGCATTGTATTTAATTTAACTCCACCAAAAAAGTACCATCTGCCAAAACGTATTCTATGATCGCATATACGGCCTCCTCGATGGCGCAGTGGTAGCGTCGTCGCCTTGTAATAATGGGGTCCCGGATTCGATACCCGGTGGAGGCACTTAGTGGTTCGGATCTCACTTTAAACTGTAGGTCCTGTCCCGATTAGCCTTACTGTGCATTAAGTGGACTTCAAACACCAACTCAAATGAAAAATCTGAGATCATATGTTTGATTGTTGCTGCTGTGGGGGATATGCTGTAAACGTCGGTGTGCTGATATACATTAATTAGTAAACATTCGTTTTTCACATGAATGCACATCCGAATTCAGAACATGTTTCCTTTCGAGCAATCAGTGGCGACTCGTGGAATTTTTGGGATGTAGGAAGTTATGGTAAACAGACCGAGGAAAGTTTTCGAAAATGCATTCAATTACACAGTGATATGTATCGCCTGTACCTAGGATTAGCCATTGGATTTGTAATGTTAACTGCAGGCCCTCCCTGGCTGTCATGTGTGGATTAAGAACAGCTTTGCCAATACCAACCTCCTGATAAGAAAAGGCGCTGTTTCAACTCATAAATTACGCTAAATGTGATAAAATTATGTAGGGTTTATTATTATTATCATTTTCTGATGACTGTAGTAGTTTTAAGTTCAATTTTATTTTGCGATTTTGGAGTTGCGAACTGCGTTATTGATTATTTATTGTAGTTAAGCAACATTAGGAATTTTGACCATTCAAAAAAAAAATGGGTTTAGCATAGTGCTTGAAAAAAGTTGCGTAACGGCGTCCGTTTATTTTATTTGTGACCTCCAACTTTCTACCGATTTCCTTGTATGAAATGTTCCTCAGGATTAAGAAAATATGAAAACAAGAGGATGGATCAGGACCTGTAAAAGCTTGTCCCTTGGTCGGCATACTTCCTTTTATTTGAAACAAGTCCGCTAGAGAAATACAAACAAGATCTGGAGATTTTCTTAAAAATAAATATTTCCTCAAAATATCTTCATTAGCATTCTAGTTCTCTGTTTCCCAGGAACGCCCGTTTTTGAGATGATGCTGGATTATCCATTATGCCAAACATAGAGTGCTAGGTGCCAACGAAGTTCAGATTTTGCTAGGTTTAGATCCAATATGCTAAAGTTGGCATCACTGTTGAGGAACCCACGGGCCCTTCCTCGCGGACCGTATAACTGGGCAACCCCCGCCCTCCCTTGCACTGCCCCTCACCCATCTGCCTGTAGGATGACGTGAAAGGTTCCTCAGCGGCAGGCAAAGACGGTCATCTTTAGGCAACAGTGGAACGAGCGGGTGATAGCTAGCACATTGACTCTTGAGAGTCGAGTAGCGAAGCGAACCTTGATTGCGCTCAAAATTTTATAACGCTCATTAAACTCTTAAAAATTAGAAAACTGGAAATAAGTATAAATGAAACTGTTGGAAGTTCCTCACTTCCTACATGGAGAAATAGCCACTGCGAGCAATACTCCTTTCATACCGTCTAAAGGGGTGTAAGGGGAGCTCCTTCCACGTAGTACACCCTGGACTGCAGACTAACGAGACTCTGGCGACTGGTCCCATGGCCAGTATAATTCTGTGTCGTCCTGTTTTTTGTCCTTATGTGTGGTGAGCGCAATTTTTAGTCTCAGATTTTAACCAAGGTAAGGAAATTTTAGTTTTCAGACACGCTTTTATTTTTGTTATGATAAGGGGCTGGACCCCGTATAGTTTGACGGGTGCAAAATAGCCTCAGTGCTGACGCACCCACAAAAATTTTAATTCAAATTCAAAATTCAAATTCATACCGTCTAAGATGCATACATTTTGGGGGTTGCAGTCCTAACAGTCAAATCCTTCGGTACGCCACTGGCCACTGGAGCAAGCGAAGACAAGTTTCTCCGTAAGTGACTAGAGAGGGCTCGACCAGTGAATTCGTGATAGGGGAAGTGAGTGAATGAAGGGGAAAACGCAGCTGCAGCTACCAGCAGCCCACTGCTTTGCTCCACCTACTGGCTTTCTCCCCTTTTCTACCGTTATTCGCGGCCTTGTTCCCAGTGGCGAAGCGTGCTGTCTCTGGAAGGGTAGGCACAGGACGGAGGAGGGATTGGGGGGGAGGGGAAGATGTTATTTTTTTAACAGTAGTATGTTAAAATATAGCCCCTAGAAAATAAAAGATAACATATTGCCTGAATCTCGTCTACTACTGTTCGAAAAAGTCGGGATAGTGATTGTAAAGGATAATGTAGTGATTAACGCTCTCGCCTTATAATCAAGAAGTAGAAGGTTCGATTCCCACTGGAGGCATTGGTTCAGATTCTACTTTAATCTAGTCTCGATTAGATATCTGAGAATAAAGGTGCGTCTGTCTCGAAGGTCAGAAAACAGTGACAATGGGACTCGATGTTCTGACCACGCTTCACCCAATGAAAAAGCCGTTCTGTCAGGCCCTAGCCATCTTACATTTGTTAGATTAAAGCTGCTCGTAAAAATTATTTGCTACTTCAATAACAGTATTGTAAATGTTTCTCTCATTACAGAAATGGTTGGTTCACTTGATTGTCACTTAGCGTTTATTTCTTTTTAATGCTGACCTCCGCGGCGGATTGCTTATAACAGCGTGCTACGACAAGGGCCTCAGGTTCGAATCCCCACCTGGGCATAGGTGTTCTTTGTGAGTGTCCCTTCGTCAATGTCATCATATTATCATATTCTCATCTTCCCAATTAGCCAAAAATGGTAAGTAAAATAAACTAAATATATCAATCAATTATTTCTTTTTAACTCTTTTATGCATATAATTCTTCTTCAACAGGCGACTTCTTTTTTAAAAAAAATATATAATATGATTTTGAAAATGATGAAATGCTAATTGAGAACACGGACACCTTTCTGTGTAACACACCGACCACGACCAGAAAATTTCAGTAACATGGATTTTCTCTATACGTTAGCATTGTGCGTACTTTGCCCCATTTTAAAAGTAGCGCGTTTTCAGTTATGTCACTAATCATGAAAGGAAATTTCGCCTCAATATCCCTTTCCTCAAAGAAATAAAATACTTTCCCTCTCTGAATCGAGATTGGTGTGGGGCATATCCAGATGCTAAACACTTCGCGAAAAGGGTTCCTCAAAAGAGCTGAAAGCACCAAACTTAACACTGGTAACCAACTTGCATGCATTATTTGCAGTTAGAATTCTAATAATGCCTACTTTGATAGGTTAGGAGGCCAGGCTTAGAGGTGTTAGCAACATATTTTCGCTACATGTTAGGAGCTGGGTGTGCTCCGCTCCCGGCACAGCTCTGAATCTTCATGGAAACGCTGCTTCTCAACAAGCTCTGTACGTCTTCGTCACGCGCTCGTACACGATCGGCACTCTTCGGAAGTCAGGGAGAGAGGGTGAGAGAGAGAAAAGAGGCCGGCCTCTCAGGTTACATTACAGGCGAACGCGCCCCTGAAATTATGCTTTCCCGCACGAATCACATAGGTTGTTATGGGACCAGCTGAGGCACTCTCAGGCGGGCCTCGCTGAATGCGCAGATACGGTTCCAGGCAGGGTTGCAAACTTGCGGTAATTATCGGAAGACCTAGAATTTCAGTTTTCTTTTATTAAGCGTCGTTTAATGAAATTTATAAGTAATAAAAGAATCCGTAATAGACAAATATATTAGGGTAGGCCCGGCCTCCGGGCCTCATAGGACGCTTCGCCACTGCTTGTTCCACATATTCCCGAGACAGTGTTGGGGCAATCACTCTAAGTATCGTGTAGCTGTTCGCTTCTTTTGAAAACACTGTGAACTAACAAATTTTATTAACCCAGGGGAGGAGAGGGGGAATTGAACTGGATATCTCACAAAAGAGATTAAACAACTGATTACGCTGTTCTGCGCATGGTGGAAGTTGAAAAAAAAAAAAGTTGAAAAAAAGGGGGAAGGTCGTTGTGATGTTTGATATACACACCACATGATCCACGGGAAAATATATCAGGCTGCTATAGGGAAGAAGTGAGTACTTTGAAAGCATGGAGCTGAAAACGCTTTTTCTGTTGATCTGGTACGGTGCTTTTCTGCTGGTGCCCCTGCTGTGGCTACTCACGTTCTTCAAGCAACATTCCAAATTCGTGAGAGAACTCAACCAGCTACCGGGGCCACCAATCTTCCCAATCCTGGGCAACGTCTTTGATTTCTGTTTTCAGGGAACCGAAGGTGAGTCGAGACAAATTCTATTTGTGAACCGTAGTAAGGACACTTGAACTCCAGTTTTACTTCAAATTGATCTACGGTAACTTAGAAAACTATTTTAAACGTCAAATTCTTATGTCGAAGATGTACAGTTATTGCCACAAAAAGTGGCACATACTTCAACTGTTTCAACCCTATAAAATTGCCACTTTAGGTGAAGGAGTGTACAAGTCGCAACAAGTGTCCGTGACCAAAGGCGTCGCCATAAATTTCTGTAGGGGGCCTAAGGCTACTGATAAAACTTGAATATAGAAATAACAACTGCAACAATTACCATGGTTATTATTCTACAATAATAACTATTATAAAATAAAAAAAATATAGAAAAATATTCCAAAATTATTTCATACTCAGAATTTTCTATTGGAGCCACCAAATGAGTGAATATTCAGCATAACTAAATATTTTTTTCCTTTTCATTTCATACAGTTAGTGTTGAAATACATAGTTATTATTTATTTATTTATTTATTCAAATTTCAGATACAGCACATGTAATTCTAATAAATCAAAGGACAAGTGAAGATGGTTTTAGGTAAAAACAAAAAGGGATACATATAAACAGATAAGACATAAACAAGGAAACAAACAAAAGATTTACATATTCGTTCTTAGAGAAGATCGGAAAATACTTTCAGGGGCAAAAATGTCGATGTTTGTAGGTAGTTTATTATAGAACTGTGGCAGCGTGTGGATTAGAGCGCGCTGTATAAGGGAAAGCCTAGCGGTAGACTTGTGGAACAATTCAGTGTTTCGGGTCGGTCGAGAAGGAACTCTGAAGTTCAATTCTGTAAGTAGAAATTCAGATCTTAATTTTCCATTGATGATTTTATAGAAAAATTTCATATCGGCCATATCGCGTCGGGTCTGCAGTAACTGGATGTTCAAAGTAGTCGAAGATGTCAGGTTTCTGAAGATGCCGCGGAGAAGGAATTCTATGACGAACAATGGCGGTAAAGAAGCTGAGGACGGATTCCATGCTAGAAAGATTTGTATTGGAAGCCATGGCTCAGACTGGAGAGCAGTATTCTAGAATCGGAGAAATGAATGACTCCAAAAACAGGCTAAGAGTATCAATTTCAGTGAATCTGTAGAGGAGGCCTAAGAGGCGCATTGCACTTTTAGTTGTAGCTGCGATGTGTTCCTTAAAGTTCAGTTTTTCATCTATGATAACACCTAGATCTTTTTGGGTCGCAACTGTGGTAATATAATTGTTTTTGTTATTAACTTTTAGAAACATCGTTCAAGAAAAACATTAAGATTTAGGGGAAAAATTTAGTTATAAAGTTTATGTTGTGTGATCTCTCACATGAAATTCTAATTCTTGGAATTTTATAAATTGTGCAATGATTTATTCTTTGCATTAAATGATACGTAGAAAATGAAAACGTAAACTGCTTGCTGTATTTTATACGTAATGCTCTTGAACTAACGCATTTTTTTACAGTGTTATTCTCTTCGAATACTAATAACTTTTTCTGCTATTAACAGTAAAAATAACAAGCTTCAAATAAACGATTTCAATTTCCAGGTGAGAGTCGACGGACCGGTTCAGCCCCCTTTTCCCTCCCGACGGCATGTGTGTACAATAGAAGGAACAAAATAGCAGAAGTACAAGGGGATGATGAAACAATCTGCGTAAACTTCTTCCAAGTTAATTTTATGCTCAGATAGGCTAACAGGGACTGGAACTACAGTTTAAAGTTGGATCCGATCCACTTTAACAATTTGCCTCCGCCCAGAATCGAACGCGATGTACACTCGTTCCTTTTGACCATTACACCGACATCTGTTTAGCGTTTCTTCCAATTCAACGTCTTCTTTCTTCTATCTTTTTTACAGGCGCCTTGCCCAACTTCTACCTTTCTCTCTTTTCCTTCATACTCCATACCATCACCATCTCTCAATATATACCACTGCATCTACTCAAATACTATTTTATTATGTTTTAAATCTACTTTAAGTACCTTTCTTTTTGCCCTCTATCTTCCTCATCCAGTCTCATCTCTGTTTCGTTTCATAATTTTCTTCCTTCTCCTTTTCGCATTCTTTCCCTGCCTTCTTTACTTTCCTTCCTTATCAGTTTCTCTGTCAGGCTTCTTCGATTTTCTGTCTTTCTGTTTCTTTCTCTGGCTCCTTCATTTTCCTCCTTCTCTTTCTTCTTGATTCATTTTCCTTATCCCCCTCTCTCTCCCGGGCATCACTAGTTTTCTTCACGTTCCGTTCCTCTCTCCCTCTCTCTCTCTATCTGGCTTCATTTCCCTTTCTTATCAACCCCCTCTCTATTTAGCTTCTCCATTGTCTTCCTTCTTCCTTTCTCCGTATGACTTTTTCCCCCTTCGTCCTTTCTCTCTCTGCCTGACTTCTTAATTTTCTTCCTTCTATCTCTCTTTACGGCTTATTTTTCTTCCTCCTCTCTTTCTCTCCAAGTCGCTGCCTGGCGCCTTCATGTTTCTTCTTCTCCCTTTCTTTCTGTATGGCTTGTTTTTCCTCTTATTATTCCATTTCCTTTCTTCCTATCTCTCTCTCTCTCTCTCTCTCTCTCTCAGCGTGTCTTGACTTCTTTGTTTTCTCCCCTAGTCTTTTCATTCTCTTTTCTATCTTCTTTGTTTTTCCTTATAGCTTCCCCCCTATCTCTGGGTGTATGGCTTCTATATTTTCCTTATTTCTTTCTCTCTGGCTTGCCTCATTTGTCTTTTTTATATCTTCTCCTTTTCTCTATGTCTGGCCTTTTTATATCATTTTTCTTTCTTTCTCTTTATTTCTCTGTATGGCTCTTTTGGCTTATTCCTCCCGTCTCTCTGTGTCAGGTTTCTTTATTTATCTTTTTACACCTTTGTGAATGAATGCATGTGTGTGGACTAGGTCTGGCTTGTTTCTCTCTCTAGCTTCTTTACTTTCTACCTGATCTTTCTTAATTTCCTATCTTATCCTCTTCTCCTTCTCTCTCTATCCCCAACTTCTTTATTTTTCTTCCTCAACCTTTACTTTACCTTTCTACTTTCTCTACATTTTCATTTCCACCTCTTTTTCGGCTTTCTTTAGTTATATCAACTTCACATGACACCACTTAATGTGTAGTATGATCAGTCAGGTTATATGCGGATTCCTTATTGATCCGTTACATCAAAGGGCCTCCCCGATGGCGCAGTGGTAGCGTCGTTGCCTTGTAATCAAGGGGTCCCGGGTTCGATACATGGTGGAGACACATAGTGATTCGGATCCCACTTTAAACTGTGGGTCCAGTTTCGATTAGCCTTACCGTGCATAAAGTGAACTTTAAACACCAATTCAAGCAATCAATCCATTACATCAAAATGAGACAATTGTTAGAAGCACTCGAAGGAAACTTAATTGGGTTAGAAGAGCATTCATTGTTTTTCTTGATTGCTGGGAGGGGACAAGGGAGGGAATGGTCCCCTCTAGGAGGTCACTACAGACTATGCAAGTTCTGTGGGGAGTACAAAAGTTAAAAAATAAGAGTGGATTGAAGGACATTTTCATTGTAGATATGGTTCATTTTTCAAAACTGAATTTTGAGAAAAATAACAGAACATGAGATGTAACAAGCGGTGACAAATTTTTGTGTGTTTATTTAGAAAATATATTCAACTGTATAATATATATATATATTTCAGAATTCTTTCACACAATTCAACGCTTTTGTAAGAGATTTCCTAGAATTCTCCGTATCCGGTTGCTCCAGTTCCATGTAGTAGCACTCTTGAAGCCATCTGATATTGAAGTAAGTAAACAATCTTCTCATTGTATTTCAATTACACCGACTCGGCTTGTCGACGTCCCTGGCGGAGTGGTCAGCGCAGCGTGCTACGACGCCAGGGGTCCCGGGTTAGAATCCTGGGTAAGACATGGATGTTTGTGTTCGTCCTGAATGAGAAAAATTGAGTATGTTGAGTAAAAACTGATATCAGAAAACAGAGACGTTGGAAATTACCGCTTAAGAGTTTTCCTTTTTAAAAAAAACATGTAAAAAACTCTGTGGCTGACTTTCGATTTCACCACCGTAGTTCGCGGGTTCGAATCCCGACATGGGCGTTCTTTGTGAATGTCCCTTCACCAATTTCACCGTATCATCACTGATCCTCATCATCGCGATTAGCTAAAAGTGGCAGAGAAGCGACGCTAAATAAAAAAAGTAAATTAATTTCAATATGACAGACATTCCAAACCAAATTATTAATCATTTCTTGGAGTTTATTTTTCTCGTGATATGGACTTGAAGAGAATTCCGCATAATTTTCTAGCCAAGCAGAGAACTAATATCTTTGTAATTTCTAGAAACTGGTGCGCAGAAGTAAGAGTCCGTCCACTTGTAAGAGTACCTCTCGAAATTTTGGGAAACTATCTAAAAATTCGCAATAGGAGCTAACTCCTGTTTCGTGCGTACTGAAATATACTCTAAGTTTGACTAGCATTGGTTTGTTTGCCATTATTTCCTTTGCCAGACACGTAACCAGAGCATACAACTCTCCCATCTTCCATCACGAAACATATTTGACCGTCAAATAAATAAACAAACTAAGAAAAAGCGAGCAATGAACCATGTAGCGGGCGGTCGACAGGGCTGCGGCCTTTCTCATACACCAGCGCCTGTGCCAGCGCTGCCTAGCGCTGTAAAACAGAACTATTGCCAACCACTGTAACTCGGAAGAAGTACATATCGTACCTTTCACCTGATTGACATACGAACTGGTGTTTGTTCGTACTACGTGGTCAATAGGATGATTATTTCTTTGCATTTGTTTTATGTTCGCTTCATTTATCTTCTGTGGTAGGCAGTGTAGTGAAAATCAATCTGGAATGATTTCTGAGCGAGGACCAATTAAACTGTGAAACGAAGTATTACCACAGATTAAGTATTACAGTAGCGGACCTTCAAAATTAATTGGTAAGTCTACACGATGATTTAGAATATAAAAGACGAGGTATTATTTCATAATTGAAACTAATTAATATTAAACATTGAAACCATACACCGAATGTATATTTTTGATTTTGACAGTTTCAGATTTTCAAAATACCTCTGAACATACTATGTCAACATTTGATAAATTGTATGCATGATCATCATTAGCAAATTGTATTCAATAACTGTGCTTAACAGCAGCTTAAGTTGGGGCCTAACTTGGACATGAGAGAAAGTTTCATTTCGTGCGGAGCGATGCAGTCAACTTGACGATAATTTTACTTTCAATAGTTTGCCAATCTTGCACGAAGTTTTGCAACGTTATTCTTTGCTAAGTTTTTATCTTTTTGCTGATTTCGCGTCCCGATAACTATGACTGTACGGGACAGGATGTTTGATTGTGAACAGTAGGAATAAAATAGGCACGGAATGAGTGTTCGTAAAGGTGCCGGGAGAACGGAATATTTCCTGCTAGGCGAGTCCAGCCATACAGTCAAAGTGGAATCCAAACCATTGTGGAAAGTACCTCCAAAAGTAATTGAACATTCTACCCTTTGGTCACAAGTGTGAATGACGTGGCAAAATAGGCCCCACAAATTATGCAAGTGGAATTAAAAAGTACGTAAGATTGGACCCATTTAGAGAGATGTATATATACTATAAATACAAAAAACATAAAGGCAAATTAATTATAGTAGACCAGCACGCAGAGTCATAAGTGATATGATATCCTTTGAACCTTCGTATGTCACCACCAAAGGTCTCAGGTTCGAGTCCTGACCTGAGGAGGATGGGTGGTCTTTGTGTCTCTTCATCCACATAATTTACTTACCCTCATTGTTGCAGTTAGTCATAAAGTGGCAGAAAGAGGATGTGAAATAACAAATCAATTAATTCTGGAACCTTCCTATGGGCATTCATGGCCACCAGTGCCGGATCTAAAAGCCGCAAAACCCCGCAGTGCGGGGGGGCCCGGAGACAAGTAAGCCTTTAGGGGGTCCTCAGCCATTGACATAGCAGAGGATTCGCGTATGTAAAAAATAAACTGTTACTCAGGGGTTCAGAAACGAATAGTATACAGGTAAAGGTAAAGTAAAGTTACCTGTGTATGGCACCGTGCCATGAAGGCACATTTAGGGTATGTGGGGTAAGGTCCCACATATTTTCGATGTCTGATATCTTGGAGGTGTGTCAGCACCACGCTCCGGCCGCCTTTACCCCCACTGGGTACAACTTGATTTGGAGCTGGGTGGGCGCTGGAGCCGCTTTATACGGGGACGAAGCCGGAAGAGTTCCAACCTTAGACCATCCGCACCGGTCTCCGGCGTGGCAGTCAGACTAGAATCATCTCAGGCTAGAATTTCACGAGAAAGGCAGTGGTGAAGGTTTCTTCAACCTATCTTTAATGAGGAAAATGTTATGGCTGCATGATTGTAACAAATGTATCATTTTCCAGGTGTGAGAAAACAGTGTCATCGCCACGGACGCCGAAACCGGGGCGGGGGGCCTGGCCCATCCAGTTCTCGAATGCCCCCCTTCCCTATAGCCTATGGGGCCCAATGTATAACTTTCAACATATTAGCTACACAACTTTTGCACACAGAAACTTCGCACACAACAGGTGGTAAAATACGCAGTATTTTGCTCTGAAAAGGGCAGAATCAATAATGTGGGACTATCACTCAATTTGAGTGTCTTTCTTGTGTTTGTACTTTTACTTTTTCAAACCGACAATGAATTAAGGAAAATACATGGTATATTATGAATGAATATGTGCGAGAATAGAGGAAGAAGAATGGGAATAGTGTAGTTTTCATGCTCTTGAATGAGCCAGTCCATTGCAAAATAGACACCTTTTGTTTCCCTTCGGAAAAGTCAAGCAGAAGTTGAAAATATTCTGTTTTCAATATGCCACTGTTTTATATAATCAGGATTAGTATTTTTTTACATGAACCTGTAAACATGTGTGTGCTACTTCATACTGCATTGATGTGGCTGAAATTTGCAGTGTTACATATTTATGCCAATGCTTAACCAACGTTCAGAACAATGCGTGCATGTGTGTGGGAGGTGGGAAAGCGATTTCCCGGGACACCGCCTGCGACGGCGCCAGACCATGGCATCCCGATTTAGTAGAGCCAAATCCTCATTTCTGATTACATAAATCTGGATATTTGTCTTATAAAGAGTTGGATTTGTGCAGGGAAAAATAAATTGAAGTTACTTCTCAATGACAAATGTATATTGCAAAATCATGTAGCAATTTAAACTGAGAGACTACTGTTATTTTGATATCAACCTACAATATACGCGTTCTTTGACATTAAGGCATTGAAAAAACAAGTCTATTTGGCCGAAGGTGGAAAGTAGTGGGATCAGTGTAGAAAGTTGAGGCAGGGGGTGACAGTGTGGATAGTTGGGGGTGCCAAGAATCGACCTCGCCTGGATGGAAATTTTATCTTTGGCCTTCCTTTTTTATGTAAATATGTGTGAAGACATTAAACTCCTATAAAGGATTGTAGGAATAAGTAGGAAACCGAATATGATAAGAAAAACCTCTAGCTCCCCGCAAACAGAAATAAATCGGTATTTATGCTTTACTTAGCTTCGCCCCCCGCCAATTCTCTGAAGAAATCGGCGGCTATTCACATTACCCACTTCCCATTAAAAAAATGAGTTGAATTCAATATGGCGAACGTCCGCTTGGAACACGCCAACGTGGTTCCACCTAAGCCTAATCTGTTTCTATCATGACCAATTGTACCCAACCTAATCTTGACACTTTTTATAGAGGGTGTTAAGGGACTTTTGATTTGTAGATCCGGCACTGATGGCCACTCAATTCCTGGTGGAGTCCCCAAGATTTTGGCATTGACCAGGTGGTGAGGACAATTGGGAGCTACTTGAAAAGAAGTAGTGGGCTCCTGTCTCGAAAGCCAGAAAATAGCGGTGAGGGAACGCAATGAGCAGACACGTGTCACCCAATGTAAATAAAAGCCATTCTGACAGGCCCTGGCCCTTAGAGGGCTTTTGCGCCATGGAGGTTTCAGTTCTCTTAGTTGTAGCATGTAATATTTGATGATTACTAAATTTATTTTCATTTCATCCTTCAAACATTACAGGTTGTATTAAGCAGCATAAAACACATTGAGAAGAGTAAACACTATGGTACATTTCTGAACGAATGGATGGGAACTGGGCTTCTAACCAGTGGAGGTGAGTAAAACAAATTAGTGACAGAGAAATCAAAAGTAGCAACTGATGGTCTAAGTGTGATTTGCTGCTTTCATCCTTCTAAGTTCTAATTTGAATCGTATTTGCAATCAAAGTGTCTATATTTATTATTGCTGGCCTTAAGAGGGAGAAGATATGGTTTTCAAGAACGGGAAGATCTCTATTGTTCACTTATAACCAGCTTGGAAGTGAAAAATGTTAGCTAGGGAATGTTTGGTCGAGCCTTGGGGTTAGCTGGATGGATGATTGAGAAAATTTTGCTATCTGGGGTGATACCATCCCTCCACATCCTCCTTCACTTCAAGCACTGCTTATAACAATAAATTTTCTGTATTGTTTCATCTGCTATAGTGAAAACAGTCTCGATTGCATGATTTTTTTTGTGACACTACAAGCATGTACTGCAATAAATTGTTCTAAATTTCTCTACATGAAAACTTGAGATATGGTCTTATGCTGATTAAGGGGGAATGCATAGAGGCAACTTCCCCAACATATCTTAGTTTGTGATTCAAATTATCGAAAACAAATCACACTCCTTTCTACATATAAGTACATACATAACGAAATTATTTATTTTTGTTAATATGGTAATTTATTTTCTAGTTACTGGAACGATGAGATTATGACTAGTGAAATGATGGCTGTATTACAATTATGATTAGTTAATATTAAAATATTCACATCCACATCAAATAGTTTCAAATACATTTGACATGAGCCTTCTGGAATTTTCTTCTTTTTAAAATTAACTGATTGATTAGCATCCATTCAACTTTTACAAAAGTTTGGAATTGTCACATTGTACATGTACAATTAGATTAAACCTATAAAACTACAGGCATAATATAATATAAAATACAAGATATAGTATAAAATAAATGCATGCTCAATATTATTTACTTGAGACAAATTGGCTAACAGGCAGACATCATGGGCTCGTCCAACTGGGCGGAAAATGAATTAAATGTGTATATCCTCAATACTCAGTCTTAATATTACTTATAAAAAATTAATGAGTTCAAGTGAAAGATATTTGTATTTTGCTCATGATCAGGGATTGGATTTATTGTTTGATTGACTTGAAATTTGACTGTTGGGTTAATCTGTCAGAACAATGAAACCCACAAGACATGGTAAATAATAATAATCAACAATAAAAAAGTGGAAACGAAACCTACAAGCCACAAAAAGATGAAGGCAACATAGAAGCTATCAAACTCTGCTAAGCTGCTTGCTTACGGCAACAACACCTCTCCACATGGAGGGGAAGCTTTTATGAATGCTATATGTACTATTAACCCTGCATTGATGTCTCATTCCGGGTGTGTGATTTTAACATCATTATTTATCAATAATTGTTTTTTCCAACACCCTCCCTCTGTTTAGCTGAGTTTCTAAGCTTCCTCTTTTCCAACACGATTTTGTTTTCAGTGTTAGTAAGATATTTGAGCCACTAGGGAGGGTTCATTGAAGCCCCTTGCTGTCCGAGTCCATTCGTGGCTATAGACATATCTAGGTTTCACTGAAAATCCGATATGCCGTTCCATGCCCAATTAACGAAGAGTGCCTTTTTATAATTTTATAGAATTACAATTTTAATAGTTTTATAGAATCTCAATTGTTGGCATATTTTAAAAACCCGGTCACTGATGAGACCGTGTGCGACCATCGACTTAACTTTTCTCGCGCGACCAAAGAAGGGTTAAAAGAGTGCTAACAATTTAGTTTACATTGAAAAGGAAAATGCAGTGACATATTTAAAAATTAAATGAACCAGAATGACCTGTTGCTATTTCTGACAAGACTGAACAGGAAGGTTCTAGATATTCACACACCAGAATTCCAGTCTGATCTGGTCTATTTCGAACCCTACCCTTCAGTCCCTAAAAGTGAAAATTCTTAAGTGTGTTGGGAGAGAGAGAGAATAATAATAATAATATATCTATATTTAGCGGGCGAGGTTCAGCATATGCTGTTCTCCCACCTAACCCTTGATTGAGTCTTGTGTATAGCAGAGAGATTCTCCCCAAACCAAAAGTGGTTGGGCCAGCCATACTGAAAATGGTTGACCAAATGTAAGAACATACCGTTTGGCAACTGTAATTTTGGCCTTGGTTCCAATGTTAGCCCAATGTGTGGTTTTTACGTTGGGCCTATGTACTGAAAAATAAAGTACAGATAGGTCTGTGTTCTGATATATATATATAATTTTAAATTTATTGTAAGACGAAGTATAAACTCTAGTACAAATTATTTGTGAAAAATACAAAATGCACAGCACTTTCTCATTCATGTGGTATCACTACTTGGAATATATGCTTTGCTTAAAATTTCCAATATGGGGAATAGCATAGGCCCCAGTTCGAGCACTGAAACATCAAGATCTACAGAACATGAATAGATTAGGGGTATAGGACTTGTGTAACATTACTTAGTGTGTGTAAGGTATCCTAATGGGACATCCAACTTTGGTTTACATACTTCCAGATTCTTGAAATATAGTGGAAACACTTTAAGAAATACCTAGTCATATACATATGTTAGCAATTTAGTGAAAATATCCTTTTTCCTTATTTCTAGGTTCGAAATGGCACAAGCATAGAAAGCTCCTCACACCTGCATTTCACTTTAGAATTCTGGAACAGTTCACCCAAGTCTTTCATGAAAACAGTCATGTACTTTTGAAAAAACTGCAAGAACAAATATATTCTCCCAAGATTGACATTCTCCATCATGCTTCTCACTATTCTTTGGATGTCATATGCGGTAAGTGTAAAACATCTTTAAAATTCATGATTATTCAATGAACACTGGTTTGTTTTGAGCAATGCATGAAGAATATTAAGTACATCTACAGTGCATTCATTTTGGCTCAGGGCTGAGATAGCACGTACTGCAGATGCCCAGCTGCAGATACAGACATTTTTGATCTGTAACGTCCCACTTATTGTTACAGACATATCTTTAGCATGCAGACAATTATATTTATATTGCATAATGAGTACTAATCTGTGCTAGTTATTTCTAAGTTTTTTCTATACTTATTGATTTTCAACACAAGCATCGGAATATCTATAATTTCTGAGAAAATTTCTGTACCTAAGGCATAGAAAATATATACTCTTATGTGATAAAAAATATCCGGACACCAGTCAAAATGTGTGTTGCGCATAGTAGGCCACTCTGTGGTGCCATCTACAGCGAGGTGAGGTAAGCAAGGGACCACTACAGGCAGCATAGTGCACGAGACAGCAGAATGGGTCGGTCAAAGGATCTTACAGACTTCGAACGTGGTGAAGTGATTGGGTGCCGCAGGAATAACAAGTCAGTGCGCGAGATATCCACCCTCCTAAACATCCCGTAGTCCAGTGTCGCTGATGTGATAGTAAAGTGGAAACGTAATGGGACATGTACAACTGCAAAACGTTCTGACCGAGCACCCATGTTGACAGACGGAGACCGCAGAGTGTTGAATAGGGTAGTACGAGAGAACCGGCAATCAGCGATCGCCACCATCACACAGGAATTCCAAACCAGGGCAGGATGTAATCCTAGCAGCATGACTGTGTGACGTGAGGTACGACGACTCTGTTACCATGGACGAGTGGCTGCCCATAAGCCCCACATCATCCAACAAAACGTGAAGCGCCGCCTTGCATGGTGTAAGGTCATTCGCAACTGGTCGTTAGAACAGTGGAAATCCATGATGTGGAGTGACGAATCGTGTTATACCATGTTGCGATCCGATGGTCGTATGTGGGTGTGGAGAATGCCTCATGAATGACACTTAGCATCCTGTGTTGTGCCGACAGTGAAATTCGGTGGAGGTGGGGTGACAGTGTGGGCATGTTTTTCCTGGAAGGGGCTTGGTCCCCTTGTTGCTTTGCACGGTACTGTCACGGCACATCATTACGTTGACATTTTACAAACGTTCATGCTGCCTACCATCGAAGAACAGTTCGCGGATGCTGATTGCGTGTTTCAACATGACAATGCACCCATCCACACTACGGGCCGTGTGGGACAGTGCTTTCAAGAGAACAACGTCCCACTTATGGCCTGGCCTGCGCAAAGCCCCGATTTGAATCCCATTGAACATCTCTGGGATGTTTTGGAATGCCAACTTCGTGCCAGACCATGCCGACCAACATCCACTGCTCTTCTCATCTCGGCACTCCACAAAGAATGGTCCGCCATTCCCCAAGATACCTTTCGCCACCTGATTGCCAGTATGCCTGCGAGAGTGGAGGCTGTTATCAAGGCCAAGGGTGGCCCCACACGGTATTCATTGCCAGTGCATCCGATGGAGGATGCTTCGAACTTCACGCCCTAATTCCAGTGAGTGTCTGGATATTTTTGATCACCTTGAGAGGGGCAGGTAAAGATGTAGATTTAATTTTTCAAATTTCAGTTTAACAATGAATATTAGTAATGCAGTTTTTTTTAATCTCCAGAGACTGCCATGGGGATCAAAGTTAATGCGCTGGAAGACAGCAATTCTGAGTACATTAATGCCATTCAAATGTAAGTATCACAGATAAGTTTTAATACTGACAATGACAGTTGTTACTTTGGTTCTGTAATGTTAGTACAGTAGACATTTGATAATCTTTCTTCTCAAGCATCAAAACTCAGACAGCACGACTTACGGAAATGTCTTGTCCTCTCCCAAATGAGAGCAGAATCACATGTTTGCATTTACATGCTGTGATTTCGGACATGTAATTTTTTAGCCTACTATTAAAAGAAATGCACGTGGCACGAGAGATTTGTTTCAAGTATTAAATTCACATAAGACTAGGAAATTAGGAGTCTCATGAAATTTGTTGTGAACATTGCACCTTTTGCCTTAAAATAAAACTGAATAACATGTATATTTAATTGCATTAGCTGTATATTATCTTTTGTGCAAGAAAAATAAACCAACAAAAATCAGTTTTAAAGATCTATAGTCTAGATTTTCGTAAAAGATGTAACTTTAATGGAAAATCTTGGAAATGTGCATTTGGATATGTTTTCACATGTGAAAATGTAGAGCATTCTTGTTATGTTCTTCTTGTATTCTTATTTTGTTTCTTGATCATTTTCTCAAGAAAGAAAATGCATATCTTTCACTATACATAATATTTTCATGAATATAACACGTGAATAATTTACTGTGCAACTGTTTGTATAATGATGAGATAATTGAAGTATCATAAAAGAGCATTTTTGCTAAAAAAAATCCACTTTATTTCAATAAATATTAAATAAAATATAATAAAAAAGTAGGTACAATCAAACAACAATCGAACCAAGAACTTTTGGCACATGAAACTGATACATTAGCACCAGGTGACTTAGTAGTCATACAATACACTATGTTGCCATTCGTCACCGGACACCCCTCAAAAAGTGCTCGGGATCGTCTGTACGCGTCATACAACCTATAAAAGGCATTGCCGGTTGAGAATACACTTATACCAGCTACAGTAGTCAATATGGACAGAGGACACGAACTGAGTGAGGCGGAAAGAGGGATGAACCCACAGGTTTGGGCATTTGACCTGTGAGATTTCCAACAAATTTCAGATACCCCGGTCGACAGTGAGCGATCTTATCGTGAAGAGGGGGTCATGACATGCCGACCCAGAGCCAATAAACCGAAAATATTAACAGATCGTGACCGTCTATACTTGAAACGTGTGGTGAAGTCAAACCGGAAGGCATCGTTACAGATGGTGGCACAGGAGTTTTGATCAGCTTCCAGTAGTGCTGCAAGTGATCGTACTGTCCGCCGGGAGATAGTCGCACTTGGTTTTTGTGATCGTGCAGCAGTTCACAAGCCACATATCACAGCCCGCAATGTGACCCATCGGTTACAGTGGTGCAAGGAATGCCACCATTGGACTCTCGAACAATGGAAATCCATCCTATGGAGTGATGTATCGCGCTACCAGATGTGGCGGTCCAATGGACGTGTGTGGGTGTGGCATATGCCTGGTGAACGCTGTTTACAGGATTGTACCGTACCCACAGTGAAATTCGGCAAAGGTGGCATTATGGTGTGGTCCTGCTTTTCGTGGTATGGTCTTGGTCCTCTTGTTTTAGTTTGGGGAAACATGAATGCCAATGCATACCAAAAAGTTCTGGACAATTCTGCGCTACTGACATTGTGGGAATAATTCGCTATTGGCCCATATCTGTTTCAGCACGACAATGCTCCATGTCATACGGCAGGCATTATCAACACGTGGTTCGAGGACATGGGTGTGCAAAAACTTGATTGGCCAGCCCAAAGTCCAGATATCAACCCCATTGAACATCTTTGGAGCACCGCTTGAGAGCCAGACCATGCTGCCCAAAAAACACCACTGAGCTGTTTGCCGCTTTGCAGGAGGAATGGGGCAAGATTCCCGTCGACACATATCTCAAATTGATGGAAAGTCTTCCTCGAAGGGTTGCGGACATCATTGCGGCGAAAGGTGGCCCTACAGGATACTGATGTGGTGCTGCAACCGGATTAATGTACTGGTATAGGGTGTCCGGTGACGAATGGCAACATAGTGTATCTTCACCTCATAAGGATGCTTTGAAATTTTGAAATGTTTTTTTCTCTTAAATGGCTGACTAGTACGTGCTAGTACAGTCATGTTCAAAAAATTTGTCGCATGGATTTTTTCTAAGTCCAACGTCTTACGAAATTATGTTGGTAGCTCTGAAACAAGGAAGTGTTGTGAAATATACGATCCTCCAATCAGAGTGAAGTTCGATTCGGAGGAGCAGGAGGCGTGACTCACGGTCTTGTCCAGAGGAAGTTCAACCAATGCAGCATTTCCAAATATGAGATAACGTCCCCATTGGTTAAACATTGTTTCAATAATGCGAATCGGCAGAAAGATTGCGCAAAAGTTTACGTTGTCGTTTTAATTGCCTTTATTCGTTTGAAATTAGTATTAAATTGTTCCAATTATAGTTCACGAGCTTAATATAAGGTATTCATGTATGTGTTTGACAATCATATATCACTCATTAGAACAATTTTCACATTGTTTTCACTACGTGAGATGACATTTCATTTACATTTACGATAAAATAGTGGTTTGGGTGTAATAACAGTTTTCATTAATTAATTTAGAGATGCATTTTTATTTGTTGAGTTAATGATTAGGTTAATTCGTTATTTCTCGCGAAAAGAGGGAACCACAGCTGAAAGAAAATACACAACTTTTATTATTGAGTTCAAGAGTTCGTTTTAACATAACTTTTTGCACACATAGGCTAATCACGACTCGGGATACATTTAAATTGGAATCTGAAATATTATGCGACCTGACTGGAACTCGGAAAAGTACACACTGATTACAAGACGTCGATATATTACCACTTGGTCTGGCGAACGCCAATAATAATAATGAGGGGTTTTGGGAGTGGGAGAGGGGTGACGGAAAGTAGAAAGTAAATAGTATTTTTGGGGGTATTTAATGTTATATTTATACACATACAAACCTAAGAAAATATTTATTTTGATACATGTGTGTGTGGGGTGGGGAAGGGGGAAAAGAGAGGGACAGAAAGATATTGTGAGAGATGGGACGAAGAGGTGATTGTGGAAAATGTTTTATTTGACGTTCAGTAATAAAAACAATCAAATCAATGATGATTATCTTATAAATACCATATTTAATGTAAATTGTTTTAAAAATGGGAGCGGGGAGCTGTTTGTTTTACGTTCAGTGCAGGATAACAAGTGGAGACACATAGTGGTTCGTATCTCACTTTAAACTGGATGTCCAAGCCCCTTTAGCCAATCTGTGTATAACGTGGATTTAGAATTCAGTAGGAAATAACGTCGATCTAGTATTTTGGATTTTAGATGCGTTGAGACCACTAAAATTTCCAATTCTTATAATAAGAAACCTGTCCTCATATTACCATTTTGAAAGAGAGAGAGTTAATTGTATAATCTTTCGTTGTTAGTTTCAAAGAAGACTAATTCGAATAGTAACAATGGGAACGAATAAAGTTTACGAAAAGTTTTTGCCACCATGGAGATTTGAACCTACGACCATTAGAGTGACAACCCAGTGCGATAACCACTACCCCACGAGATCGTTCCTTCTTACGGCATGATTATGAGTTAAGACCAATTCGTTCAATACGGATTAGAAATATAATCCCCACCCGCCTCTTTATAAACAACACACCCTAACGCTCCTTTGTAGCAAATGAAATAAAGGTGGTATGAATGTCACAAAACATTTAAGCAAAATCTACTATATTTACGACGCAATCGTTTTACATGGAGGGGCTACTGCTTCGAGAATTGAGGTTGTGGTTTGACTGTAATTGTAGGATACCCCATATCGATAAGCCAAGGCTCTAGTGTGCACTAGATTGGTTCATTTGTAGTGACGTGCTCAGGAATTTGTAAAGAGGTATGTGAATATAAAAATGTGTTAATGCTAATTTTTTAAACAGTGAACTCATAATTTAATATCTCTCTGTCCATCTCATTATCCTACTTAGGAACTAATTATTATTATATCATGTGACAATGACGAGAAATTAGATTTACGGAAGGAATAGTTTTCATATTTTAAAACCTCGGAAGGGCCATGGGCTATCTCCCGACTGTCAGTCTCCCATCCACAATCCTACCTAGAGTTATCTTCAACTGGCAACGAGGTGACGTTGGTCAGCATGTCGAACCCTCAGCCGTTATAGAAGATATCTGAAACCAGGTTACACCAGTCACTCGTAGCTCCCCAATTTCCTCACGATGGTGGGTTGCCACTGGTCCTATACAGATAACAGGCCGAGAACCCAGGACGACTCGAATCCATGCCGTTCCGCTGCAGTCGGAATCCAAAGCACAGAGTCTTAGACCGCACCGTTACAGAGGAGGAGAGTTTTCATATTTTGTTTCTTATAAATGTCGACAATACATTAAATATATTACGCACCAAAAATTAGTGTAAAAAATTAGCCGGTTCTATAAGAGATTCGAACCTTCGATCTTCACTCAACTAGGCCGCTATTTTTAACAATTTCCCATTTTCTCACTCAATAACCTTCGTTGAACGTTGTCTTAAGAGTCTTTAGCAACCTTGTAAACCTTATTAACCTATCTGCTGTCTATCACAAATGTATTTTACAACCTGGAGTACATTTAGATGCTTGACTTTCGTGGTAAGTAATTCTCTACCGTCTACTATAATAAATAAATCAAAGTCTACATATCTCATATTTTGTAAATGCGAAATGTCATTGTTAAATGTTAGAAACTATTTCTTATTCCACCGTTAGTTCCAGATTTAGCCACAGCATTCTGGAAACCAGCGTGAAACGTGTTTCCCACACTTCCAAGGTCAGGTGAACCCTTATCAGTTGCATTGGATGCCTGTGAACATGTTACTTCATACCTCATGGTACTGTGGTGGATTTATTTCTTCCCCTTCCCCTTTTACCTTGAACGGAAGTTATCCCCGACTGGGCACGACGAATCAATAACAGAAAAGCAGACTGTCTAGTAAATCGCATGCCATGTATTATTTTGAGCTCCTAGGTTTTGGAAAGTGAAATAAAAAAAAGTATGTAACATTAATTCATAATGGTTGACTTCTTTGGGTATTATTTCATAACTCTTTTCTACTTACTCCAATGAAACTTTTGTCTACTGTTTTCAGTAGATCAATAGGTGTTTTGAAACATCTACTGTGTTCAGATTTTTAAAAAGATATAAATACAAAAAAATAATAAGGGGGTATGAAATTAATATTTACAGCCAAAATATTAAACTTAACATATTATACACTGTACTGAATAAATTAATTTCACTTGCAGTTTCTCTACTGTACTGGTTTCAGTAGATCAATAGGTGTTTTAAAACATCTATGTTAAGATTTTTTAAATTTGAATTACAATTTGTGTGCCTGAAAACTTAGGGTATTTTACACCCGTCACGCTATACGGGGTGCAGCCCCTTATCATGACAAAAATAAAAGCGTGTCTGAAAACTAAAATATACTTACCTTGGTTAAAAGCTGAGCCTGTAAAGCGACAGACAGTCAGCACAAACATGGACAACACACACGCAGTCCTACAAAGATTATACTAACAGTAGGTCCAGTCACCAGAGCCTCGTTAGTCTGCAAAATGCAGTTCAGGGTGTACTACATGGAAGTGAGGTTGGTTTAAATTTTAAATAGATATAAAAACAAATTGTTAGTAAGGAGGAATAAAAAGTTATATTTACAGCTAACATGCTGAGCTAAACACACCACAAGGGTGTAAGGGATGACCTTCCATGAAGTATGTACACCCAATTGTTGCTTCCACGTAGTACACCCTGGACTTCAGTTTGCAGACGAACGAGGTTCTGGCGACTGGCCCCATGGCCAGTATAATTTTCTGTGTCGTCCTGTGTTAGGTCCTTGTGGGTGCTGAGTGCCTCTTTACAGTCTCAGCTTTTAACCGAATTCAGAATATTTTAATATTTTAGTTACAACACGACGTTACAGTTATGTTATTTTAGTTCTGATAAGGGGCTGGACCCCGTATAAAGTGACAGGTGCAAAATAGCCTAAGTGCTGACGCACCCAAAATTTTGAATTCAAATTGAAATTCAAACTCACTACATGCAATTTTACATGTATTACTGAAGAGAATATTTCACTTGTAGTTCCTCAACTGTAATTACACATTAGGCCTACTGAAAGTGTTCAGTAGGAAATCATTGATTTTGAGTAGATTTCCGAGAGACACAGTAGAGTACTACAATTGATAACAGTAGATTCTGTGTACTGTAAACAGTAGAAATTACGTAGGTTTATAACAACGATGAGAATGAAACAGAGGTAAAAACAATGATAATGAAATGCAGAAGCGACCTGGAGCAAACAGGAACGTAGAATGTCTGGCAGCGAGACGCAAGAGTTGATCAAGCGATTGTAGCATCAAATTTAGCTTAGAGCTCATAATTGATATTTCTACATGAGCTCAACACACAAGTTACATACAATGAGAGAATTGAATTGAGTTTACATCTCACGTGATATGAGTCGAAACTATTGTTGCACATTGAACTGTGAAGTGAATCAATATTCAATTCGATTAACTAGTGAATGGTGATGTGCTGAGATTTTGTAACGAGATGTGCCAAATGGCTGACAGTATTATAACATATGGACACATTGATTTAATATATTTGAACAATCTTATAACGTACGATTTTGCATGAAATTTTATTACTTGAATCTACATCACTTCATTGCAAAGTTAACTCTGCGATTTTTATTTCTTATTAAACCGAAAAATTATTTATTGCATTTTACTTATTACGAAAATTCGTATATTATTTGCTTTTCGAAATGTAGAGAATATATTGTTTTTCATGCTTTTTACAAGAATACTACTATGCATGGTGAACAAAAAATAATGTAATATAAATACTATTCACAAAAGGATGTCAATAGTATTTATTTGTTTTGTTTCTTGATAATTTTCCCTAAAATAAAAATGTATAACTTTCGCTATACATGACATTTCGTCGAATATGACACATGGATCATTTTTATGCAAATCCTAGTAAAATGATGAGAAATTCAAAAACATATTCTGAAAACGTATTTTCAAAAATAACATTAAAAAATCATTAGAAAGGAGTGTTATTTTTAAAAAAATATATATAACATTTTTATTTCTTTCAATTATTAATTAAATACAATACTTAGTTGCTATATATAATAATAATAGGGGTAATCGAACAGAAGTCAAACTCATAATCTTCGGCGTGTAATACTGATAGCCTATCACCGAACCACTTTGCCATCATAAAATAAATTGAAGTTTTTTTTCTCGGAAATTACTGGCTAGTGCACGCTGGAACCTTGTCATACGAATATCTACCCTACCACTACAAGAAGCCATGCCACAACCTCAATTCTCGAAGCTGCAGCCTCTCCATGTAAAACGATTGCGTCGTAAATATAGTAGATTTTGCTTAAATGTTTTGTGACATTCATACCACCTTTATTTCATTTGCTACAAAGGAGCGTTAGGGTGTGTTGTTTATAAAGAGGCGGGTGGGGATTATATTTCTAATCCGTATTGAACGAATTGGTCTTAACTCATAATCATGCCGTAAGAAGGAACGATCTCGTGGGGTAGTGGTTATCGCACTGGGTTGTCACTCTAATGGTCGTAGGTTCAAATCCCCATGGTGGCAAAAACTTTTCGTAAACTTTATTCGTTCCCATTGTTACTATTCGAATTAGTCTTCTTTGAAACTAACAACGAAAGATTATACAATTAACTCTCTCTCTTTCAAAATGGTAATATGAGGACAGGTTTCTTATTATAAGAATTGGAAATTTTAGTGGTCTCAACGCATCTAAAATCCAAAATACTAGATCGACGTTATTTCCTACTGAATTCTAAATCCACGTTATACACAGATTGGCTAAAGGGGCTTGGACATCCAGTTTAAAGTGAGATACGAACCACTATGTGTCTCCACTTGTTATCCTGCACTGAACGTAAAACAAACAGCTCCCCGCTCCCATTTTTAAAACAAATTTACATTAAATATGGTATTTATAAGATAATCATCATTGATTTGATTGTTTTTATTACTGAACGTCAAATAAAACATTTTCCACAATCACCTCTTCGTCCCATCTCTCACAATATCTTTCTGTCCCTCTCTTTTCCCCCTTCCCCACCCCACACACACATGTATCAAAATAAATATTTTCTTAGGTTTGTATGTGTATAAATATAACATTAAATACCCCCAAAAATACTATTTACTTTCTACTTTCCGTCACCCCTCTCCCACTCCCAAAACCCCTCATTATTATTATTGGCGTTCGCCAGACCAAGTGGTAATATATCGACGTCTTGTAATCAGTGTGTACTTTTCCGAGTTCCAGTCAGGTCGCATAATATTTCAGATTCCAATTTAAATGTATCCCGAGTCGTGATTAGCCTATGTGTGCAAAAAGTTATGTTAAAACGAACTCTTGAACTCAATAATAAAAGTTGTGTATTTTCTTTCAGCTGTGGTTCCCTCTTTTCGCGAGAAATAACGAATTAACCTAATCATTAACTCAACAAATAAAAATGCATCTCTAAATTAATTAATGAAAACTGTTATTACACCCAAACCACTATTTTATCGTAAATGTAAATGAAATGTCATCTCACGTAGTGAAAACAATGTGAAAATTGTTCTAATGAGTGATATATGATTGTCAAACACATACATGAATACCTTATATTAAGCTCGTGAACTATAATTGGAACAATTTAATACTAATTTCAAACGAATAAAGGCAATTAAAACGACAACGTAAACTTTTGTGCAATCTTTCTGCCGATTCGCATTATTGAAACAATGTTTAACCAATGGGGACGTTATCTCATATTTGGAAATGCTGCATTGGTTGAACTTCCTCTGGACAAGACCGTGAGTCACGCCTCCTGCTCCTCCGAATCGAACTTCACTCTGATTGGAGGATCGTATATTTCACAACACTTCCTTGTTTCAGAGCTACCAACATAATTTCGTAAGACGTTGGACTTAGAAAAAATCCATGCGACAGATTTTTTGAACATGACTGTACCTTGGCATATCAATACCTATAGGGTAACCTACACAAAGACCTGTCCCAAACTCAAATTCCCAACTTGTAACCTCTCCTTTGAGTTATGTTTTGAAATACGTACTTACTTTTCTGCATGTTTCAATAGCAATGAACAAAATTATGGTTTAACTGTTCATAAAATTTTACATAATCACTGTTGAATATTGCAAAATAATACAGTAAAGGTTACTATTAAAGTGGGTTTTATTCTTGTGCTGACATTTCATTATGGTTCTAAAAACATGCACTATGGCATAGTTTTCTTAAACAAATGACAGTCAATAAGTGTTGCCAACAGCAAAACAGAAAAATTTCCCACAGCAAACTCCTTTTGTTGTGCTCTTAACACTGCAGGGCCATAACTATGTTCATTATTTAAATTTATCACAGTGAGTGCTTTACACTTCTGTTACTTCATATTTTATATTCTTAATTTTGTTTCCAGAATGCACAATCTTTTGTACTCGCGCATCACAGCACCATGGCTTCACTTTGAACCAATCTTCAATCTGACAAGTAGTGGAAGACTTCAGAAAAAGTGCATGAAGATAATTCATAGCTTTACTAGAAAGGTATGAAGAGATTCAAAGAACATACATTATAAATAGTGGGCAGTATCCATTACAATGATTTCAACAAATTCTCTAAAATTATTCACTGTTTATAGAAGCTACAGGTTCCGTGCAGAGCCATTCAGCTATATATTTCATATGTAACACGTATTATCCCAAAGGCATAATTATGTTGATAGGATGGAATCTTAAAATAATGATTGACAATTACATCTACAAAGTATACCTTGAATGTAAGGTAATTCTATGTAAGATATAGCTTACACATTGAGGGGAAATGATGTGCATCTGGAAACCTTTGATATGAGTCTCAGATTCGGTCCCTGGCGGGGGCCTCGATATGTAGGTGTGTAAAATATTAATTATTCAGCACAGGCTTAAAATATCATTGGAAGTATATTTGTAAATCACACATTGCTTGTAATTTTTTAAAATCTTCTTTTGTGATTCACTGAAGTGCTTTAAGTAACGTTACTGTAATAATAGAGTAAATTTTTATTTGTAATTTTGGATCTAAATTTGGAGATTGTTTTCAAGTTCAGTTATATCTTGCTAGTTCAGTTCAGTAAGATAAGTTCACAAGTACACTAATAAATGATATTGCAATAAAATATTTTCTTATTGGGTTAACCAATATATCTATCCAATCAACCAATTTATCTGGTGAATCACATTTGTTCCAAAAGCAAGCAAGTTCTATTTAACTTAATGATTTAAGCAATTAAATTATGTTACATAGATTTTTCCTGTGGGTGTATTTACCTAGTAGATTCTACTTGCAGGTCATCGTACAAAGAAGAGAGTATCTACAAGCATTAAAATCCCAGGAGAATAAACCTGAATCTGAGAAAGGTAACAATGGTAGTAGACTAGATGTTACTATATATAGTTTCAAAATTCAAATATATGATGTAAATATAATATATATCCAAAATTTTAATTTGATTAATGTAGACTTTTCAGTGGCAGAGGGCATTGAATTGTCAACCCATGATCAGTCCCAGGTTCTAATCCTGGCATGGACTTGGTATAGTGTCAATCAGTTTAATTTAATCATAATTTATCCTCTGATCGTCTGCAGAGATTAGCCTGAAGAGGCAGAAGTGACATAAAATAAGGAATATGATTAGCTCCTCCCTCTGCCAACATATTTTGTCGATTTTCATAAACTTTCAATTTCCAGTGAAACTGAAGAGACTAGCTTTTCTGGATCTTCTGATCGAGGCAGCTGAAGCCGACCCCACACTGACAGATGAGGACATAAAGGAAGAGGTTGATACATTCATGTTTGAGGTGAGTTTCTAATTGGAATGTAGAGAAATTCCGACAGCTCGGGTTTAAATCTGTTTAAGATTGTGTCACTCATGCTTGTGGATTTGATGGAAGGCAAATATAAACATTTGAAAGCATCTTGTGAAACAAATTATACAATGAGCAGTACAATTGCTGTGGAATGAGCCGGTCCCCGTGCAGAGTGGTTAGCACATTGTGCTATGACACCAGGAGTCCCAGGTTCGAATCCTGGTCTGGGAATGGATGGATATGCTTGTGGGTGTCTATTCATAAATTTCATTATATTATCATTCATCCCTATCTTCGCAAATTAGCCAAAAGTGGCACAAAAAGCGAAGTAAAATAAAGCAAATCAATCAATCTGTGCAATGAAAATGCAAGAGTTTTTGTACTCATGCATTAGTCATGGAATGTTGAAAATGTGAGTTCTTATCGTATGTTCAAATGAAAACAACAAAGATTTCAAACCAAAGTGATAAACAAGAAGTGTTATGCAACATGGGGTTTCATATCGAAGTGACAATCTTGGAACTCTCCAGAAAAGAAACAACAATTTATTGCATAACGAATAGACTGAGCTGACACGAATGCTGTTGTGAAAATGGGCCAGTCTGAACAACACAAGCTGCATGTGTATCTTACTGTTATGAAAGATTGTATTTATTATTGAAGATTCATTTCTGAATGCCATGCCGCTTGCGACTTCAGCCTGTAAAAAAGTAAAGTAAAAAGTAAAGTGCTCCCCTGTGCATAGCACCACGCCATGAAGGTGTATAGGGGGTGTGGAGGTAACGCCCCACACTTTCTTGATCCAGTCGTGAGTGGGGGTGATGTGATCAGCATCATGCCCCTGACCGACTTTACCCCTCAGGGTTTCCTCCAGGTACCCATGTTATTCGACACTGGGTGGGCGCCGGGGCCGCTTCCAATGTTAGAAAAGTTCCCGGATTTGAACCGGCCGGGGATCGAACCCGGGACCTTTAGCATGGTAGTCAGACGCGTTACCGACTGAGCCACCACGGCTACTTCAGCCTGAAGGCTTGTTATCAGTGGCTTTCTGTAGAGCTTTGTAACATGTTAAATGTGGAAAAATATGGTGGTTTTGCTATCGGGATTGTGCAGTTTTTCTAAACTTCAAATGGCATGCCCAAAGTGGGGTTGGTGGAAGGGTTTTAACTCCCTTCCCATTTGGCCTAGCATTCCTAATAGGAAAAAAGAACAAATGCAGGAAAAAATGTCAAAGGACATAACTTTCCTTCTGAAAATTTCTGGCAGTGCTACTGTCAGTTTCTATATAAGCAAATCTATAAACTGAATTGAGTAAAAAGGGGGCAATATAATCATTCTTCTTCAATATTTTGCATGAAAACTTTCTGCAGAATCTGCCTTGAAAATTGTGAAGCCAGAATGTGGCTTTCTAGTTCCATTCAAGAAATGTCAGTGTTTCAGGTTCAATCCATGTTTGAACCACAATTTTCACTCTATAAGTTTAAATAACAATGAATATGCTAATAACTTATTCTGTAAATATTTTGAATTTGTTTTTCTTGCAATTTTGTCTAGAATCATAATGTTTAATACAGATAATATTTTTAAGTAAATGTTTTTGCACAACTCAGGCCAGGAAGAAATTACCATTTTGGGAATTATTGGAAAAACATGCTGATGCTCCTACAAGTTAAATCATATCCTTAAAAACAAGTTCTTGGATTGCATCTTGATTTATACCATTATCAGAATTGTGTACCAAGAAGGAATATAAATTATAGTAGTTTGAGTGTATTTTAATGATTACACAACAGTGGCAATTTTCTCTCTACTATGGTATGAAAACCCATTTAATAGACTAATTGTTCAGTCATGGACACTTCTGGATTGAATTCGCTTTCAATACAAATGTCACAACCCAGAGCTGTTCGTAACTGTACATTGTCTCAACCTACTTTCCAAAAATAATGATAGCCTTCAAATTACTAATTTATATTGCATGGTGTGTGAATATTCTAACATGATCTATTAATTTAAAATGGTCATATTTTTTCGATAATTCAATAACTATAAAAATCAATGACCAATCACTTTAATGAATGGTTGTTACTAGAGCTAGGATTTATATGTAATTACATATTCTATTCCGTTCTAGATACATACCTTGAACTGAAAAATGTCAACGAATTATATAACTGCCAGGATATTACATATTTCACATATTTGCTAATTTACTTTACAAAAAACAACATATTTCTGTATTTGTTTTCCTATCTTGATCCTTTTCCTATGTTTTCGATCTCTGCAACATGAAGAAAATTTGTACCTCATATAATGTGATATTTTCTAATCAATGAGATGCATAGTGCTTACGGGGCCACCTAAAATTGACTGCAAATTTGAAAGAAAGCTGAAGACCAAAAACATATGGGAACTATTATTTATCGAGATATGCTGAAGTTTCTCCCCCACACCTCTTTTTCTGGTTATATATTTTAGTTTCTCTTTTAGCTTTAGGCAAAGAACCTATAAACTTTGCTCCTTTCCAGTACATAGCGAGTTACACAATATGTTCCCTTCACTTGTACAAAAAGTACAAAAGTAGCTATGTATTTTCGTCACTGTTCTTTCTGTAGATGCTTCATTTTCCTTCGAAAGTTGCAAAGAGCTCTTTCATATTTACATATACAGTAATTTGCGATGTGAAAAGTAATTAATAGTTGACAAAATTTGTTTCATAAATATGTACAGGTTGCTGTGTTTTTTGGATTTTATTAATTTGATACAAATTTTAATTTGAACAACTTTGTCTTACAAATTATGTTAAATATGGTTAAATAATATAAATAGTTCATGAAATTGCTTGGAAAATCTATTGTTATTAACATTACATATTATTTGATACAACATATTTAGCTACATATCCTTTTGATACATATTTAGGTACATATTGTATCGATTATTGTTGCATATTTATGTACATATTTTGGACTTTGATATTACATAAAAATCCGAGGTCTGGTTGTTACTGCATATTAACTGCTGGATTTAAATGCTCTGTGAAACATGAAGTAACTAGAAGAACATTGCAAATATTTTGATGTTTTTAGGTGAAGTTTTAATTCTCTCATTCATTTTCAGGGCCATGATACAGTATCAACAGCAATCTCATGGGCATTATTTTTATTGGGAACTGATACTGCAATTCAAGTAAGTAAAGATTGTTAAGTTCATATAAAAATATTTACCGAAACTTTCTCTTGTGTAATTATAAAACACTGTCTATTGCTTCACTCTCTAAATTTTAGTTTTCTGATATTTTCTGCAATAAACCAAATACCAACTTGAAATGATTAACTAGAATGAATATGGGTTATCAGAGTATTTACATGTGGAATCAGATCAGTTTGAAAGTAGAAATGTTGGCTTCATCTCACGAGAGAAAGATTACAACTCTTCTGAATGAAAATTCACAGAAAACAAAAAAGGATGTTACGTATTTGTTAATGTATTTCTTTATATTTCAGGAGAAGGCAGTGGAAGAACTTCGAAATATATTTGGAGATAGTGACCGTTCCCCAACTCTGGAAGACTTGGCTAGCATGAGGTACTTGGAGAGGTGCATCAAGGAAGCACTGAGATTGTATCCCAGTGTGCCATACTATGGGCGACATATACATGAGGATATACCTCTTGGTAAGCTAAGTTAGCACACATGGTATGCTCCAAACTTTCTATACAACTTCCTAAGATACACATATATATAAGTGAGTATATTTATACAGGGTAATTCAAAATGAATGGTGCAACATTACACAGTTATTATGACATTACTATTTACGATAGAAAATCGGACAAGGCATCAATATAAAGAACTCTGGAAGTTTTACTCACGTGACTCATATTGTAAAGATTCAACATTGGAACAACGTGTAATGCCAAAAAGGTCCAAATGATAATCAAGTACTTGCTATGCATGGAACAGCAAGTCTTTGTCAACAGTTTCAAAGGTACTAACAATTCACAGTTGTAACTTTGGCAAATCTTTCGGAAGAGTGAAACATATGCATTACTACCGAAACTCATGCAGAATTGTCTTTACACCATTGTGATTGAATCAGTTCTCGATAGCTCCAACACACAATACACCTTCTACTGGTCATTAGCCATTTTAAGACACTGGTGAAGCATTGGCTAAGCAGAATAAGCCCGCTAAGTGGGAATAAAACTTTCAGAGGTTTTCTTTATATTGATGCAGTGACTGATTTTCTATCATAAATAGTAACGTCATAATAACTGTGTAAAGTTGCACCATTCATTTTGAATTACCCTGTATATAAAACCTGATTTTGAAGAAAGTACATGCTCTATCATCTCTTGTCTAAGAAAGAGGTGTGAGTTGCCAAATATTTTTTTTCCTTATATTTTAGTACTCGCAGATGATATACAGCTGTGGCAGCTCAATCATTAGGGGGTCTGACAACCATGCGAGAGAACCAGGTTCGATCTCCAGCAGGGAAGAACCTGGATTTTTTTCCACCTGTTCAAGTGGCTCCAACTGAACTATTGATTCAGACCTAACTGCACCTGATTTTTCAGGTTCGTTGGGAGATACTTGTCAATGTTAGTGGTCAAAGGTGACAGATATCACTGCAGTATGATGTGTTGCAACTTGCCACACAGGTAAAACAGTAAATAATCCTGTGATGCCAGGTCTGGCCTAATTGCTCAGGTGGTAAAGAAACATTGTTATGTATGTCACTCAGATTCAAGCCATGGCTGAGCCTGCACTTCTTTTTGGCTGAAATTTCTGCACACTTTTTCCTGATTGCCTTTTTTGAAGTAGCATCCTACAAAACCATTAGGAACAGAGGTATGAAATTATGCATGTAATATTTGAAAGTTTAGGAAATCTTCAGGTGGAATAATGACTTGCAATCTTTTGTCTCGGTGCATGAAGCTTAATAATTGTAATTGTTGAATTAAATTTTAAACCTACTTCTGTGAATATTTCCATGTTGATGTAATGTTGAATTATGGTAATTATGCTGTGTGTTTGATAACATTAGTTAAACGTTTTTCTTACAACAGACATTTCATTGAGTTATATATAGAGCAACACAAGCTGTAGTTTAAAATACCAAGTCAGTCTAAGAACAAACACAAATCACATTTTGTTGACTGTGGTCCAGATTTAACACATCATAGTTAGCCAGAAGGGACACATAAGTGACATACATTGAAGAAAGAACAAAAATTACAGATTTACCCAGCTGGAAATTTTTCCAATTATTTCTGATAGCCAATATGAGTGTTTAGACACACTATCTGAACCGATTGGCCATTTGTAATGAATTGGAAAGTATTCTATTGCTTTCAATATATTGCTTATGAAAAATTCTTATCTATACATCTGGGAATGCAATGGAGGAATCATATAAAACAACTAAAATAAAGCTGGTAAAACATGTGGAATTTGTAACTTAGAAAAACTTTCACATACAAACATTTTTCAAATATATGAACAAGTTTTAACTCTCTAGCTTCATTGTGTTTAACACACTTCTAGGAAATCGAAAAACATGCTGCTTCAGTCATAAATTGACATGTTGTTATTCCTTTATACATCCGAAAACAGCAACAAATTAGGTTAAACAAAGAGGCTGACCCACAACACTTGAAAAAGTGATAAACAAACAAAGCACTGTCGAGATCCAATTAGTTGATCAAAAGATTGCTCATTTTTCTAATTGCATTACATACACGTAAGAATAACCATGGAAATTTCATATTGCAAAAAATAAGAACTAATATGAACATTTATTCTGCTTTAAGGTTGAGTTTGTTCTTAAGAAAGAGTTCTTAGGTAAAAATCTGATTTCAGTAGTATGCATTAGAATTCAGTAGAAATTCAGTTCATGTGCTGTTTTTCCAATGAACTTCTAAATCACAGGAAGTGTGGTTTCAAGAATTAAACTACCTATGCTTTGAGTCAATAAATGATTTTTGAACATAGCCTATTTATTCTACAATATATACAAACTTACAATTGGATACAATTCACCAATTAACCAGACCCTGTGGCCGAGTGGTTAGCATATCGCACTGCAACGCCAAGGGTCCCAGGTTCGAATCCTGCTCGGACTTGGATGTTTGTGAATGTCCATTCATCAATTCATCACTCATCACCATCTTCGCAAATTAGCCAAGAGGCACAAAACTCGAAGTAAAATAAACTGAATAAATCAATCAATCGACAATTCACCAATTGGAAATTGTTTTGATTTTCCAATTAGTTTCAGTTGAGATTCCGATTGAAACCAATACATTCCAATACCTATATTAGGCATCTGATAGAATCAGATTCATTCCAATTGAAACCAATTCAATCCATTTGAAATTTCAATTGGAACCAATAGAAAATTCCAGCTGGGTATAACACCAGAAAACATTCCATAACCTTAGTAACATAATTCAGTTGAAACAATGAATTTATTAGCATGCATACATATTGAATTCAATTCCATTCACTATTCTTGAGCTAACTAAAAGCATCCACACAGCTGATGTTGGTCTTATCATTAAGGAAGCTCAAATACATTTTAAAATCCACACAGCCAACTAAACCAAAGCAAGAATCTTGACAAGTGTTGCACACATCACATTTGAGGACAAAAACTGATTTTCACTTTATAAATATAGCCTCATCTGCCTGCAGTCTGATGTTAACATACAACTTTTCCCCTTAAATATATTTGTTGATTAACTTACATTAATATATTTCCTCAGATGGATTCACACTCCCTGCTGGAGCTCAAGTGGGATTTAATGTCTACCACACGCATCGCAATCCCGAATACTTTCCCAATCCAGAGGTGTTCAACCCAGACAATTTTCTACCAGAGAGGATTCGAGGGAGAAATCCATATGCTTACATACCATTCAGTGCTGGGCCTAGAAACTGCATTGGTAAATAAAATTCACTAAAATGCTTAACAATAAGTAATATAATTAGCATTGTCAAAGAATCTTATGGTTACACATATTTCTTACTGTTTAACCTGTCATTGGTCAACATGTTAGCACTGCGCTAACATTGAAATTTATCTGCTTATATACCTGTTGTAAAATAGGAAAGCTCTTTCAGATGCAGTCTAGCTGTCTCTTGTTTTTTTCTGGTTGGGAAAATATAATAGAGTGGAGCATTCTCTTCCATTATTAGGAGCTGTGCCATGATTGTCAACAAATTGTCAAAATGTTAGCGTGACGTTCAATTGTCGACCAACCGTGGGACTGTTTTTTCATTATTTTTATTTTTTGTTTTCGTGAATTTTATTAGTAGTCTTGTGTTTAAGTGCCTTTTTTCACATCCCCTAAATATGCCTTCATGGCATGGTGCTATATGCATGGGGAACTTTACCTTACCTTGTAATGTATCTGCGTCTTTTTTTGAAACCAAAGACATTATTGGAAAAAGTCATCCTGAGACCATTGATTATTAAGGAGGTATCGAGTTAAGTTTTGTTGTAGTTTTTTTAGTTTCATAATTCCAGTTGTCTTCTGAAGTACTACTACTAACTGTATATCTCAAAAATTTCAGGCCAGAAATTTGCTATGCTTGAGATGAAGTCTGTCATTTCTGCAGTGCTTCAGAAGTTCCGTGTGGAAGCTGCTGAGAAACGAGAAGATGTTGTAATGGTGGCAGCAGTTGTATTGAAACCAAAGGATGGGGTGCATATTAGGCTGTTTCCAAGAAATCCAGTTAAGTCATAACAAATTGTTTACTGCTGCACCTGCACAAACTGACTGTCGATTGCACTTCACACTTCCTGTAACTCCAAAATATTTATGAGCATGATCAAGCAGTTGTAGTGATGAGCAGTTCAGCTATCCTGACATAATTCAGAGATGTCTTGGCTGTTCAGAATGTTTTAAGAACTAACATTTCTTATCCTCAGGACATAAGATTTCTATATTTCTCATTCTGTCTGTATCTCCCTCTCTCTCTTTCTCTGTGTGTGTGTGTGTGTGTGCAGGTGTGCATATGTATGTATATATATATATATATATATATATATATATATATATTTATGTATATAGAGATGCATAATTTCACTATATAATCAATTCATAATTCTGCTATGATCACTAAGCCCCGCGACAGGTTAAGTTTGCAGCAACTTTTCACATATATAGACCCAAACGTACGAGCAGAATATAGTTCCGCTGCAATACTGCTGATTTTTTCACTGTCTGTGATGTGAATAGCTCGGCGGTTGAGGCAAGACTGGCATGGGAGATGCTGAGCGCCGCTTTCGCGTGTATTAATACATAAAATCTGCTGCAAACTTAACCTGTCGCGGGGCTTAGGTTGTAGTAGCGTAGACACATGTAGTTGTTGTATGTCTAACCCACTTGTTCCTTAATCTTCATGTAGTAATCATAGGTTATATCAGTTGTGGTATCTTTATCAAATGAAAATCCAAATAACTAAAGTGAAAAATTGTACACAGGAAGATTTGAAAAATATTTAAGTAAGTTTATTTAATTCTCAAAATTTGAGTACTTAGTGAATTTACACATGCTGTGAACCTACAGGCATATTCTATTATTTCAGATATTTTGTATCCACGACTGAATATATATATGTATATGTGTGTGTGTGTGTGTGTGTGTGTGCGCGCGCAAATTTACCTTTGCATGCATGTAAAATACTTAAAGGCAAGGTGAATTATGTATCAAATAGATGTAAAAACTATTGTAGTTATAACACCCTGTATAGTTCTATAATACTAATTTCTTGCTAATACTTTTGTATGCTTTGTAGAAATAAAGACTTGATTGTTTGTATTTAGTAGGCTTATTTACATTGCATTATTAATTTTTCAATATTGACTCTCTCTCTTTCTCTTGCCGGACCCTGTGGTTAGCACATCACGCTGTGATGCCAAGAGTCCCAGGTCCGAATCCGAATCCCACTCGGGCTTGGTGGTTGGTTTGTGAATGTCCATTCATCAATTTAATCATTTCATCACTCATCCCTATCTTTGCAAATTAGCCAAGAGGCACAAAACGTCAAGTAAAATAAACTAAATCATACAATCTTTTTCTCTCTTCTCTCTTTTTTCTCTCTCCCTAATACACCACCAATACTTATTGATATTTTTACGCCATTTTGATCTTTCAGAGTTCACAAAAACACAACATTTTACAGTCAAATTATCCTGAAAATTATGCAAAATATAACCATTTTTTTTATTTGTATTGCAACGTGTTTCTTAATATTCTGATGCAATTCTTGAATATTTGAAGTGAAAATTCTTGGTAAATTGAATCACATAATTCGAGAGTCAATTGCCATTAAACTTGCAGAGGTGAACAAGCATGGGAACAAAACAACAGGTGTGATGTTTGGCATTCTGCAACCGCCAGAAGAGGGCATAGAAAGTGGGGTGTGTGCCGGCAAGATATGCAGCCAGAGACAGGAAAACTGAAGGGAGCTGCAAGTTTCAAAAATTGTAACTTGGGGAATGTGCTAAAACTCTGTTTTCAAATTGTCTTCTCTGTATACTATAGTGTGAAAGGAATTTTGTGAAATTGTGTAAGGAAGCAGGGGTAGCAGCGTCCCTGCAAAGCCTTGTTTCATCACTGACTTATTTGTTTTAATATAAATGTACGAGGTGGTATTAAAAGTTTCAAGACTAGCTCTGTTTACAAGAAAGTACTTTATGTATCTAAGTTTACACAGTATCACTTCAAAATAGCCCCCTTGCACAGCGATACAGTGCTCCCAGCATTCCTGTCACTTCTGGAATGTGTCCTGGAAGTCATCTTTTTGAAGTGTGTAAAGCACCTTCTGCGATTCGAGCTGGATCTCCAGAATGGAATCAAAATGGTAACGTTTGAGCTGGATCTTCATCACCAGAGGGTGAAGTCCACAGGAGCCAAAATCTGGTTCCATATGACACGCCAACAATGGCAACAATGTTGTGGATTGTTCTCCGATGATCCCATGCACAAGTTGCTGAATGGTTTCGACATTGTTGGGGGTTGCACTCATTGAAGGTCTTCCTGATCTCTCATAATCTTCCAGAGATGTCCTTCCACTCTTGAAGCATGCACGCCACTCAAAACACCTTGAAGGACTCATTGCAGCATCACCATAAACTTGCCAAATCATGTCGAGTCTCTCTCTGTGGCAGATTTACCCAGTTTCATGCAGAATTTCACGTTCACTTTGTTCTAACTTGATGTCCATGATGAAATCGCAGACGTGGTAATACATGTAATGAGAATAGCACCAGTTGCACAGTTCCTGATGTACACAGGACGATGTCTCTTGGCACACTGACTCATGAAGGTCGGTGCTCCCTGTGTTGCCATCTGTTGGTGTATTACAGAACTAGTCTCTAAACTTTTGATACCAGCTCGTGTTAAGACTTATTTTATGTACCAGAGCTCCTGTTTAACCAAATGGTAAGAATTCTTGCCTCTGGGGCGAAAGGTCCCAAGTTTCATTTCTACTGGGAGCACCAAACATTTCGGTGTTGACTCAGCATCCTGAGGACAATTTGGGAGCTACTTGCAAAGTAGTTGTGATCTGCAGTCTTGAAAGCCAGAAAACAGTGGCAATGGGACTCTCTACAATGACCATGCTTTGCCCAATGAAATAGCCACTTGCCAGGCTTTGGCTCTCATGGGGCTGTTGTGGCATGGAGTTTACTTATTTCATATACCAGAAACATAAATGAAATGTATGGCCATTGATTGCAATTTCTTTAAAAGAAATTTTCCTGCCAAAAGTAACTTACTTTTAAAATACCAGTAACTGTAACTAATTCACTTTTGAAGGTGAGTAACTAACTGTAACTGGGTTACTTTTTGGAAGGTAACTGTCCAAACCCTGATCAGAGAATATAACTGTGGCATATTTAATGTTAATAGTAACGTTGTACATTTTGTAAAGGTAAAACAAATATGGTTTTGAAGCACTTGTTTCACTGAAATGTTTTCAATCTGTCACACTTTATTCTTTATTTATCACTCTGTGACCACAAAGAGAAGTCTTACGGTGTCAGGTCTGGTGATTTTGGAGACCAAAACATTGCACAAAACACTGTGAGTGATGTGGATGATTTGATTTCCACCTACCGGTAGAGATATGAACTCTCAGCTTAACAAAACATACACGCACAAACTGTTTGCATTTCTCGATCGTTCTGGACTGGTTTCATTAATGCAAGTTCAATAGTTTACTTGCAATAAATGTTCGTAACTCCTAAATTATTTATGGAACACCCGGTATTTCCATTGCAATTGTACCATATCAATGTAGTTTCTCTTTAAAACTGAATGAGAAAACTGAAATATTAGGTGTTATTTACTTATAAATTCTGTTTTTGGCAGAAAATGATGGTGGAAAGTTAATGAACCCTCACATTTTGCCTTGTTTTCAGGACTATTATAGTTAACATATTTGCCTTGTAATCCAGATGTTCTGGGTGTGATACCTGGTAGAGGCAATAGTGGTTTGGATCCCAATTTAAACTGTAGTCCAGTCCCAATTAGCCCATCTGTGCACAGAGTGAACTTCAAGAAAGGCTCAAACTCAAGTCAAATTAGGTATATGGAATGCTAGAGGATCATGAGAAGTGGTTGGACTATGGAAAAGTTTCAGCTGGTATTGGTGATAAAATTTGAACCTATACTTTCCTATATTAATACTGGTGGCATCTGTATCTTCTCAGCCATAACAATTATATCTATTGGCTCAGGAACTGAATGTGTTGAAAATATTACTACCAATGCATCGAGATTGGTAATGTATACTAAAACAGGTGTGGACCTTATTTTTACAGGGACCATACTAGAATCACTGACTATATGAAATGGTTGCCCAGTATATTAATATCACTGGCATATATTAGCCCTGTCTAGTTCGCTGCACTTTTAGACACTCTTTACACTGAAGCATCTAGTTGGTTGCATGGTGCAACACAGTCTTGATTTGGAGTCAAGTAGTGTATTTGGTGTCTGCACCATTTGCACTACGTTCCGGACCGGTGTATGTGGTGTATTACCCTTGTTTGTATAAGATACATGGCTGCCGAGTTACAGATCGTGGAAGAAAAAATGATATATGAAAGAAAATAATGGAGTTCCAGTAATTATAGATGGCAATTACATTTTTGTTTTGGAACGGGAGTATAGTTTGTATTATATTTGCATTTGTTTGTAATTTCCCATTGAAGCTTGATGTGATAATCTTGACTTATGTGAAGGCATGTTTACATCAAGTGTATTCAATTTATTATTTTAAGAAAACGTGGAATTTCATACTCAATTGTAGCATTTAATTTAATGTCCAAGTGTGTGTGTGTGTGTGTGTTAGTGTGTGTGGGGGGGGTGGGGAGGGTACAGTGCTTTTGTCTCGCGGTACGCTGTACTGGCACCTTTGCTCAGGTGAGAATAAAACATATTGTATTGTGTGTGTGTGTGTGTGTGTGTCCCTCACTACATGAACGCATGATCATTTGATGAACGTACCATAAGATTATGACGAGCGGCTAGCGAAAGGTTCAGCCTTGTCTGCGTATATAGCAACTTGGTGATTATGCTAACAGCACCAAACCTCACCTGCCTAACCTATCCACATATGCATCAATAGCAGAAATAAACTTAGGAATAGATTAGGCACATTAGGTGTAAAGTTGTTAGTGTAGCATACTCATCAGAGCAGAAAAATGTGGTTTTTATAATTATATAACATAATATAGTAAATAGCTACTCGTAATAACATTGGGACCAATTATTATGATGAATTGAACAGTACAAAAAACAAACCAACTTGAAGCATACCAGAACCTTTGTGACTGGAAAAAAAGGCACGCTCATGTGATGATTCATTGATTTATTTGGTGTTTTAAGTCCACTGTATACACAGTAAGGCTAATTAGTACTGGTCCTACAGTTTAACGTGGGATACAAGTGCTCGTGCATGTGTGTGTGTGTGTATTGAATTGATTAATATTACTTCGCGTTTCTGCCAGTTTTGGCTAATTGTGATGATCAGGATGAAAGGTGATGAGATGAAGGGACAATCGCAAACCAAAATACATATGGACGGCACAAAACAAAATTCCCATAGAGCAGTGGCAGCGAGTGGATTCCAACACAACTGAGGGTGGGGGGAGCAAGGACAGATTACTTTCCATTGGAAGACAAGGTTTACCATAGTACACGAGAAAAGTGGCAAAAAGTGGGGGCAACTACCTCCCACAATGCCCTAATCGCTGCCACTGCCATAGAGAATTATACTGGCCATGGGTCCAGATACTAGTGCCTCTTTAGTCTGCAAAATGCAGTCCAGGGGTGGAAGTGAGGTTGACGCATGCACACACCATCACACACACTAGAGGTGTGCAGTAATTCTTTCATCAGGATTTTTTTTTAATCCTGACTTTAGGGGTGGGACAGATTCGATATTATGGACCGGGAAATTTTCGGGACGAAAAACTCAAAATTTCACGACACCAGAAATATCAAATCCTACAAGCTATTTTTCCTTAGTGATAGTACTTGTTGGATGTGAAGGGGAAAAAATGAACAATTTCCGAGAAGTTTCAAGACACTTACAATACAGAAAACATTGAAAATGACCGTTTGCGATTTATGGACTGTTCGGGATCGGGACTTGAATTTTTTTTCCTCTATTCTGGTTCAGACTTCTCGGATCCCATACACCCGAAATATGTATGTATGTATGTATGTATATACATATAATTAATTGGTTATAATCATAAATTGAATTGAGATTTCAAACTTGTGTCAAAAAATTGACAGGAAATTTAGCTGCCACAAATTTTGCGCATTTGTACCATGAGAAAATATTAGTGAGAACTGCAAAAAAAAACTTAAAATGACCCACAACCACCATACTTGTTTGTGAACAAATTTTCAAATGAAGGTTAATGGTAATTATGAAATATTTTATAGTGCAACCTGTAACCACTAGATCCTAGTATGTATGGTACATACGTTCGAATGTCCGCTTAACACTGATATTATCTACCCAGATTTGTCGAATTGGAATATAATAATTGCCTGTAGAGTGGGATCCATGAGTATTACTGTGCAAATTGTCCATGAATATTTTCATTAATTTTTCTCCTACATCCTTTGTTTTTAAGCGATGAATTTGTATGTATTCTGGTGCAGAAGTTGTCAACAGCTTGTTTTGAGTTTTCTTTTAATTCTAGAAGCTCCTATTGGGTCAAATAAAGTGCATGAACATGGTGATGGACAATTTTCATGATAATACTCATGGATCCCACTGTTCATGGGGAGCGTTTCTTGCTTCGTAGAGACATGTAGAAAGTAAACTAAAATATGTGGCCTCGTGAACCTGGTTTAATCCAGTTATTTTGACCACTGCAAGATGAGCATACCAAGCAATTACTTTCCTTTCTATGGATTAAGATTTTTTGTATGGCCTGTAGTGGTTATCCTAAAAGTGTTACGAGTGGCCTACCAAGTCCTCATGCTCATATAAATTGTACAGTTTTAAAATATCATTTTCAGTTCTACTTTAGTTTGTTTTTCATTATTTTCAGATGGAGAAGAGTATCAATTACTGGTCATTAATATTAACATTGATGATCTGAAAAAAAACTGGAGTGGACGTTACGGTGGAAGTAGGGGGTCTACATTACCTCTTGTGCTTGCTAGTTCCTGTGAACTCCGAAGCAAGTATGGGATGCAATGCTGATGTAAATACCGTGAAATGACCTGAGAATGCATCCAGACTCCTGTTTTCTGAAAAAAAAAAAAAAAAAATGCATGTAATATGGGTAGACAAGGAGGAAGATATGGGCCCACATTAAGGGTTAAGGGTTCCACTTTAGTGTGATTCAAGTAGAAAATAAATGGATGAGCCTCAATTATGAAGTGACACGTTTTCATCTGTATTATTCCCAGATAAATTTTGTTTGGTCTCATCAGTTATGGCTGCTAATAATTTTGCTGTTTTACCATGCATTTTAAGGTACTAATATACTTATATATATACTGTGCGAATTACACTATATACAAAAAAAAAAAGTTTCTATTGGACAATTCACAGAAATTGAAGGGGTGTAAGGGGCGACCCTTCCATGTTTCACCCAAATTTCAACCTCAGTTCTACATAGTACACCCCGGAAACTGCTTTTTGCAGGCCAAGGATGCTCTGGCATCTGGACCTACGGCCAGTATAATCCTCTGTAGGGCTGTGTGTGTGTTGTCCTGTGTTTTGTTCTTATATGTGCTGAGTGCTCCTTTACAGTCTCAGCTTTTAGCCCAGTTAGGGATATTTTAGTTCTCGGACACAGTTTTATTTTAGTTATGGTAAGGGGCTAGGTCCCGTATAATGTGATGGGTGCAAAATAGCCTAAATGCTGATGCACACACAATTTTCAATTCAATCAATCACAGAAATTGAAATGGGATAGGTTAATTCATTTCTACATCTGCAGTTCGCTCTTCTAATGGGAAATATACCAGTTCCTAAGATTATGTACATTAAGTTAGCAATCACTATATCAGATTCTTTTAGAAATTTGCCATTTTATATTTAATAAGTAAATGATCAGTTTTTGGTTGTACAGTATTGGTACTACATCAGAATCTGCAAAAAGAGGAAAAAAAGGTCATATTGGTCCACCTTTACTTCATACTTTTGCTGGGTGTAATGTATGCATAAGGATGAGGTTATCGCTTTTGAGGACTCCCATCTTTTTTACAAAAAAGTAATGTAGTTGTGCAGGGAAAAAAATTAGCCCTTTCCAAAATAAAATAAGTCATTTTGTGCATAGTATGATGTGATTGAATTTCCTGATTTTAAGTGTGTTGATTTTTCATCTTTAACCCCTGTTTTGCTTTTGAGCATTGACATTTATCACTCCATGTGACTTGCATCAGCAAAACAAATGGTCATAAGACAGATAAGTAAGTCACGCTGGTTTTATGGTAGATATATAAAAATAAGTTATTGTGCACTATGTGTATATTAACCTTGATCTTGCTCTGTGTGATAAACGAATTGAGAACTTTACTTCATATAATTTCTAATGAGTTAATGTGACTCTTTCACAAACAAATATAGTTCAAATGGAACAATGAAAGATCTTTTTGTATAATGACAATAATAAATATAGATAATAACCCATGGTAGGCCTCCCCAATGGTGCAGTTGTAGCGTCCTCACTTTGTAATCAAGGGGTCCCAGGTTCGATACCTGGTGGAGTCACATAGTGGTTCGGATCCCACTTTAAACTGTAGGCCCAGTCCCAATTAGCCTTACTGTACATAAAGTGGACTTAAAACAACAAATCAATCCAATCAATATAATAACCCATGGTGTAACAGCACGTGAGTGCCAGGGCCTACCTACCAACTCACTCCCACCTGTCGACGTGGGAGATCATCCGACCAGTGACGTGTGGTCAGCACGACGAACCCCCAGTCATTGTTGTAGGTTTCCATGATCAGGTTACACTACTCATTCCTAGCAGCTCCCCAATGTTCTCACGATGTGAGTCACCACTGGTCCCATACACAGGATGAAATCTCGGGAGAAAAGTTGTTACGCTTTCCCCAGGAGACTTGAACCTGCAAGTGTCCCATAGCTGGAACCCAAAGCATGATGCCTTAGATCACAATTTTAAAATACCACACTTGAAATGACTTAAGTGGTAAAGCATTTATGAAAAAACAGGTTTGATTGTTTGTGTCACAATAAGACTGGATGAGCAACAAGTTCTTGCTAGATTCATAAACCATAGACAATTTAGACTGTAAGCTTGACAAGTGCTGTATAAAGGCATGAGATAAGTTTTATTTTTTTCCTAGAATTCCTACTTCCTATTTTTTCTGTGAGCAAGTAACGTAATTTCAAATTTTGATTGGACCCACATATTAAGTTGCTGGTGCCCCTATGTCAGAGTCTGTATACCCCTGCTTCTTATCACAGATATCATTGTATGATACTCCCTCTGTCCCATAATTATTGTTCGGTACACCTTTGTTTGTTGTCTCATAATAATTGCCCAATATTCAAACTGTGACATTGGTGTATACAGAAGAAGAACATGAAACACGGGAATGAGTCATACAACTTTATTACTCAAGGATCAGTACAAATTGTGCTTTCCATCTGCCTCCTCGTCTGTCATTTCTGTACTACCATTTTGGCATACCGGTCTATAATTATGCGACAGAGGGAGTATGTTCCTGGAAACCCACTTGACCACCTGTCCGAGTCTTGAAGTTCTTTGTGGTGCCTGTTGACTTATACAAGAAAGCTAATTTTGATTATTGACACATTTTTGAGAGTGGCTTTATCTATTCAATACATGCCTCAAAGAATTTCCAGTTCGAATTGTGTCATTGTTGACCTACAACATCTGCTTCTTAAATAGAATTTTTGCATAAGAGAAATTATATGTTGAATTTCTGGGATTATTATCATTTTCAGGAGAACATTTCAGGATTTCTACACTTGGGGCCATCCTTACATTGTAGGGGTTGCAAGTGAAGATGCTACATCACTGGTCTCAGCACATTTCTTTCTCTCTCTTATAGAAGTTTCTCCTCTGATGAGATAATGTGATAAACTAAAACTGAGCTGGCTCTTATTTTCAGATTGTTTTATATGGAAGCATGTTTTTTTTCTAGAGTACTATCTATCCTAGATTGAAACTTGAAATTTACAGCTGGTTGTGGTCCGTTAATATTAGCTTGGAAGAGAAAGTAACCTGCCTGCATTATTGAAGAAAGGGATGATTGATTCTCCTACAGAATGTTAGACAAATTTAAGAGTGGTCACTAAATCCAGAGAATTTTTGCAGGATGCAGGCTTATCCACATTGATAGGATAAGTGTATCTTAACTTAACAAAGCGAAATACTTAATGTGAGGAAGTAGTTACTGAAAATCTAGAAAACTTCATCAAGTGAGGATTGGAACTGAGCCAATCATAGATAGAAAAAAATATGTTTGAGAATGACTACCATATTAAATGAATTTGCTTCCCTCCTAACAAAGATTAATTTCTTAAACTTTACTCCAAAAATATACTTTACATGTGATATTTAGTGTTATCATGAATGCAATTATTTTCCCTGAGAGATGGCTGTTCATTTATTTATTTATTTATTTTTATTTTATTTTTATTTATTTTTGCAGGTGATGTAACTGAACCCATGTAGAGTCCCAAGTTCGGTCCCTGGTGGATGCACATTACACATTGGTTCAGCACAGATCAGACAATTTGAACATAAAGTGGATTGAAAAGAAACTCTTAGTTGGCTCATTTATCTTGTCCAATAGAGAGCTGGCATGCAGGCATGTCCCCCTAATGACGTTCACCAATTATATTATTTCCCTCTTCTTTGCCTTGTGATTAGCTGATTAGTCTGAAGTCATAAGATTTTTAATAAACAAAATCCTTGACATCACTTTCGATGAACTACGCATAAAGAAAATGCACGGAAACAAACTAAAAAGTAAACATGCTTATCTTTAGCTGATAACTCCTCTTTTGTACCAGGTCAAAGCGTTGTGCAGAAAAGTTTGATATAATAATCTGTTATGGCATTAAAATGTTTTTACTTCTATATAAGAATAAGTAAATTGTTCAGTAGTTATTAGTTGAGAAAAGATGGACTTGAAGACTTTGTTTCTCTCGATTTGGTATTCTGTCTTTCTTATAATTCCATTGCTTTGGCTGGCAAAACAATGGAGAAAGGTGTCGCAATTTATACACGAATTCAACAAGTTACCTGGACCTCCAACCATTCCAATCTTGGGAAATACCCTGGATTTTTGTTTCATGAAAACTGAAGGTAAAGATCAGTTTACTTTAACTTTAAATTTCTAGGGATATTTGTGCAAATTTTCACTGAAAATTGTGACCCTTCTCGGATTAATAGAGTTGTGGAAGAATATGCTTAGTTTAGTTAGTTTATTTACATCCAAGAACTACCGTGTGTGTACAAATAACAGTACATGGTAATATAGGACATATCAATACATTACAATACAATACTACATTAATAGATCTTACACTTAGAAAAATAAAATACATTTCCAACAATTGTTAAAAATTGGGCCTTACTTGCATATTATATCAAAATCACATTAACCCATTAACTGCAGTGTGGAGCTATACAGGGTGATTCAGAATTCCTATTACACACTTCTAGGGATTGTAGAGGGGACTTAGTAGATCAAGTTTTGATAAGGAACCCATGTCTGGAAACATAACGTTTTGGTACTACACAAATGACAAGATCACATAATTTCACATCTACATCATCATCATCTAATCGGGCAAAAATGGTGATGGAGTGACACGATGCGGAAGACGCTCTGCATACAGCCGTTGCGAAGCTCTACCATTACGTTCAACTTCGCCGTAAATTAACGTGGTGTCTGTGTTCTCGGCAAAAGTGTATTCAACCATATTGTACTGTCTTCCGCAAGGACTGAATAGCAACTGACGTGAAGGTCGAAGCACACCAGATTGTAAACAGAACGTTGGAAGCAGCACACATGATATCAAGTGACTGAAGACGTCACCCTCAGTCAATATGGGTTGCCTACCGTGAGGTGGGAGATGTGAAATTATGTGATTGTCATCTGTGTGGTACCAAAATGGTAAGTTTCCGGACATGGGTTCCTTATCAAAACTTGATCTACTAAGTCCCCTCTACAACCCCTAAAAGTGTGTACTAGGAATTCTGAATTACCCTGTATATACACACTCCAGAATTGGGCCTTTTTTGTGGAGTGACTATATATGGACGGTATTTCAAAATTAGAGGCTCTTGTATTGCGGCAAGTAATTCTTAGACACCACTTTTTTGTGCTATTATTAGTCTTATGTGGGCTACTGGCTATCAAAAAATCCATTGTTAATGCTCTGGCAGTTCCTGGATTATTTTTTGTTAAATATGGAATTAGAGCCATGGTGGTATAGTTGGTAGTGTCTGTCATGCAGGAGACCCAGGTTCTATTTGTGAGGTGGGTGTTCTGAGGTCAGAATTTTACCAGCCTAGTCCATGCATAAAGCGGCTCTGGAGCTCACCCAGCCTCAAATCAATGTGTACTTGGGAGCAACCCTGGAGGGTAAAGGTGGCCGGAGCATGGTGCTGATCACATCACCTCCAAAATGCCCTAGATCGAGAATATGTAGTTGTGGTGTGGGGCCTTACCTCCACATCCCTTAAATGTGCCTTCAAGGCAGGGTGCTGCATGCAGGGGGAAACTTACCTTTGACCTTACCTAATATGGAATGTTTATTTGCGGCAGAGTCTATATATACATGTAGATTTTCCTTAGCTTCATTTTGCAGCAAGACTTTTTATAGTTAGTTTTTGTATTATTTAAAATGACACAAATTTGCGGGCGGTTGCATCTATATATAGATGACTCGCGTACTTTCGACGTGGCTTTTGGCCACATCTTGTACGCTTGCATGCGTGACCTTCGGCCACGTTGTGGATGCAATCACATTATAGATGGGTTCCTCAATGATCTTAATGACTTCGAAAATATCTGCATGTTGTATTGGATGAAAGGCAACAAGTGTCTAAGTTTGCTAATTTGAAAAGTTTAGAAAATAACTTTGTGTACTCTAATATTGTACAAATATTCAACACATTATTGTCTATTTTCATAATAATAAAGTGGGTAAATATTATCTGTTTCAAAATAGTTAGATATTTCATATAAACAAATTGAATAGCAACACTATATTGGAAAAACAGTATTTATGTATTTAAAAAAAAAAAATTCAGTCATTCCCGTCAAATTCCTACCTCTCCTCTGTAATAAATTCTGATGCTCATGTTTTTAAATTTGAAAAGTCTAGCATAATTCCCTTACAGTAGATTTTGGGTTGGAAATAAACGTCAGTTTCCATGCACAACAACAAGCATGGCAAGCTCTAAATAGTTGTTTGTTGTTATACCCCTAAACATTTAGTTAAAACAAGCACGATGTAGATATTTTTGCATTGAGTATAACAATATACACGTAATTGTATCTGGACTGAATCATCATCTTATGTAGGTGTCACCCTTGTTTGAGGCACCTTTTCAAAACCAGGAGTTCATTCATCTGTGTGTGATCTGTGAGGAATATGTAGCTAGGCAATTAAGAATAGAAGGAAACAATATGTGCTGCAAAAAATGCCCGTGGAAATGATTGCTAAGGACGTGAAAAAGGGCAAAGTGAGGATTTTTTAATTTTCTCTGCCTTTTGGGACAATTTCATGGGGAGATCGTAATCACGCATTTTTCGCCCCCGTGGCTTCCTCCTTGGGGAACATTTATGTCAGTGGGATTTGGGCTATATATATATATTGGATGGATGGATTTCTTGTTGGTCATACTTCCCTTCAACGTCGCTGCAGGGAAGGGGTTATAATAGCATAACATGAGAAGATAGAAAACACTACAGCCTACTACTAGGTAACACTATTGGAGTTCCTTTGATATTTAAATTTACAAGAAGAATATGTGATTATACTATGTTATATACATTTTGTCTCGTGTATTTAGCTACAGAATGAAAACTTGCTTCAGAAGCATGGATTTTATCTTGTGCTTGAATTATGACTAATTGTGGTTCTTTCTGTACATCTTGTGGTGGTTTATTATAGAGATCAATTGATGAGTTTAAGGGACCCTTTTTACATAACGTAAAGGTGGCAGTGTTTTACATGAAGTTTGTCATTATTTCTTGTGTTTAGGCCATGCACTTCCTCATTTGTGGCAAAGTTGGAAGTACCGGGTGCTCTGTTCAAATCTCCCTAATTTCAATTAATCGTAGAAAAGCATGAATGATAGAGCAATGAAATTTCAGAGAATTGAAGAAAAACTCTTAAATTTTATTTTCAACACACTAATACACCTCCACATGTGCCCCATTGGTAGTACGAACAATATCCAGTCTGTATTCAACTTCTTGCCATGTTCTCTCCAACATGTTCCCCATTACTGTTGCAATCGTATCACGTATGCAGGTTCGTAACTCTGGGATGTTATTCACTGGAGTCGCAAACACACGATCCTTGAGGAAGAAGTCCAGTAAAGTGAGGTCAGGTCGAATTTCTTCCACCTTTTTCTCCGACACACGACGGCGAGCTCCACCAGATTGTTTTAGGACACTGCCGGTTGTTAGAAACTTACTAAACTACATCCTAATTGATTTAGCATCAGGTGCATCTCCTCGGTACACTCGTCTGAAATTCCGTTGCATTGCAATCACAGATTTTGTCTCACCATACCACACCACTGCCTCCGTGCATTGTTGAACAGTCTCCCATTTTTATTTATGCGACTGTGGCACTGTGTAGTGACAACTTCGAGTCGTGAAACAAAACTTGAAGATCTAACCTTTCATTTGGTGTTACAGTTATATCACAATTCATCGTACTTCGTTCAGAGTAATTAATTGAAATTAGGGAGATTTGAACGGAAAACTCTGTATTTTGTTTTACATAAATTAGGCATTCATAAATGTATATGCAGGGCAGAGAACACATGGGCCATGTAAACTCGGAATTTGTAATGTCTTAAAGGCTGCTGTCTCGGCAACACAAATAATAAAATTTTAGCTTATTTTTGCCTGGTGGGCCTGGGTTCTGAGGAAAGATAGCATGTCCACAGGAACACCAAAACCTGAGTGCTTTAACAAGATCGACTTCCAAGGAATTTTTTTTTTTTTTACTGATATTAGAGTCCATGTCAAGAAGGTTTACTGAAACTAACTCAAAGTTACGATAGCTTCTACTTGTACAAAATATAATATTTTCAGGATGTGCTGTGACTGAAAAGTTTTAAAAGACAGTCACATACCATTTATTTTACTCTCTAGAATTTACAGCATACTCTTGAATGTGGTCTAATATATTTCTAATTGCAGATTTGTTTAATACGATACAGGAAATTTGCAAAAAATTTCCAAGGTTTGCTCGTATATGGATGGTGCATCTGCACATTGCTGTAGTACTCCAGCCAGAAGATATTGAAGTAAGTGTTTTGTAAAAATAAATGTGTGGCTGTACCCTACATATAATTTTCTTAATTATTATTTTGGTGCTATTTAAAAGAACTTCTTGGTTTCATAATTTTATTGTGGGGAACTTATGAAAAATATCATCATTATAGGGATGTACATCTATCTATGCCTGATGTCCACAAGTATTTATTCCAATGGTCCTGCACACCACTAGTTCCAAACTTTGCCACTAGGAGTGTGCAATACAACATGGCAGCATCTGGAGACCAGAAAGCATTCTGTGGCCTGTAATTCCACAAAGCAATTGCAAGCAGTATGACTTCATTAGTAGATGCTTTCAGATAATTCTCCATGCAGTTGTTTGTGGCAGTTGAAACTCTTGACTTGCTCAACTTGTTGATTCCTGTAGGCTTCATTGGAAAGCTTCGCTGTCCTGGTACACAGACTCATTTGACACTGAAGGTTGGCCACAGGATTTGTCCTTGCAGACAGCCTGTAGCGACAAACTGTTTGTACCACTTACAAATGACTTTCTCCATTGGTGTCAACAGACTTTTGTTTCATGGAATTGCAGGACACAGAATGCCTTCTCCAGATGTCACCATGTTGCATTGCACACTCCTAGTGGCAAAGTTGCTAGGTTTGTTCATTTCACTCCAATTCACTTTTATTTTCAAATCTCCATTAGCCAGCACATCTGTAAAGCCAAGAATAGGTCATTTTCCTTACCTCTTTTGTGAAGTTCACAAACCAAATTTCTAAATTTGTGTTTTCTCCGTTTTCAAGTACTTAGGAGTAATACTAACAAATGAAGTGATATTAATAAGGAAATAAAAAAAAGAGTTTGTTCAGTAAATGCATATTACTTTTCTCTTCATAAAGTTCTATCTTCTCATCTAAGAAACTAAAAGTTAAAATATAAAAAAACAGTAATTTTGCCTGTAGTATTAAATGAATGTGAAACTTTGTCCCTTACATTAAAAGAGGAACACAAATTACGAGTATTTGGAAATAAAATACTTAGAAAAATATTTGGACCTAAAGGGATGAGGAGACAGGTGAGTGGAGGTTACATAATTTAGAACTGCATAATTTGTATTCATGTCCAGATATTATTAGAATCATTAAATCAAGAAGACATGTGGGCAGGCCATATGAAATGAATGGGAGAGGAAAGAAGAGTTTACAGGATTCTTGTTGGAAAACCTGATGGTAAGAAACCTGTAGGAAGGCCAAGACGAAGATGGGGGGATAACGTTGAGATGGACCTGAAGGAAATCTGTAATGATGGAAAAGATTGGATTGATCTTGTCCAGGATAGCAACAGGACAGATGGAAGACTTGCTTGCATCGCTGCAGCCATAAACCTTTAAGAAGGCTAGAGAGTTAGTCTGTTCTCTCTGCTGAAGCCCATATTCCTTTGTAGCATCTGTAAAACTCTCCATTCTCCCTACAACCATGCCAATCTTCAGGGCTTAGCACAGCATGCTACAATGCCAGGTGTCCTGGGATAGAATCACAGTCTGGGCATGGGTGTTCTTTTTTATTGTTCCTTCATCAATTTCATGTCATCATTCTCAATGTTCATTCGTCAATGCCAAAAGTGGCAGAAAAGCAATGTTAAATAACAAAAATCAAATCAAATCCCTATAACCACCTCTTCTCAAGCAGACAACCAATCAGAAGCTGATTGTCTTCAAAAATTGAAATGGACTGTGAATTTTGGCAGCAGCACTAGCAAGGCTGACCTAGGCAACAGAACAGTCAAGTACACAATGAGCAAGTATTTTGCTGCATTAAGAACTGTGATTTGATTGGATTGCACCTTGAGCAAAGTTTGTCATGACTCATGAGCAGTGGTGAAGCTCCTATGAGGCTTTTGAGGCTTAGCCTACCCAAAAAATGTTGAAATTAAAATGTTCTTGTACCCTGTAACAATCAAAGTTCGTTAAAACGAATTAAACTATGTAATCCGAACGTTTGGTTCCGCCGATCCTTCCAGATATGTCGTCAGTCAGGCCAGAAAGACGAGAGCGTGTTCGGTCCGAACTGTGAGGCTTTTGACGAAAAGCCTCGCGTTTAAAAGGCAGCTACAGCGTGAGCTCTGTGTAGGTGGTAGGGGAGGGTAAGGGGAGGGGAGTGCCGATTCACTGGGTGAAAGCGGCTAGCCTCAGAACCAACTCGTTGTGCTTCTAGCAAAGTGCATCGTTCACGCGCTGCATTGTTGAATGTTAATTTACTTCAAGTGCATGCATGCGCGCGCGCGTGCGTGCGTGCGTGTGCGTGTGCGTGTGTGTGTGTGTGTGGCACATAGTGTATTTATGTTATAAAAATAAAATACTGTGAAATTATGTGTTGAAAACTCTAAGAGGATTTGCAGTGCAATAAATGTAAGTGAACAAGACTTCGTGGCTCTCAAATGCTTAACCTACAAAATCTTGGACGCATTGACTGTACAAATGGAAATACGTTTTGGAGATCTTGAAAAGATAAAATTTGTTGAATTGCTAGACCAAAATAGATTTGGGCGATATAAACTACATTTTCCAGTGATGAAATTAAATAACCTTCTGTCCACGTATCCATTTTTTAATAAAGAACGATTAGCAAATGATTTAAAGAATATCTATGCTGATGAAGAAAATCATTTACCTCCTGCAGACCTTCTAAAATTCATAGTTAGCAATGATCTTCAAACAATCTACAAAGAAGTAACACAACTTATCAAGTTGGTCTTGATATTCCCTGTTACAACAGCTTCCTCCGAAAGAAGTATGAGCACCCTCAAGAGAGTAAATAATTATCTCCGTAATTCAATGAAAAATGAAAGATTAAGTTCTCTCAGTACAATAGCCATTGAAAAAAAACTGGTTAAAGAACTTTCTATTGATCAAGGCTTCAAGGAAAGAGTAATTGATACTTTTACAACCAAGAAGAATCGACGCATGGACCTGCTGTATAAAAAAAATATAAGCAGATTTTTCAGCCTACCCAGTATTTATGCCTTAGCTTCGCCACTGCTCCTGAGTCTGCAATCAGTAGCAAATATGTGAGGCAAGAACAACAATGTGTAGCAATGTTTTGAAGTGATAATATCGAACTGTGGCAGTGCATTTTCAGTGGTGAAGAGAAAAACCAAGTAATAACCACTCAGGTTATAAGTGCATGAAGCAGTACTAACATTACTAGCGAATGGAGCTGGTGTTGAATATCTCATAGATTGAGCAGATATTGGCAAGTGGGTGAGAAGCCACAGCACCAAGTGCCCCCCAACATGTGGTCAGCACCGTGCTTCATCCTTTACTCAGATTATGCAAAGGCATATATTCAGGGTGTCTCATAAGTAATAGCGCAAACTGACACAGGAAAAAGTACACGATAATAGAAGCAAAAAAAAGTCTCAGTAAACATGCATCTGCAAACGAGCCATTTTCGAGATAATCGCGGATGTGTGATTACAAGCTGCCACTGACTTCATTGTTTGTGAACGTTGTCCGAGTTGGCAAAATGCTAATAATGTGTGCAAATGTGTGGTTACAAGCTGTCATTGATTGCATTTTGTAAACACAAGAGTGCTTTGCTCCTTGGTGGGTCCAAGGTTTGCTCTTTGTTTACAAAACAGAACATTTCCGAGAGGTGGCGTTGTAATCAAACAGAACATTCCTGAGAGGTGGCGTTGCAATCAAACAGAACATTTCCGAGAGGTGATGTTGTATGGATACAATCGGTACACAGTCTAATCATACTGTGGGAGTCACGTCAGTTGTGCTGGACTGCGTAGTGAAAATGGAACCTTACAGCAACGAAGAGTATGCAGATATACATTTTGTGTATAGTTTGGCTAACGGGAATGCACGGGAGGCTGTATGCATGTACCAAGAAAAATACCCTGCTCAAAGGCATCCCGAGAGTCGCACATTTACTAGGGTACATCAGCACCTCAAATAACATGGGAGCTTCGAACATGGTAGGAGAGCAGGTAGACCTGCATGCATTACGCCTGAAGTTGAGGACATGGTGTTGGAAGCAGGAGAACACTCTCCAGGATCGTCGACAAGGAGAATTGCCGCAGAAGTGCCAGTAAGCTGCAGTAGTGTATGGAGAATTTTACATCACAATTCACTCTACCCTTACGATCTCAAACGAGTTCAGTGTCTCAGTGATACGGATTGTGTTCCTAGAGTGATGTTTTGTCAGTGGATGCAACAATAGGTTGTACTGAACCCTCGTTTTGCAAGTAACATTTTATTTACATACGAAGCGGGGTTCACATGCCATGGTATTTTTAATTTTCATAATTCTCATGTTTGGAGTGTACTAAACCCACATGCTGTTCATGAGCACCACATCATCGTTTCTCATTGAATGTGTGGTTAGGGGTACTAGGTGATAGTCTCATTGGACCACACATTCTTCCAAGAAAACTCAATGGACCAAGGTACCTTTGGTTTTTCGGCATGATCTTCCAGGATTGCTTGAGGATGTTCCCCATGATCCACGTCAGAGTATGTGGTACATGCATGATGGAGCACCGGCACATTTTACTGCTGCTGTGAGACACCATCTAACCAACAGATATCATCAAAGATGGACAGGTCGAGGTGGGCCTGTACCGTGGTCTCCAAGGTCACCGCATCTAAATCCTTTGGATTTTTGTGTCTGGGGTCACCTCAAAAGCGTAGTGTACAACACTCCCGTTGACACGGTTGAAGAACTGGAACAGAGAATTGTACATGCTTGTGACTAATTCCGAAATGATCCGGGGTGTTCGAAAGAATTTGAAACTCAATGCGGAATAGTGTACAGTGTTGCATCCAGATGGAAGGACGACACTTTGAACACCTCTTAACAGGTACGAGTCTACAGTAATTGTAACATAGAACATACTAAAGTAGTGCTGTATTCCTTGTTAAAGTAAGTAGCAATGAGATCTCCTGATTTTTGATACTGTATTATTGGTATTTTACCAACTAGGATGATGTTTACAAACACTGAAGTCAGTGACTGCTTGTACCCACACATTTGCACACATTATTAGCATTTTACCAACTAGGACGACGTTTACAAACAATGAAGACAAAGCAATCACACATTCGCGATTATCTAGAAAATGACTAGTTTGCAGACCCATGTTTACGGAGACTTTTTTGCTTCTATTATTGTGTACTTTTCACCTGTGTAAGTTTGCACTATTACTTTTGAGACAATGTTCCTTGGAGGAGTCTGGTAGCTAATAAAAGTGGAATGTAGAAGCACAAAGAACTAAATCTCTTCAGATGGCCACAACCAGGAACATCTTTAATCAATAGCTGACGAATGCAAGTGGTAGACTCAGTGCAATAGGATTTGTACACATTGTACAAATGCATAGAAGTCAAGCCTCTACATTTTTCCTGGTCTTCCACCACTCCTCTTTTTCCATGGTGTTCCAATCCTGTCCTCTTCTCCCAACACACTCCGCTATCTGCTCTTTCCGCCAACATCTTGGTCTCCCCATTGACCTTATTCCCACTCGTTGCACATGGTAAGCTCTTACTGGTAGTCTTTCTGCATCCATCCTCTTCATGTGTCCGAACCATCTCATCTGTGCCTGATCTATCCTGTCCTGAAACTTCATTACACCCACTGTCTGTCGGATCTTCTCATTCCTTATTCTATCCCTTCTAGTCTTCCCCAATATACTCCTTAAAAATTTCATCTCCTCTGCCTGCATCTTTCTTTTGTCTCTCTTTGTCATTGTCCAAGTCTCTGCTCCATACATAATTAGTGGCACATAGTATGTGTTGTATATTGCCTTCTTGCATTTCATAGGTACATCCCTGTTCTATATTAATCTTCGAACACTTTGATAGAGTCCACCTCCCATTTGTCCTTTTCTATTTACCTCATCTATTCTTCCACTACCCTCAACTCTTCTGTGTCCATCTTTATTCTTGGTTTATTTCTGGCTCTGTTTCATGTTATTAGCATCTTTCTCTTTTCTGCACTAAATTTCATTCCTGCTCTTCTGATTTCCTCATTCCAACTATCAAGCTGTCTCTGTACTTCTTCTTCCCTGTTCCCCCATATTACTAAGTCATCAGCGAACAACAGGGCCTTCATCTCTTCCTCTCTTATCTTCTTCCCCACCTCTTCATTAATTGCATCCATATTAATTATGAAGAGCAGTGGGGAAAGAGCACTTCCCTGTCTTAGTCCATTACTTATACTGAACCACTCTGTTCTTGCCACTATGGTGTCTTCACACATCTCTGGTTGGCCTTGTATGTGCTCTGCATGCTACACACTAACTCTTCCTCGACTCCTTTCTCTCTTAGAGCCTTCCAAATCTGTCCATGCTATTGTATTCCTTTTCTATATCTAGGAATGCCATAATCAAATCATTTCCATATTCGTAGTGCTTTTCTTGCATTTGCCTTATGGTGAATATCAGATCTACTTTTGATCTGCCTCTTCTAAATCCATACTGTTCCTCTCTCATGTTCAGCTCTGTTCCTTCCCTTATTCTTCTCTAATATTTTCTCATACATCTTTGCTGAGTGGCACATAAGTGTTATTCCTCTGTAGTTTTTACATTTCTTTCTGTCACCCTTCTTGAATATGGGAACTATTAGTCCTTTTGTCCAATCTCTTGGCACTTCTCTCTCTTGCCACACTGTGACAGAGAAGTGCCAAGAGATTGGACAAAGGTACTAATAGTTGCACATTATGCAAATATTCACTTTAAATATTACATAACAAAATTACAGGCTACCAACTCAATCCTTTGCTGCATAATTTCATGTTAGTTCCCTTGCACAAAATTCCTCATATTTTTAACCCCCCCCCCAAAAAAAATATATATATATGTTGATTGTTATTCTTGAAACTAATAAAACCCTATATTTAAGGAAGCTTTTTTTTCCCAAAAGACATTTGATATTATGATTTACATTTCAGGTCCTCCTGGGTAGCTCTAAACATATTCAGAAAAGCAAGTATTATTCAATGGGACTTGAAGATTGGATGGGAACTGGACTGCTAACCAGTGGAGGTTTGTTAATTTCATATTTCATGTGATATAATATTTCATATTCATGTGCGCACACACACATACACAGAAAAACTAAGACAATAGTGAACAATATGCTTCAGGTGTTCAATTGGAAATATTCTGTTAAATATGCATTTCAAATTATTGAGTCTGAAATGATTTATTGTGCCTGTTGCTATTTTTTCCATAAGAATGAAGAACAAAGAAACTACCTGCTTCAAAGATGCTTTAACTTCTGACAATGCAGATTGAGCTTTTTTAATAAATAGTTTTTCAATAAATAAGAGAAAAGCAGCATAGGTACATGAAATAATTTGTCTTGTGATTCCTTGTTTAGTCTGCTACATCATGAAATTGAAATAATTAGGTATTGAGTGTTTCTTAGTCTTTTTATTATTTTTCGTAATTACTTTTAACCCATCTTATTTTTTTTAACATGAAGTGAAGGAAAATGATACTTGTCTGCAAATCTAGGAGGAGGCTCATAAGTAGAATTGTAGATGGTTTTAGAATGTGTTTAGTCAAGAAAAGATAACATTAGGCACTGGTGTATGCAGGATTTTTTTTTCAGGAGGGGCTTGAATTGTAAAGGTGGATAGTTTTCTAGGAGGTGTGGGATACACAATAAAATATTTCGTATTTTTGGAGCATTTCACTCTATTAAAATTACACTCGAAGACAAAAATGGTAATCGGGAGTCATTTTAAGGGATGTTTTCCCCCTTTTTAGTTTTTAATTACATTTGAAAATTTTTAATTTCTTAAAATTTTGGGAGGGGCTGTAACCCCATCAGCTCCCCCTCTGTGTATGCCAGTGAAATTTGGTTACAAATAGCTAGAAGTACTGATAATGAAGAGATGGGAAAGCTGGAATGAATGGCATACAGAAAGCTTAATACATTTTAAAAATATGAATTATTTTATCTGAAGGCACTATGAAAGATACTGGATGGTTGCCAAGAAAGAAAACGTAGTTCTTAATAAAAACATGAATTATGTTCTTGTGTTACAATGAAATACTGATATTTTTTTTTCTTTTCATAGGATCCAAATGGCACAAACACAGAAAGCTTCTTACACCAACTTTTCATTTCAAAATTTTGGAACTATTTGTTCCCATATTTCATGAGAACAGCCACATACTGATTAGTAAACTACAGGAACAACTTGGCTCACCAAAGATTGACATTCTGTGGTATATTTCACTTCACTCACTGGATGTTATATGTGGTAATTGTGACCATTTTTCTTGTTACTGTTAAAGAACAATTAATGAATTTGAAATATTGTGCTTGACACACTGTAATTTAATGCATGAATTTTCTAGTTCGATCATTCTTTATAAAAAAAATACTAATAAAAACAATTATAGAAGTTACATAATTAACCACGAAAACTTGCTTACATGTTCTATATAAGTGAAATATTTAAATTGATTTTTTTTCATTGCAGAGACAGCAATGGGCACAAAAATTAATGCACAGAGAAATTCAACCTCGAAGTATATTGATGCAATCCAAGTGTAAGTAAATGTCATATTTGTGTGTGTGGTGCTAACATGTATAACTATTTTGAATGCCTGCAAGACACTTCATTTTACTATAGAGTAAAATCAAAATCAAGATATTAAATTTGAAATGACTCCCAATACTTATTCCATCATTGTTTCAATAGATATTATATATTTTTACTTTGCTTATTATAATTGAGATAAAGCTGATTAATTTGTGCACTATCAGAATTGACCAATTGTAGCTTATAAATTTGTTGGTAAAATTGTGATTAATGTTACAAATTCCATATCTTTAAGAATAGTTGTTTTTCAATGTACTATTCTGGCATTTTACACTTATTAATACAAAGACATTCATGTAATTTCTTTTGGTATATTAATTTTTAAAATACTGAGTTTTGTTTTCCAATGTAAATTTAATCAGTCTCGATTACATTGTACATTTACTTAAGAGTGTGAATAGATTGTGAAAGTTCTTCACGTTTGCTACTTTATATTACGTCAGTGTAACATTGCTTATTGGTATTCAAGTATTTTTAGTATATCTCTATAATGTTGCATATCATTTAGAACATTAAATTTTTTTAGAACTCTCAAGATCTTTATCTCTTGCATACATGTTTTTCAGTCCGTTTTATTCTTACAGGATGCATGACATTTTGTACCGCCGTGCTCTCTCCCCGTGGTTATATCCAGAATATATTTTTAAACTATCACCAACAGGAAGACTACAAAAGAAGTGTTTGAAGATAATTCATGGTTTTACACAAGAGGTATGTGTAAAAATACTACTGGTAATGATAGAAATTTATGGTACAGAGACAGTTGTCTGTCTATACAGATATCTGTTTATTTATGAGTTGTTGAGGAGATCCTTGGTGCAGTGACAGTGTGTGGGTGCCCATACAGCACAAATCTCCAAGGAATATCCATAGGATATTCACAAATGTCCATATCAGATCCATGGATATTGTGGATATCCATTAGATGTCCATAAGATATCCAGTTCTGGATATCCATAGGATGTCTATGGGATATCCCAACCTGGATATCCAGAGGATGTCCTGATCTGGATATCCAGAATTTCGACACTAATATCCTGAAGATATCCATAAGATGTCTTCTGAATATTTGTGTGCTATATGGATGCTTTCATAGATTTGAATAGGCCAGATCATTAAATAGCTCTACCTAGTGGTTGCAGGACCTTGTAGTTGGTGGTGGGGCTTGCGTGCTCTGATGATCCACTAGGCTATACCGGCGGTAGCATAACTACTGGCAGTGTCTCCCATGCTGGGCAGTCTAGCGGGTAAAGAGCCAGACTAAGAAGCAACCTAATGGTCAACAGCTCCAAAGGTTGAAGAAGATGGATTGTCATCTCAACAGCTGAGGAGGCGGAAGAACCTAGAGGAGTAATACCTCATTAAAAAAAACCTTGGTCCATCTGGCTCTGAATGGTAGCACCTTGTAAGGGCACTTTGCCAGGGATACGGTGAAGACCTCAACATCATCTGTGGTGGAGAAGGAGACCTTCGGAATGGCAGAGATGGCGGAAGAGGCAACCCACTCTCTTGGGAGAAGAGGGAAACCACTGCCTTGTGCAGAAGGGGAACATCAAAGGCTAAGGGAGTAAACCCTGAAAGAAAATCCTGGTCCCCCAGGTTGGGGGTTGGGTGCTGTGCCAATGACTCAGCCCTGAAAAATTCCAAGAGTTACAAAACCACAATCAGAGCCTCGCAAGGATGGACATAAACTAAGATGACCAAGGCAAGAGGATGTGGACATTGAGATGTGTACATGGAACATCAGAACACTTCTCAAAACCAGGGGCCCTGAAAATAGTCATGGACCAACTGATTAAATATAACATACAGATGGCTGCCCTACAGGAAACAAGGTGGACAGATAATGATATATGGGAAACAAAGACACATGTTATATACAGTAGTGGCAAAAAGAAAGGAAATAGAGAAGCAGGGGTGGCCTTCATAGTAGAGAAGAATGAAAGAGAACATAATTGATTTTAAGCCTATAAATGAGAGAATATGTAAAATAAGAATGAGAACTAAATTCTTTAATGTAACCATCATAAATGTCTATGCACCTACAGAAGCAAAAGAACAATTAATAAAAGATGACTTCTATGATAAACTAGAAAAGACAATAGACAGTGTGCCATCCAGCGATGCGAAGATTATAATGGGGGACCTGAATGCACAGATAGGTAAAGAAGAAATCTATAAAGAAACAATTGGAAGGCACAGCTTACATGGAAATTTGAACGATAATGGTCATAGGCTCATTGACCTGGCAATTAGTAAAAATATAATAATAGCATCCACAATATTCCCCAAAAACAAATACATAAATATACATGGAGATCACCTGATGGAGGAACCAACAATCAAATAGACCATGTTTTGATAGATCAAAGGAGAGCAACAAGCATTATAAATGTATGATCATAAAGAGGGGCCAGTTGCGGAACAGACCATTACCTAGTCCCAGAGGACAAATAACAAAATCACAAAGAAACAAAACAGAAAAGAATCAGATGTACGATATTAAGAAACTGACAGAAAAGATACATAGTGAGAGGTTTAAGAAAGAATTAGCGCACAAACTAGAACAAGTAGGCACAACCAACAAGCGAGTAACAGAAGAAGCAGAAGTGGAAGAAATATGGGAGAAGATGAAATCAAATATTGAGGAAACAGCAAAGATGGTGTTAGGACCAATGCAGCACAACAAAGGGAAGGAATGGTTTGATGAAGAATGCAAGAGGGCCATCCAAGAGATACAGTATATTAATCATATCTAAATAGACCAACAAGAGCAAAGAAACAAAAACTGGAAGAGCTAGGAAAAAGAGTGTATAACATATGTCGTAAGAAGAAAAGAAAACATGTAACAGAGAAAATAAATAAAATCAATCAAGACTTTAAACAAAGAAATACATACATGGCATACAAGGAAATAAAGAATATAAGGGAAGGATTTAAACCAAGAACAAACATCTGCAAAGATAAAGAGGGAAAACTACTGGGGAATGAAAGGCAAATATTAAATAAATGGGCTGAAATTTTGAACAGTTACTGAACAACACAGAACCCTAAAATAAGGACCAAGAAATGAGACCAAGGAGGGAAGAAGAGTCAGAAGAACCAGAAGAGCCACCACACTAGCAGAAATTTGAAACGCTATTCAAAATCTAGAAAATAACAAAGCACCAGGGAAAGACAGGATACCAGTTGAAATATGGAGTGAAGAAGCTCTTAGAATCCCTACACTTACTCCTGTGCAAGGTCTGGAGCCTAGAACATATGTCAGATGACTGGAAAGAGAGTATAATTTGCCCCATATTCAAGAAAGGTGATAAACAAATGTGTGAAAACGTAGTAGTGCATAGTGGTAACGTCGTCGCCTTGTACTCAAGGGGTTTGATACGTGGTGGAGGCACATTGCACAGTGGTTCGGATCCCACTTTAAATTGTAGGTCCAGTCCTGATTAGCCTATCTGTGCATAAACGGAATTAAAACATCAATCCAAGGTTCTCAAATAAATAATTTTCTTATTGTATAGTAATTTGAGCATTAATTTCCATCTTCAGTTTTCTTCCAATATTGCGAATAAGGACTTTTGCAGATTTTATTATACCCGAAAATATTATAAACTAAAAGATTATTCCATTCGTCTTATCATCATCCTGAGAAAATGGAACACTTTTTGTATAAATTGGAATTCTGCAAGAAAAATACATTGAGAAACTGAAACTTACAGCCTTGTGGAAAAAAATAACATTACTAATCTTAAGCATTTTTCAGCAATGTTTATAATTGAAAAAGTTGAAAATCTGTTTTATCTTTAACTTCATTTTACTAATACAGGGTGTGGAAAATAATGCCTTGCAATAACGTTTCAACAATGAAAGCACTGTGCTTTTTGTTGTGTTGCATTCTACCCAAGAACATTTTGAACGGTCACTCCATACACAAGAAAAGAACTTCGCTGGAGCAAGCAAACGAAAATAAGATTGCGTGGAACAGGGGAAAGTGGCTGTAGTTATCAGCTTTTGCAGCATCCTGTACTTCTTCGCTCTGCACACTCGATTCCTCCCCTCACTTTCTCTGCCTCTATGTGCAACCTTTCTGAAGCAGAATCGGGACAGAGTATAAAATCTCCGACCAAAGGTAGAAAGTACTGTCATACAAAATGAAGTGTACAGTCAATGCAGCATTTGCTTCAAACAAATTCACAAAATATTTTCCATTATTTCAATTACTGTCCTCACTTGGCCCGTTTTGTGTTCTAAATATTACAATAAATACTTTATATTAATATTTCGACTATTACTACCTTCCACTGATGATACATTGCTTATTTCTCCAATAAGAACATATAACTAAAAATCTCATGATTATAAATTTCCCTGATTTACTACTATTTCTTTTTTTAATCCACTAACTCACCTCTAACCAATATGGCATCATCTCGCATCGAGTACCGTAATCCACCAACCTGTATGTATCTACCTTGATTACGTGGAGATCTGGCAACATGGCCCTCGGTTGCCATGGCAAATGGTGCTGCCATCTGTTATCGAAAAATTACCACAAAATTGCCTTAGTACAGCCTTAATACATCTATAATTTGTTTCTAGAAGAAATATGTAATGACTGTTTCTTTTGGCAGGTTATCCAGCAAAGGAAAGAATATTTGAAGAAAATTAAATTTGAAAGGGATTCAGAACAAAAGAATAGTAAGTTTTTCTTTCCAACAAAATATTATTGAAGTGATCTGTGAACTTTATGCTAACATTTGATTTGAATCTGCTAGTATAGTTGGTCTACTGATCAATAACTCATTGAATTCTGGGAGTTTAATTATATTTACAAGGAATTAAACATATGTTTGTGATATTATTGTTCAAGGACATGAAAATATTGAAGGAAGACTTCATTTTAACTAGATTGAAGCATTCATTAACATCATATATTCATTTCGCTTATCTATAAAATCACTAAAATTATTTAATAAAAAGTCATACTTTCTGTTTCCTAATTAGGAGTACTACTGTCGGAGTTTAGACTGCAATTAAAAATTAACCAGTAGACCTACAAAAATAAGAGTTACATCAACATTTAACTTATTCAATTCTTCTATAATCTATGCTAACCAATTTTTTTTTCGAGTATGCCTTATATTTTTTATCGTCGCGTGAACAAAAAAGGGCCGGTTTTTTGGGAGTTTTAATTTGAAATTCTATAAATAAAAAATGGGTAGTCCGATTGTGATGACATTTTAGTATGATGCAGGCAGAAAGGTTTTAAAAAAATCTTAATTTTGAGATGTTTAAAATTTGTCAAAAAACCATTATCAATTTTGCAAAGCAACTTTTTCTTAGTATTGGGTAGTCCTACAAATATAACATTGGTCTTGTTTTGAAGCTCTTTGCACCTGTTTTCAAAATCCATTATGAGCGTCAACTTACATTGCGAAACCAATATTATACAGATTTTTATTCAGCAGAGAAAGCTGTACGCGAAACATTGCAACACCACAAGCACAGACTCTCAGTGCCAGCCTGGCAGTTTTCACGGTTCATACATTGCTGTGTGCCGTGTTGCCATGTTCCACATACATCTTTACTCCACTGAATAAAAAATCTGTATAATATGTTTCTCAATGTGAATTGACACCGATAATGAATTTTGAAAACAGATGCAAAGAAACAAAAACAAGACCAATGTTGTATTTGTAGGTCTACCCAATACTAAGAAAAAGTTGTTTTGCAAAATTGATGATAATGCTTCTTTGACAAATTTTAAAAATCTGAAAATTAAGATTTATGTTTAAAACCTTTCTGCCTGCACCAAAATTTCATCACGATCGGACAACCAGTTTTTGATTTATATAATTTAAAAAAAAGCAATCGTTTGCAAAACTCGAAAAAACCGACCCCTTTTTGTTATCATGACAATAAAAAATATAAGGCATACTCGAAAAAAATTGGTTAGCATAGATTATCTCTGAATTGAATAAGCTAAATGTTGATGTAACTCATATTTTTGTAGGTACTGGTTAATTTTTAATTGCAATCTAAACTCTAGTATCTATAATTTTTAACCCTAATTAGGAAAAAATAAACACAAATCCCTTCAACATATTTTGCTAGTGAAGAATAGGAACAATGCAAATGCTAATATTAATTTTACTACATATTTAGTTAGAGTATTTGCATATGAATGTTTCTTTATTGTGACCTTTGAAATTTTTTTTCAGTACAGAGGAGGCTGGCTTTTTTGGATCTTCTGATAGAAGCTTCAGAGGATGGAACAGTTCTTACTGATAAAGAAATTCAGGAAGAAGTTGATACATTCATGTTTGAGGTATTTAGATAGTTACTGAAGAAAATATTTGGGATATTTTTAGGAAAGGTATTGACTGCAGTTAAAATTGATTGATTTGGTTTATTTTACTTCTTTTCTGCAACTTTTGGCTAATCATGAAGTTGAGTGATGATAGATGAAAATGATGGACACTCGTAACGGACACCTATGCCAAACAGGGATTCGAACCTCAGACCCCTAGCATGGTAGTGTGCTATGCTAACAACTCCAGCATGGAGACTATTGCTTAGATGATATACAGTTAATATCTCAAATGTGCAGAATACCATCTTTGGATGAACTATGAGCCTTTTTTGTTTAATATTCACTTTAAGTAACTTGAAGTACAGAAATGGAATAGCAAGTGAATATATTTTAAAATTTGTATGCATGCACATAAGATAGTCTACTTAATATGACTTACTTGTTAAACATTCTCCTTTTTTATTGTGCTGCAAGTAAAATACTGTTTAACACATACTTGTAGAAGAGAGCCCCCCCTTTGCTCTCATGCCATTTATGTCTCGACCATCTATTAATTTTGTATTATCATTGCTATTATTGTCTGAAGGTGTCTAAACACAGGTGGTATTGGTTCATTGTAGAGTTCACAATTGGTGACAATCATGGGTGCAACTTGGAGCCTAACTTTCAGGGGAAGCTGGGGTGGGGGCAGAATTGAAGTTTTCAATCCCATAAAAATAGTACCCAGGGCTATTTTGTTAAAAAAACTGTTACATTTGCACAAACATAAAAATATATTCTTTATTACTTGACTCTTTATGTCCCTGGAGGATAATGGAAATACCATCAACTTGTAATTTTAATAGACCTGAATTTTTTTTTTGGAAGGGGATAATTGCTCATCTTACCCTCACCAAGCTTCTTCACCTATGGATGCGATGGTTCAGTTTTGTTGATATTGTGTTGTCTGTTGAGCTACATCTTTCTTCAAGTTGTAGTAGTTTCCATGGGAAGGGTGCTATGTTTTACTTTGGTGGTGTCCAAAAGGTGCAAGACTGTGCTTGAAGCGAAAATCCTCTGAAAACTGTCTCTCAGTTCAGCCTTGAAACCTTGAACTGGAAGTGAAAGTCTCTGAAAGTCCACTTTGTCTGCAGCGTCAAATACGATTAGTAGATAGAACTAAGTCATTGCTTTTCCTGAATTAGAAACACTTGTTTTTCACCATAGAAATCACTTAGCATTTTCAAATGTTATTATACTTGCATTTCCACACATTAGAATAACTTCAACCAACATCTGGTTGACTTACGACTTCCGTGACTTGACTACGACGTCCAGTATTCAAGCCTAACAATACAAGCTTCGTGCTATGGTCTTGATTGCTCGTTTAATTGGCACTTTCGAACTGCACTAGGTGATGTCACTTCTGACAAGACCATGCTTTGAGCCTGCTTTATGGACCTTCTGGACAGAGCCTTTGTTTGGCAAGAAATCTTTAGAACTTCTGGGTGCTGTGTGGTACGGACCAGTGCACACAATGTATGTGTACCTTTTATACCAGAGATCATAACTAAACCTGGAAAGTGGGTAGGCCAATACCACATTGAATCCAGTACTTTTAGAGATTCTTGATTATGAAAACAACTTGGCATGCCTACACCCTTCCAGCTCCATTTATAATGACACTACAGCAATTCAAAGAATGACGCCCTAAAAGACAGAATATACTGGATACAAGACATTATCTTGTCGTATTACAACTTATTTTAGTCATCTTGAAATGATATATTTTTTTATTTATTAATTAATATGAAGTAAGTCATGAGGCTTTTCTGGTGACGAATGATGAATAAATTCTCTCAGGCTATCGACCAGGCCAATTCTGAAAGTTTCCAAGCTTTTGAGAGCTAACGTCACTCATCTTCGGGGCAGAAGTGCAGTGCTGAGCATCAAACCTGTCTATATGTATCTGGAAATGATATTCCAAGTGAAGATGGTGGACCAATCGGGAGCTGTGTCTGCTGCATCCGCACCTCTGCTCGACTATCGCTAGCGAAGCTGGGTCCAGTTCAAGCCCCGTATCACGATTCAGATTCAGGTTCTGCTTTTCTGCACCATTTTCACTGGGAACCTCTAACTCCAAACACATAAACCAGATTGAGGCTCAGCACTGCACTTCTACCCTGAAGATGAGAGTGACGTTAGCTCTCGAAAGCTTGCAATCTTTTCCACAACTCACCTGGTCGATAGCCCAAGAGACTCTTTTCATCAGTTAATATGATGAAAGTTGTGCATTAGCTTGTTTTTCTCCTTCATAAAATATAATTTCCTTTCCTCATTTTTACATTGTGCATTTTAGTAAAAAGTTTAGAAGTAAATTTATATTTTAGTTACTTTTGTGGTTTGGTGCAATATATTTATATTTACTTTCAGGGCCATGACACAGTATCAACAGCAATTTCATGGGCACTGTTCCTCTTGGGAACTAATAATGAGATTCAGGTGAGTATATACTATCGCTAGGAATAGCATTCATGTAAAAATCTACATAAACTTTACATTAGGGATGAGGCAAATTAATTGGCACTCTTATAATTTTGGCTCATATGTGCATATATATCAATATATTTACTGATCCAATCTTTCTATAAACAGCTTGTAATTTCACAGTTGTAAATACATATTTCCTTTTAATAAGGCAAAAACCCATTGCAGTTACATATAGGGACAGCTTAAGGGCTGGCCGACTGCCCAGAGCACTGTCTCAGGGGCACCAAATGCTTTTTGTAGCCTATCGAATGATCAGGACTAAAAAGGATTATCTGCTTAGCATCATTTGTTATGGAGATGAAGGTGAGGAACTAAGATTGTGCAAATGTGAGGTTGGGTGGTTGTGCTGGGGAAGGATAAAGCACCAGCTGAGGGGAGGGTTGGGCATTTTTGAGATTTTGCATTCCAAGTAGTGGTATGACAACTGTTCAAAATTTAGCTTTTAGGGAATTTTTCTGGACATTAAATGCTTCTTCCTCTTCATTTCCATTATCAGACTGAATTGATATTTTATAAGGTTTATTTGCTGGACATTCGGTTGAAGTGGTATCCTGGAAAGAAATTCAAAAGTTGTAAAATGAGGTCCACCCCAATGATCAGTGAAACCAGATAAATATCCCAGAAATTAACTAAGAAATTACCAAAATACATAATAGTTCTTCTAATAGTTTGAAAAACTTAAAATACTTAAAATTATTTTGACTTGAAGCAGGTGACATAATCTTCAGAATGAGAATTAAATCATGATAAAAACATGTAAGTTAAGCAAAGGGAGGTGCTAAAAATTATAAATGAATGTATCAACTGAAGACATACAATATAGCACATCAAGGGCTCCCATATGAGTTGTCCTGGCTTTGATTTCGGTGTTGAACGAGAGCCGTGTAAAAAATTGGGGAGCTGCTTGAAAACTAGAAGTAGGGAGTTCCAGTATCTGAAGCCAGAAAGCACACCAGGCGAAACATTTGACTCAATTCACCTTGCAATGGTTTGCTTCAAAGGAACGAAGGTCCATGAAATTTGGTCTAATGTGGAGCGAAACAATCTGGCCATGTGCAAGTCCATTAGATTAGATTTATGAGAAACATTACAAAGGTAAGACCTGTACATCACAAAATGATACTAAAAGTTGCACTCAACTGACAAACAGATATGACACGTGAAATGGCATCCAGCCTATTGTGGGTCTGTTGGAACTATTGATTACATTTTCAATTGGGCTCTTGTGAATGAATTCGTGGACCTCCAATCCATCAACCCACAAGTGAGTAGATGGATTAGGAGTTCATAAATTCACTCACTGAGTAAAAGCAATGGTACAACAGGTGATTTGTTAGTTACTTTTTGAATTTGGCTACTGGTTCAATAGATCTGGCAACTGTGGATTTTGGACCTTTTCAGCCACAGGCCTCTAATTACAGACTGGAAACGGGGCAAGAGAAAATCCTATTTGAATAGTCTGTGTGGCCTCCACAATAAACATCACTGTATGCAGGGCAGTAGCAGTATATACATACATAGATTCAACTCAAAACACACAAAATGATGCATTAATTCTACATATACATTATAGACATTGATACATTAATTTTTCTGTGAACAGTCGTAATGCATCTTTACCAGCTTCCCAGATTTTAAAAGGCAGACCTCAGGTTTTAGCTAATAAACAAAATGACCCATAGTGTTGCATTGTATCCAGGGGCGGCCGCTCATAAGGACGATACGGACGCCGCACTGCCGTGTGTAATCACAAGTGAACAAACATTACTTTAACATTTATATATTATCTTTTACATTGTCTGAATTACAAATATTCTGTTGCTTATAGATCGTTGGTTAGTCGGTTCTGTATTAATTCTTCTGCGACAATTGCGAAGTTTGCACGCCATCGTGCGGGGGAATACGGAACTTCGAGAGAAATCTGGCAGGGCGGCGTCCTCCCACCTTAGGAGACGTAGAGCAATTTCAGGCGCTGCCGCGAGGGGTAAGAGGCGAGGGAACTGGCGGAATAACACGCGCGGGATCTGTGGCTGGGAATGGGCTGGGAGGACGGAGGGTTTGTCGTCCGAAACCAACCCCCTAGGCGAAACTGGCCCTCTCTCCGGAGAACGGTAAACAATGAAGAGTTGCCAGAAGCAATGAAGTTAACGTAAGAAAGAAAATTACCAACCGTCGAAAGAAATCATTCTGTATTCCATAGAGCAATAAATAATGCAATTTCCAACGATTAAAGAAAATATCTGTAACTGATAAAGTACAGACAGGTGCTTGATATTTGTTATTTACCGTCGCTTTCTGCTACTTTTCGGTAATCACGACGATGAGGATAAGTGATAATTAAATGATGGAAGGGCACTCACAAAGAACACCCATGTCCAGGCCGGGATTCGAACCCAGGATCCATGGCTTTTTATAGCCACGGAAGTCGGCTACAGCTTCGTGTTACTCACAAAATTAGATTTAATTACATGTTTTGATTAGCACGTTTTGAAAAAACCCTGATAGTGCGACAAAGTTTCACAATTTCTTTTCAAGCCGGCTGTTAAATAAATTAGAAACTAGTCATCTAAACTCACCAAAAGCCGCTACAGGAACCTGTGTACTACGAATTTCTGAAAATTTGGCAAAATTGTCTGGCAACCCCGAGGCAATAAAATGACTGCATGGGAAGACAATAGCATTGACACTTGTTGCAAAGAGAATACTCGATTCTCTTTGCTTGTTGTTTCTTCGTTTTCCATGGAAAAGTGAAGCTTTTTCGGTAGTGTGCTGTAGTTATGCGTTTGTTGCCATGAGCTATGTGGAGAACTTGTTGGTGCGAAGTTTTTCTCCCAGTAGTCTAGATGAATAAAATAAACATAAAAACCTAGGCCGGCCTAGACCGAATTTGAATCTAGAACAAGCATGTCTGAAGAAGATTTCTGGTAAGTTTGAAGTTTTTACTGTAGAGCTTGAGCTTCTGGTAACGCAGATATCACCTTTCCAGTGAGATATTTACTTTGCTGCCATATTTCATATATCAATTAGTCATGTTGGACAGGAAACGTTTTTTGTGTAACATTTTTACTAGAAATTTTCACGTTCAATGCACGTAAATATTCGTCATTGTGCTTATCAATTTTCCCCTCTGTTAAGTTAAAAAACAAACAACTAAATCTGTTAGAACTCTATTTCTTCTTCCATCTTTCGTAATCTTTGCATTACTGTTAAATAATTATTAATTTATCATAATATGTGCAAACGTGCAAAGCATGATATTCGGTAAAGACGAATATATCAATTTCTTATGTTGGCTGTTATATACGAAATTAATCAATTAAACTCACATTACAAGTAGAGCAAATTTATGAGCTGTCGCCCCTCCACTTTGGTTCACCACGAGCCGCTACTGATTGTATCCCGTCATGTTGCATCACATTGTGTCAGATCTGGTGTGTGGCTGGCCTTGAACCTATTTCTTGATGCAAGTAAAATGTAAAACTTATAGGAAGTTATTCTTTTGCTACTAATAGGAAAAAGTTATGGAAGAACTCAATAGCATATTTGGTACAGACGACCGCACACCCTCAATGGATGATCTCTCCAATATGAAATACATGGAAAGATGCATCAAGGAAGCACTTAGATTGTATCCAAGTGTTCCTTTCTTCATAAGAAGTGTTGAAGAAGATATACTTCTTGGTAAGTTACCAATGGGTAGTTAGATATTTGAGAGATGTAAAGTTACATTATCTCATCTTTAACTTTGCATGCAATGTAGAATGCAAGTCTAAATATAACGATTCATTTAATGATTTAAAAAGGGACTGTTCATGTATTTAATCTTGTTTGTAAAAATGTGAAGGAAAGAAAACACACCAGACACTGGAAATCTTTAATAAATTTCTGTAACTGTAGGTTGCATCTTCAGTTGCAGTTAAAAGATTGTAGAAACAAGTGTGTTCAACCTGCAAGGTTACCAAGTCAAGAGAAGATGAAAATTGGCATGGCAAAATGTTGTTCTCTCATCAGACTTGTCTGCATTGATGCCAGGATTCCAGGTTTGAATCCTGGTCATTCTTTTTGAGCGTCCATCCATCATATTATCACTCATCCTCATCACGATTTGCTAAAAGTGGCAGAAAAGTGATTATTAGAGGCACATATTTTTGGTAAATAAAAAAGCAAAATTTTGGTACAAAAACAGTCAATTTCAGGTTCAAAAGCAGTAAATAAAATAAAATTTTGCTGTTATAGCTGTGAAAAGCTGTATATAAAATGACATTTTGGTTTTAAAAGTGTGAATATCATCCTAAATTTGATTTAAAAACTGCACTTACTACACAAAATAAACTTATCCCTTCTAATATCACATTTATTTTGTTACCAGAGTATTAAGTTTATTCCTGTACAAAGGGGTCTATTTTTGTTTCTAAAATATTTACAGCAGACATAACCAATTCTCTGTGGATTGCAAACTCACAGGATAATTGTGACTTTAGAAAGTATCATGTTGGTAAATAAACTTTAAATTTCGTGTTTATTTCGCATTTTGCAGTTCATTTCGCATTATTTTATAACAAAGCAGGATAGGAAAATGCACTTCACACCTTTCAGAAATATGAAAAATTAACATTACAATGTGATATTTCACATTTCGTGTTTTCGTCAAAAACGAAATATGCATGGCTCTAGTGATTATAAGTAACAATATTCAAATCCCAATGACCAGACTTGTCGAAATTAATTAAATCACAAAGACTTAGGTAGGCAGGCCATGTGTCACGAATGGGAGAGGAATGAAGAGTTTACAGGATTCTTGTTGGGAAACCTGTTGGTTGGGGGAGGGGAGGAAATTCTGAAGGGCAGGATGCGAATGAGGAGAGGTGGAGACAGAAGTTGGTCAGCTTGGGATTTGGGTTGGAAAGTGTCGTATGTGTGACGCTTATTGCGTAAATAGTCTGTATGGTTTATAAGACCTTTGAAGTTGTCAAAATGTAGGTAAAAACAGATTGTGTTTTGGTCTTGTATAAATGGAGTTCATTATAGTTTGTTGAATGGAATTTTGTGATCAATTAAATATTGTTGAATTATGAGTGCTTATCATTGATAATCTATTCGACACCTTGAGTGCGATCTGCGTGTGTTCCAAATACACAACAGAAAGTTAATGAGTAGCCCTATTAAAGAAGAGGGGTATCCTGATTTCCATTTGGTAGTTATGTGGAGAGGTAATTTACTCTAATAAGCTTACAATCAATTTTTCTGCATAGTTTTTGATGACTGATATGTAAACCTTCTCCTGATATTTTTGTACTGTGCTGGTAGACTGGGGCAAAGGATGAATGATCATTACATTGAAGTATTTGTGAAATCCAGGTTTTAGGTGAAGGAGTGGTGGTTGTTGAACCTGACGTTTAGGGCTGTGGATTTTTCTTTTTTCATTTTTAATGGAGGAGGGGGCTTTTGGTGTAGGACATTTACCCCCTACCCCCTTCTGGCACCATCCCTGCATGCAAGGCACTAATTTTAAAATTTAAGTCTGCATCACCGTATGTATGTAACTATTCATATGTTGCCTCAAATATTTGTCATAATGTGTTTTTGTTTATAGCGAGGTTTTTAGTTTCACTCTTTCCATACATTCATTTCAGATGGCTACAAAATTCCTGCTGGCACCCAACTAGCCATCAATACCTACTCTACACATCGAAATGCTAAATACTTTCCCAATCCAGAAGAATTTAATCCTGACAATTTCCTGTCAGAAAGGGTACAAGGTCGTCATCCATATGTCTATATTCCATTCAGTGCTGGGCCCAGGAACTGCATAGGTAAAGTTTCTTTGTAATAATGCATGTTTATTTTATGTCATTAGTTCATCAAATAAATGGATAGTATTTCACACAATAGGTGATAACTATTATTTGTTGTATGTAAAATCGGAGCTTAGCTATGATTTCATCATCTTGACAAACGGGAGGAAATATTTTTTTTTTTCTAAAGCATCTTAATTCTGTTCAGCAGGGATGTTAACATATCATGATGTCCGGCATATCCTCATCTGATATTGCCATTATTTTTTTGATGAACTCGTTTGACTAGAACAGTGTTTCTCAGCTGCTGGGCTGCAGCCTGGTAGTGGCTCCTAGCATTAATTACTCCAGGCTATGACAGGCTCTTTTGAAGTTTGTGATTTTCAGCCTGAGCTGGCAACCCCCTTTTGTTTGGCATTCACCAATGATAAGAGGAAATTCTTTCTCGCCAGTGCTCATAAGCAATCAAGGCTACTGAGAGGGGATTGGGCCCCATGTAGCCTTCAAACTTTAATTACAAGCATGAGGCAATTCTAGAGTCATGGCTGGAAGGATGAAGTGTCTTGCAGCCCTAGCTGGCAACCAGATGGCCTTTTGTTCATGGTTCACCAACAATATGAGGAAATTCTTTCTCACCAGTGCTGGTGAACTATCAAATGATCCAACTAGGGGAGGTGGCCATTGTTTCAAGCCTCCAAATTTGGAGGCACAATAGTTAATTTAGTTTGTACAACAATTTTCACTAACACACATATCGAAGTGGGAATATTCTGATTAATTGGAATTTATGGATGTCTGAAATGAACATGCCAATGAAAATCAAGAAATACCAAATTAATTTACACTACAGTCCCGTTTAACCGAATCTCCAGGTTAACCGAATCGCTAAAAAAAGCAGTTACTTGTGCATGACTGTGTTTTACATGGGAGCACGAACGAAGCAAAATAAAATATCAATTTTTTTTCACAAGCTGAATCAAACTTTATTGTTGTAGTTGTACGGTTTTTTGTACCAGGGCCTTAATGTTACTGTAATTCATGTCCTTAAGTTAAATGACTACATATTATTGTTAGCTTTATGTTTATGCCTACACGCTGAAATACATATGTACTGTATATGAAAATACTGTACTAATAAAATGTACATACTGTACGTATATAAAAAAAAAACCTTTATTCCAGTTTAACAAATTTTTGTTCAACCGAAGCACCATCGGTCCCATCAAATTTGGTTAAACGGGACTGTAGTGTAATAGTATTGGCCAGAGGAAACAGATTCCATTAGTTGCAGTTGATTTCAACTGAAACAAAATTTTATATTTCTCAGCAAGCTTAGACATAATCGAACTAACACTCTCAATGATTGTTATAATTTATTTATTAATATTAAATTTTAATTTTAAAAATTTTAGAAAGCCATTACAAGTGAAATTGTTGGGATCAGACCATGAACTTTTAGAAAATGAATTTACTGGGCTGTTGGCTCACAAAGGTGAGAACCACTGGACTAGAAGCAATCACGAAACACAATTTTAAAGACACATCGTGTCAACAGATTTATAATTGTTGATTAGTGAATAAAAATGAAGCTCTTCTATTGAAAGGGGGTACCACAAATAACTTCAGTGAAGACTAGTGTGTGTGTGTTTTTAGGCCCTTCATATCATAAATTTTCTATCTGGTAATTCTAAGCTTACCAGTTCAAAAATACACACTTGAGTGAAAATTTCAGCTAACTGAAATTATTGGTTACTGAAGTATTGATTTTCAGTGTAATCATCATACTGGGATGTATCAAAGATTACGACTTTTTTTTTTGTTTGACAATTGCTAGGAATAAATAGTACTATACATAGGCATAAGTTAGCATAGGCAAGGGAACCCCCCAAAATGTTCAGGTTTATTAAAATTTACATGTTAAGGGAATTTTTGTTAATCTCCTGTAAGGTAATAAAGAGTATTTTTATGATTTTGCAAATGGAATTGTTAGTAAAATAGTCCTGGATGCTATTTTTATGGGTTGAAAAACTTCTCAATGCTGCCCCCCTCCAATTTAAGCCCCAAGTTCGATTGTCCCCACCATAAGTTACACTCATGGTATTAAAATAACAACTTGCAATGTATGTGGCTCTATGCAGGGGTGCCCATCCCCCCCCCCCCCAAGGCCCATGACACACTCCCTCACAATAAGTAGAACTTTCCCCTTGCCCCCCTCCCCTTTTATGCCGAATTATTTCCTCAAATTATTTTGGTCAGACAAAATTTGCGGAACAATATAATACAGACATATTTAAGACACACATGTTTACTTTAGGTACTTTAGAACATTAAACGCTCACTGCCATTGTTAGTGCACTGAACCTTATTCTTAAGTTTGTCTGCTTGACTAACCTTGTATCAATACGGCCAGCATGCTCCCCTTTCCAAACAGATTCTAAAGGCATAAAAGGCAGTGTTTCATTTCAACCTCATCGCTGCGATCACCCACAGGTAGGTAGGAAAACTGTACATAATAACCATAACTAAAAATCAATAACAAGTCAATCAAAGAAACTATCCTGCCATTTTTGTGTGAAGATATATAGATATAGATATATAGAATTGGTATCAAATTTTGTCCCCCCAAAAATTCCCATGAATCATGAATCCCCTCTTTGGGCACCCCTGGCTCTATGTATATTCATAAAACACTACTTTTGAACTAATCATTAGCATAACTGAATACATTTTCAATTATAATTTATGGTCCTGCAAAATTATGCCCCTTGTTATGGTATGATTTTATTACAAATCAGGGATGGTGACAGGGGTGGGCATGGGTGGGCAAGCACCCACCCAAAAATTCCTGTGCCCACCCGATTGCCCACCCAATCAAATTCAATAAGTACATATACTTGGGGATATAGGAATGATTCAATGAATAAGTGTATTCTGGTGTTCATTACATATGCATTTTACTTGTGAATATTATCTATGCTAGAAATGTTCACATATTATCATACCATATAAAGCCAATTTTCTCATTAGAAAGTAAAAGTAATTACTAGAGCTATTGAAACAAAAACTGTGATCAAATAAATACTTCCATGATTAAAAGCAGCTAGTAGGCTTAGGAGGCTCAAAATTATGCAGGGTATGATCAAGATTAGATCAGAATTTAGGGTAAACTTGAGGACTGCAGCTCCGGGCCTTCACTGGGAAAGACTGCTTTGAAAAGTACCACATAATGAAAAAATTAGGTACTTCGGATGTGGTAAAAAATATAACAACAAACCACACCATGTAACTTGGCAAGAAGTTGTAACTGAAACTGTGTCGAGGGGATTAGAGTGAGGTCTTGGTGCTGTAAGCTCCGGGTCTCCACATACGTATATAAATCCCAACCTAGGTATGGTTAAAATAATCTCCAAATAAACAAATAAAAACATTATCTTAGCGTTACTTCCTCCAGCAACACAATAAATTATTTCAACTTTTTAATTATTATTATTATTGTTAGAATAATTTAATCTAGAAGACTTAGGTGGGCAGGCCATGTGGCACGAATGGGAGAGGAAAGAGGAGTTTACAGGATTCTTGTTGGGAAACCTGATGGTAAGAGACCAGTAGGAAGGCCAAGACAAAGATGGAGGGATAATGTTGAGATGGACCTAAAAGAAATTGATAAGGATAGGAAAGATTGGATTGATCTTGCCCCGGATAGAAACAGATGGAATGCTTGTGTTTCTGAAGCCATAAACCTTCTGGTTTAAGTATGCTAGAGATTATAGTATAGTTTTAATTATCTCTGCATTGAAATTCCAGAAGTGTCCCTTTTTAATTTCATTACATTTTTTATATACCTGTCATCTTCAAATATCAATATGGTATGCGAAATATCAACTTTATATTCGTTCTACTAATAAGAACGAATCACAATAATCACTACAATACCGAAGTGAATACATTTTAATAAACCAGTTATGTATGGAAAAAGCTACAGAATTATTTAATTGCTAAAGACTGGCTTATCATATTTAGAAATCCTCTTTCGACAAACAAATTTTGCCACACGAATCACCCAAAAATGTCGACAGAATCTGTAGATTCAGCTGAAGTAAAGAAAAAAAGTTATGTCAGGAAGTATCCAGAAGACGATTTTGTTAGTATGTTTTTAAGCCCACTTTTATGCTCAGATGGGCTAATCGGGACTAAACCTACAGTTTAACGTGTAGTCCGAACCAGTGTGCATTGTGCTTCCACCAGAAAAGTGGGGAGTCCAACACATGACCTCTTCATTATAATGCGACAGCGTTATGCCATTGGGGAAAAATATACAGAAAGAACTTGCACCAAACGTGTCATTTTATTACCACAGAAGAAGCGTCCATTTTAAGAGGGTGATTGCCTGAGACAAATTGAGACTTTCGGAAAACAACGTCATTGTTCACGGAATTAGCTGCCTTGATTCACTAATGAAACCTTCCTTCTTCTTTGATTGGCACACACCGCCTATGAGCGATTTCTTGCCAGGGGTCCTATTTGGTTTGTTATATGAGAGTTTGTTTACATTCCAAGTATCTGTTTGTTTATGTTACAATGTTGTGTTTGCGTGCAAAGCTGTACAGTATCCACATGACATCAGACCGTGGTTCGTAGAGTAAAGTCGAAAGGGACATCGGAAATGGAATACCCACACGTTGTAACTGGTTGTATAAAGTATTGCGATGTTGTTGTCGAATTGGGCACTGTAAAAACAAATGTGTGGTTGATTGTATAGGTTCTCCACACTGACAGGAAGTTGCAGGCACGGTATATGAATTGGGATGTATAACAACGTGACCTGTCCGCATTCGCATGGTAAACACTAAAACTGCACGGGGTAGGTTAATGTGTTGAAACCAAGGACGTTTATTGCCGACTTGTGCATGCCATCTATATGTATTGGTATTCAGGAGTTGCTGGGTGCACCAATCGTCCCATTGTTGTTCTACTTTGATTTTTACCCGTGGGAGGAGGTCAGTGTACGGCAGGCGCATCGGGGTAACAGTTTCTTTCGTTCTTGCTTGTTTAGCCATTACATCAACGCGATCTTGATATTTATTAAGGTCACTGTGGGCGCGAATATATGTGAAGGTCGCTGACAGACCCTGCCGTTGAAGGTCTAGCATGATTCGGAGAATAAGATAGGGAAATACCGTTAATTTATATGCTGCCCAACCTGTTCGTGCTAACGTTTGTAGTACACTCAATGCGTCCGTAAGAATGAAAGAATGATCGACTCGGAACTGCAGGGCGAATTGTAGTGCTTTATAGATAGCATAACATTCCGCCGAGAAGATCGACATATCGGATGGGAGGGAAAATTGTCGGGTGATGTTATGAGATGGTACGTAAAAAGCGCATCCCACACCGTCTGTAGACTTCGATCCGTCAGTATAAATAAAGGTCGATGTGGGCCACAATTCTCTATAATTTTCATGTCTGCCATGATCTTCATATTGTATCTCTACTCGGGGTTCTGTGGGAATATTCAGTTGATATAAAAGCGGGTCCGGATGGGTAAAAGTTTGGTGGTAAGCTTCAGGGTCTATATTGTAACATTGTAAGAAGAAAAAACGTTTAGTGGGGGGAGGGGGGGTCGGGAGGCTGAACCATTGTCGTTGAATCGCAAATGTTTTATTAAAGGGATGAGCGTGTCGCGCCCACGATTTGAACAAATATTGCACGGTGAGTTGGATGCGTCGGTGTGACAAAGAGGATTCATTGCTTTCTAAATATACACTAACATTGGGACTGGATGGCATGAGTCCTAGACATGTTCGTAAGGCTCGTCGTTGTAATACGTCTATAGACGTAAGAAGTTTTGGATTGGCCCCACCATATGCTGGTGCTGCATAATCAAACAATGCACGAAAACAATTTTTATAAAATAATAGCATTGTATGGGGGTGTCCTCCCCACTTGGTCGTGGAAATACAGCGAAGTAAATTAACAATGTTTAACCCCTTTTCCTTGAGATATTTTATATGCCTTGCCCAATTCAGTTTCCTATCAAAGTATACACCCAGGTATTTGACATTGTCGACTACTGGAATGTGCTGTATTTCTGTGATATTGTTAGGGTAACTGCTCATTTTTCTCGAGTTAAAAATTATGATTTTAGATTTCGGAATGGAAATAGTGAGTCCTAAGGTATCTAAGTGATCTGTAAGAATTGTGACTGTTTTCTTTAGGGCGAGTAAGCCTTGCGTGGCGTCAGGAGTGCATTTATAGCAGCAAAGATCGTCGGCGTATTGTAACAATTTAAAGCCATGCATATTTAGGTGATGTATATGATGGGTATAGATATTAAATAGTAGGGGGCTAAGGGGCGAACCCTGAGGGATCCCCGTGCGAGCTATACGGAGGCCTTCCAACCTATCTTCAAACCAGAATTGTAAATTTCTTTCGTGATATAAATTCCAGATTATGGTCCCTACTATGGGATGTATGTTTAGTTGGACCATCATTTTATATAAGATCGGGATGTGAACAGCATCATAAGCATGTTCTATGTCAGTGAATAGGCCAAAGCAATAATCTTGAGTAATCTGGCTATTTTGGATTTCAACTGTAAGGGTAGCTATGGCATCTTGGCTACCATGCTGCATGCGAAAACCCATTTGTGTTGGCGAAAATAACTTATTCTTTTGCAACGCCCAGTTAATGCGATGTTGAAATGTTCGTTCGAAAAGTTTGGCAACTACTGGTATTAATACTATTGGTCGGTATGACTTTGCCTCCGCGGGAGGTTTGTTAGGTTTTAATATGGGGAGCACTATATGGTGACGCCACTCGATAGGGATTCGGCCTGTGCGATAGACGGTATTGAATATGTGAGCAAGTAATTGTATACCTTGATGTGGCAGATGTTTGAGCATGTCATAGGTGAGACCGTCATATCCCGGGGAAGTGTTCGGCACAAATTCTAAAATTTGTTGTATTTCGACAGCATTAACAGCCGGGAAATCGGCAGTGAAATCGAAATTCTGTGCAAAGGCTTTTGCCTCTCGTGCGCATACAGAGGGTGGCGTGAGTATTTGCATGAATTCGGCTTCCCACTGTCTATCGAGATGTTTCCGTTTTGGGTGGGCCGGATTCCTAATAGAATGAAATTTATTCCATATGGAACTAAGGCTATCTGTGCAATCGAGAGAATTACAAAATGAATGCCACGCTTCTCTTTTAGCTTGTAAATATATTTTCTTTGCCTTAGCTTGCAGTCGCCTAAGTTCGATTTTCTTCCCCGGTGAGGGGTTTCATTCGTATCGTTTTAATTTATCTTTTTTTTGACATTTTATTAAAGCACAATCTCGGGTCCACCAACTGAGGGAAGGAAATTTACTTGGACTACTATATTGACTTCGATGGGCACTATTGTCTATTGCAACGGTAATCATATGGAGGAAATTTTGGTATGTCATATTTCCGTCATTGTGGGGAGTTGTTTGATCATAAATGCTTTTAAATTGTGCTGTAAATGCGTCCCATTTTATGGAAGCTTTGGTCCAACGTTTCACTGGAACCGACTCCCTATTTTCTCTCAACCAGCATGTGGAAAACTATCTACGGGCTATAAGTAAAATGGGGGAATGGTCACTGCCACGGAGATCTTGTTCCTTTACCCAATGAAAACTATGATACAAGCGGGGAGAAGTAATTGTGAGGTCAATACAGGAGGGTCGATTACCATTTAATGGATAATGAGTAGGGCTGCCATCGTTAAAAAGGATAAACCGATTGTGTGTAATCCATGCATCTAAATTTTTCCCCAAACGGTCCACGTACGGATGTCCCCAAGAGGGATGATGGCCATTAAAGTCACCGAGAATGAGATAGGGGCCCGGAGCAAGGGATATTATCTCTTGTAACTCGTGAGAACGGATCCGTTGGGAGTTGTTTGAGGAGGGAATATATAATGAAATGATGACTATATATCGGTCATTAATGTTGACTCTGATAGCCACTAACTCTAATTGAAAGGTCTGGACGAGGGAAAGGTTATGTGGAATTTGGATTTCTGTATGAGAAAGGGTTTCATGAACATATATGACAGTACCACGCTGATGCGTGGGGTTGCCGTACAAGTGATAATGGACGAGTCTATAATTCTCGTGCTTCGTACCTTTAACTTCCTGCAAGCAAAGAATAAGCGGGTGGTATTCAGCAATTAAATCTAATAGTTTGAGTTTACGTGCGGAGAAACTATTCACATTCCATTGTAAGATGTTACCCATTTCCGATGTCACCTTAGGCATTGTCTTCGAGTAAAGTCAAAAGTTTGTCTGTCAAAAATTGAATGTGCTGGATAAGTCGAATTCGATGGGCGTTGTCCCGTATTTGTCTAACAGTATCCCACATGCTGGGAATCATGTCTAATAGAGCTTGATACACCTCGCTGTGTTCGGTAGGTTGTGGATTATCATGCCTCTTGATCGGGTGCAAATATGTTTGGCGTTGGAAATGCTTGGAATGGGAATGAGTGTTATTTATCGGGTATGCGTTATTTCCTACGGGTTGGGATGTAACTTCCTCTAGGTCGGTAAGGGTCGATGAACTAGTAGGGGACTAATGAAACTCTGTGCAATTGAAAATACCACCTCAACTTTTTAAGAGGTATGATCTAATGAAACTCCATTTTTGGAAGAGTAAGTTGTGGTTAATTTGTTTTATTTTAAGTCATTTTTCTGCTAATTTTGATAATGACTACGATAAGGTTCAATGGTGATTAGATGAAAGTAACGAAAGGGCGAGAACAAATACATTCTGACACTCAAAATGCAAACCCTCATAAATTATTACTTTGACAATAGTTCCAGGCTCCAGGAAGTCCTTGCCCTGAAAGAATAAAGTTTCCATGGTATGCTGCACAGGTTAGAGGTTGACATTCTAGTGTGTTTGAAATGGTCATGCCATACAACCCAAGTCATCTATAAAAAAACAGATGAATTATTACTGGTATGGTGATCAACTTCGATGAATTCCTTGTGTTCTAAATCATTTTGTTACCTCAAAAAATATGTTCATGTAACCATACGTGTGTTGCTTCTCCCGCATTAGTAACATAAGTGTACAGAAAGCGAATAGCAACTTAACTAATAATCTCTTCAATCTTACTTGTATTATTGCATATGAGTGATATTTTGTCAAAATAGCCTTTCATTAGCCTAGGAATACTTCATGGACAATGAACAAAATAATTTGTTTTCCGTGTGTGTTTTAAATCATTCCTAATAAGACGTTCATTTTAATCCAAACATGCAGTGGCGGCGATTAGGAGGAGCGGGAAATAGGGGATGCAGTTCAGCCACCACATTTTGCCACTTTTTGCACCCACACTATGGACTCTTTATGGGAGTGGTTATCACAGCACGCTACGACACCAGGAGTTCCGGGTTTGAATCCCGACCTGGGCATGGGTGTTCTTTGTGTTTGTACCTTCATTAATTTTATCACATCATCTTCGCAATTAACCAATGTGACAAAAAAGCGATGCTAAGTAACAAAATTGAAATCAAATCATTGATTGATTGCTCGATTTGGTTTATTTTACTTCGTTTTTCCACCACTTTTGGCTAATCGCGAAAATGATATGATAAAATTGATGAAGGGACACATACAAAAAATACCCATTGCCAAGCTGAGATTCTAACCAAGCATCTCTGGCTTAGTAGTAAAATCAAATAGTTTTTTATTTTCGAATGTGGGTGGGGTTTACGTGTACTTTTTTTTAGTACTCATTCATCATTTTGTAATATTTTCCTGTTATTGACATTCTTTTTTTTAGGAATACTGGTCCCTAAAGGGGGGAGGGGTGTGACCCACACCAACCCCCTCCCCCCCCCCCTTGAGCACGTCACTGGCTGCTACCCCAAGTGTCGACGTCACCGCACGTCAGTGTTTAGAATGTATGGCTGCACATGCTAAACACTTCCTTGAAATAATTGTGTCCATCAGTGACAAAGCGAAAGGAAATGGAACAATATGGGAAGATAGATTAGAAACAATAAAGAGGAAAACATGATAAGGAAAGGGAAAAGAAGTAAGAGGAGAATCGGGAGTGTAAGAGAGAGGGGGATACATACGTCTTACATACACATACATGGTTTTACATTTATACTGCCCACCCTAATCTATCAATATGCGCTTCTGCCCACCCAGTCGAAAATTTCTGGCGCCGTCCCTGTTACAAATGCATATAATGTTACTTGGAGTGATCTGTGCACAGGTTTCCTCATTAGTTCATAATGATATTCTTCACATCAGCTTTAATTGATGAACTTGGTGTGAAGAGTTGCTGCAGTCTGAAGATATTTGGTCAAAATCATTTCTTGTACTGAATAACTTCTTGCATCACATGAATTGGTCACCCTCTTTGTGATTTTGTTTTAACATATTAACTGCCTAAGTTTCAAAGCAGGATTTTCAAAATCAACATTTGTGTGTTTCTAAGTCTTTTGTAAATATTCTCAATGCATAGATCAATATTTCTATATAATTTGGGAAAACTTTGAGAGGAGCATCTGCCCAGTGAGCCTTACTAAGCCGTCAGAACATGTTTTATTGTTGTGTATCAAGCCTGTATCCAGAGAAGGGGCCAAGGGGGCCATGCCTCCTCTCATACTACATATGAAATACTTTAATGTGAACCTGTATAAACCTATGAAAACAAAGTTGAAGTTTTTTTTAGACTTTGCAAGAATTTCTGTTTTGTCATTGCAAAAATGAGTAGGTTGTTTCTGGAGGGAGGCACGCTCCAGAAGTCTGTCGTCGGCAATATTTAGTAATTAAATTTTTATAACCATTGATGCAAGTCTATCAGATGTCTCGATTAGTCTGGACAGTCCATTATTCAATCATGTCTGGAAGACTTGCATTCCAAATATTAGGTTTCCCCGAGAAATAGTTGAAGAATTATAGCCTGTGGATGAAGGTGGTGTGTAATGCAAAATTTGACCCAATTCTGAGAAATGAGCCTTCAACTTAAATTCTGGACTCAATTATTTTGCAAGTATTGATCACGGCCCAGTGATCACACCAAACCACACCAAACCAAACCACAATCCTGCTTTTGATGCCAAAATATCGATTGACAACTCAAAAATGGTACATTGGCAAAATTCAGACTGCTACATTGTTAGATAGCATTTTTCTTGCTTGTTGATGTCACAGATCCCAAGTTTGAATCCCAGCCTGGGCATGTATTCTTTGTTAGCATTCCTTCATAATATCATCACTAGAGCCCGGATTTATAAGCTCAATCAAAAAGTAAAATAAGCAAGTTAATAAGCACAAAAAATTAAAAATAAGCACCAAAATAAGCATAAACAAATACAGGAAAATCTGAAAAAATATTTGTTTATTAGATCTCTCAACTTATTCAAAGCTGTTCAAGTATGTAAGGAAAGTCATCCTGAGATTTTCTTGTGTGAAGCTCCTGCGTCTGTCAGTGAAGAATGATCTGTACAGTGAAAATGTTCTTTCCACATAGCATGACATCACAGGCGCAGGTGAAAAACACCACAGTTCTTCTTCAGTGAAATTCCTCTTCAATGTCTGTTTCTTCACCAGAAATATTTTTATAAATTTGACACAGTGTTTTGTAACCAGGATCTTTCAGTAATTCCTGACTGAGCTTGTTGGACACAATTTTACCAACACCGTGAGTTTCTGAAGACAACGTTACTGAAATTTCATCAATAAGAGAAAGCGAATGTTGCAATGTATTATTTCGAGCTTTCAACTGTGTTATAATATCAGGCAATTTGGAAAAATGATTATCGATGCACTGTATCTTTGCTAGGATGCCGTTTCCCTTGTGCGGCTATTTAGAAGCATTGATCTCGTCATCCCGATGCCGTAGTGTGATTGAAATAGAATTGAAATATGACAGATTTGAGTAAAATATGCTATTTTAAACCAAAATCATAAAATAAGCAAGCATAACTGTTTCCTGCAGAAATAAGCATTTATAAGCACTTTCAACTTTAGTTAAATAGCTCGTCCATCAAGGTATGTAATACAAAGTTTAACCTTTCTTCTTAGCATTAGAAGTCTGGAAAAGAATATGCATTTCGCTCATAGATCCGGGCTCTACTCATCACTCAACTTCATCTTTGCAATTACCGAAAATTGGTAGAAAAGCAAAGTAAAATAAACCAAATCAATCTTGCTTGTTGCATAATTAATATATGCATCAAATAATGTCTAAACCTGACAAATATTTTCATTGCAGGGCAAAGGTTTGCACTGTTGGAGATGAAGTCCACCATTTCAGCTGTTCTGAGGAAGTTCCGAGTGGAGGCAGCCCAGAAGAGGGAGGAGGTGAAACTGCTCACAGCTGTTGTTTTGAAACCAAAAGATGGAATAAACATTAGGCTATATCCGAGAAATAATACCTGAACATAATTTTATTTTTCCTGAAATTATAAAACCAGTTGTGTTAAGTTACCATGTTAAGAGTCTGAGCAGAAGTTTGAAAAGTTTTCCGTTCGTTTGAGCTTCACATGTTGTTATCATGGGCTTTGTATTGTATGTTTCTTATGCTCATTCCAAAATTATTATATATTTATATTCGCTGATTCAAAGCTTCAAAGGAAACTGCAAAATGGCTGTTTCGGACATTATTAACATCAGTGACTGTGATGACCAATATTTCACATAGGGGTGGGATCTTTAGTGATTGTTGTCTGATATTTCTCTAAATCGTCTGTGGCATTCATTCTGTTACAGATTCTAAACATGAAAATAATGTTTACTTAATTCATTTCCAAATAAGTAGCCAGTGGCAAGGATGATGATAGGCTAATTTTCTATCAATATTTTCATTCTTTTATTCTACATTCCTTGTATTAAGGAACAGAATTCTGTTGTTGTGAAGCTTTTTCCCATTTTTTTCTCAATTCATGAACATCATATTGTGGAAAACAGAATACATTAAAATTGCAATTTTCATACGGTTACTTTTGCTGTTGGGTGTACATAGTTTTTTTTCCCTAAAGTCATCATACCTATTTCGTTACATGCATTTATTAAAGAAGAACGTATATTCAGTTTATCAAGTAACATTTGCCATTTTTATACATTGGATTGGTACACTCTTGATGGTACTGACAAACTTGATACTGCATTGCTGTTAGCAGTATCATTGCAGTTGTTGTACCTGTAAATTCCAGTGTGTGTAATCTATATGCTGTAGATTATTGAACATATGAAGTGCAGAGAAGTTGATGAACTAGTGCAAGACAAGTGTCAGCAGAGAGCTGTATCAAACCAATCGAAAGATCTATTACCAGAAAAAAAATACATGAAAAGAAAATGGTCTCCATTGGGCAAATAAAATTTTGCTGAAGCAACTCTTCTCATTAAGCTTTGAAAAATATTTTTGTATATATAATTAACATGTAGCCACAATGTTCATAATAATTACTACAATTGATGTAAATATTTTGTACTTGTAGCTTGAATATTATTTACCAGTTTGTTGCCTCTGACTAGAATAGTATTACTACCACAATCAACAAGTTTGCTTCGACCTCTTGATCTCCAAACTGGAAGTACGGAATTACAAAGACACCATATCGGCTCTCAACCTATCAGCCTGTCCGTTAAAAGCCACACATCATTCGCATCAAAGCGAAATGCTTATAGACCATATATTAACAACCAACCCACGAAAAATTCTAAATTTCAGACAATTTTCAGTCCCAGTCCTATTCCCTGAAAACATATAAATATAAACCAAAAGTAATCTCCTTCAGAGATTTTAAACGGCTTGATATTCGAGCCCTGAATATTGAAGCAGGAAACATGCCATGGTACCTCGTGTCCTCTTTTCAAACAGTTGACGAAAAAGTGAATTTCTTAAACTTCCTCATCCTTCATATTTACAACAAGCACGCACCCGTGAAAAGAAAGAGTTTTGAGACCTCCCAGCCCGTGGATCACCCCTGAGATCCTGCAGCTGATGTCCCATAGGGATGCAGCTTACAGGCGGTATAAGTCCACACTCAAGGCAAACCTGCAATCAGTGCATGATTATTTCGAAGAATACTGCATTCTTCGGAATCGGTGCACGCAGGAAATATGAAAGAGAAAGTTTTGCTTTGCAGGAGAACTGTTAAACTACAGATCGCAGCCGAAATCGCTGCGGAATAAACTTATAATGTTCGGCATTGGGAAAAAATATGATAGTAATGAAATTGTTGGCATCTCCACAGAAGAACTAAATGGCCACTTCCAAAACGTATCAGGTATAGATCCTGAAATTAAGAAACATACAATAGACTCCATAAATGTTCATAAAAGCAACAGCAACAATAGTTTCGATTTCTCTTTTATAATGCATGCAAAGGTCCAAACTACAATTAATAAAATCAAATCCAATGCAACCGGAGCAGATGAAATTTCTATTAACATGTTAAAATATATCACTACCCACATCTCACCCGCAATTGCAGATATTTTCAACACATCCCTCTACACTGGCACATTCCCGAGCATTTGGAAACTCGCTCACATATGCCCCCTGGCCAGAATCACCAACCCAGTAAGTGCTGAAGATTTTCGACCGATCAGTATTCTCCCAACTTTGTCAAAAGTATTTGAAAACATCGTTCACGAGCAAATTTTTAACTATGTGCAATCGAAAAAATTGTTAAACCCCTTCCAGTCCGGTTTCCGCCCACATCACAGCACCAGCACAGCACTCATTAAAGTGGTGGATGATGTAAGGTCGGCGATGGATAAGAGATATCCGACAATGCTAGTTCTCCTCGATTACAGCAAAGCCTTCCAAACGGTAGACCACGATATCCTTCTGGCGAAATTGTCATCTTATTTCAACTTTTCCCAACCCGCTGTTAACTGGGCTCGCTCATATGTAGCAGCCAGACAGCAACGCACATTCGTTTGACAATAAGTCGTCGTGGCTGCCGACGAATTGCGGTGTACCCCAAGGCAGCGTTCTGTCTCCGCTGCTGTTCTCCATGTACGTAAATGATATATCTGGAACCTTTCAATCAACAAATTACCATCTGTACGCTGATGACGTCAAATGTTATTTGTCGTTCCCTACAACAAGCATCAGTATGGCCATAAAAGCCCTAAACGCTGATATTATGAACGTCTGCAAGTGGTCTCAGGCAAACGGTCTGCAAGTAAATGCTGAGAAAACGAAATGTATTTTAATTGGCTCACGTCAGCTCATTTCCACAACAGAGAAGTTGGAGATCCCTGACATTCTTGTTGAAGGAAACACCATTTGATTGTCTGTTTTGGTCAAAGACCTGGGACTCATTGTGGACGAAAAACCTCACTTGGAGTGACCATGTAAAGGCTATATGCAAAAGGTCCTATGCTGCATTACACTCGCTGTATTGCCTTAAAAACATTTTACCGCAAGAGGTAAAGAAAACACTAGTGGAGTCATTAGTTTTGTCTCAAATAGAATACTGTGACTTGACATATACTGACCTCAATGGTAAACTAGTAAGACATCTACAGCGAATACAAAATGCATGGACCTAGGCTGGTTCGATCTTTCCACGCGCCGCCGCTTCCACGCTCTTATAGCACTCTATAAAATAGTAAACTTACGAGAACCCTCCTACCTACTCTCTCGATTCCAACCCCTAAGTTCAGCACACACCTTTGCAACCCGTTCGAGAGACAACTCTCTGCTGGCCATCCCCTCCCACAAGACGTTTTATGGAAATTCCTTAACGGTCACTGCTACCAGAGCGTGGAACGACCTCCCCAATGACATAAGAAACTCTTCTTCTCTCGGCCAATTCAAATCAAAATTAACAAATCATCTTCTGGAGTCAACTTACCAGTACTGAAAACATGGAAATAAAATTATACCTTCGTGTAAACTTGTAGGACCAACACTCAGACTTTTTCTGTAATTTGACTGTTTGTTTGTGTGTTTGTTTTACGTGTATTTTTTTACTTAGTGTGTATGCATTTTTCTGTTTTTATTTTTTATGTGTTTCTACATCTTTTTCTTTTATTTTCTTCTTGTGTTTTTCTTTTTCTGGTATCTTAATGTTATTAGTTTTTATATATTTCATTTCTTAGTATCTTAATGTTTTTAGTTTTTATATATTTCACATACAATATAAATCAATTTATAAAATGTAGAGATGGTTAAGTGGAAGAAAAGGCTTGTGTCTTAACTTTGCCATCCAAAACAAGAAATAAATAAATAAATAATGTATAAATTTACTTTGTATATTGTTGTATATCCTTTGTGTTTATGTATGTGTTTTTTCATAAGTGAGCTGAACATTATTCTTTTTATGTGTATCTTAGATTCAGTCCTCTCATAGTTGTTTGGTAACATCAAATAAATAAAATGTTGCTAGTTTGGTTGATTCCTAATTTAAACCTCACTTAAAGCTTAGTGACAGTGAAATGTCAAGTAGAGTGGCCATTCAAAATTTTTGATGTGGCAAGTCACCCTTTACCTGGTTCCTATTCATCTTGCATTTTTAAAATAGTTGTGCAATAGCAGTGAAATGTGTAATTGCATTCTTTATATGCTTGGTAAGTAGTGGATGCTAGTCATAGAGTGCAGTGTCAACTTAAACACAACCTCAACTATCTACAGCAAATAGTTATTTGAACTGTTACTTATACTGAGTCAACTTCTGTACTATTGAATCTCAGATGAGTGGTAGGAGGGAATAAATGCATTATCAATGCACAAATGTCATCGGAGAAAAATACATTCAATCAAATGAAATGTCTCCCATGGAGGTAGAAGTGCACAACAGAAAATGAACTTCAAGATTGTTCTAGAAGCAATAAATTTCCCTTGCATCACTCCATGTGGGCAAGAGCCTCTCGTAAGTGCAGAGTTCCACTTTGCTTTGTTGTCTCTCCACTCTAGTTGAGACCCAGCATCAAAGAATTTGGTAAAATTCATAATAGGGTGTTCAGGAAAATTTAAAAGGTTTCAACCTACGATTTTGTCATTCAAGTCAAAGAAAAATATACTTGGAAATGTACGGAATAAATATTCTAAACAGTAATGATCCAACAATTATATATGTGCATTTGCTATTAAAAACAAACTCGTGCTATAAAATTGATTCCCCCCCCCCCTCTCTAGGCCTTTTTGCAAATATCCTAGAATATTCATGCTTAAGCAAAATTTAAATGTAAAGATTCACAGTTTCTCTTAGTGAAAATTTGCTATTGGGAGCAAAAGAGAGTGAGTGTGTGTGAGAGAGAGAGACATCTAGTAGCAAATATCAAAACTAAGAATCTGAAAAGTGAGTGCCTATGCCATCTATTAGCAAGTGTCTCAACTAACTTTCTGAAAAGTGAATGCCTATGCAAATGTTTGAACTAACATAAAAAAAATAATTCAAAAACATCCCTGGTACCTCAAGTCAGTAAGGCCGCCGCCCCAAGTCAATCCCTCGGAGGGACCGTTGCATTTATGTGATGGGAAATGTATATTAAGGTAGTTGTGGACTCCTGCGAGCCCCAAGGGGTAGCCTCGAAAGGCTGGTAGGGCCTTTAAGGGGGGCCCTATAGAGCCAGGGGAGGGGCTTCCATTCGCCCACAGAAAGAGAGGGAGGTTGAATGGAGGAGCAGGATTAGGTAAAGTGGATGGGTAGGAAGAACAGAGGATTAAAAGCTACCTTCACTTGGCGGGATTCGAACCCACAACCTTGAAGTCTTGAAGCGACTACCTTACTGACTGAGCCACCAGCGATGAATCAATTAATCTTCTTTCAGAACTTGTATTTATACTTCACATTCACAAATATAACCTGAAAAAATTTCCAAGTTTCCTGGATGAGATTTGAACTCTCTTCCTTCAGATCTTCAAACAATGCCCATACCAACTGAGCTACAAAGCTTCTTGCTGAAATTAGCTTTGGAACTTGAATTTCTAGCAATGTTTAGTAATGTAACCTGAAAAAAATTGTAAGTTTCCTGGCTGAGATTTGAACTCTCTTCCTTGAGATCTTGAAGCAACACTCATACCAACTGAGCTATGAAGCTTCTTGGTGAGGAACTTTCAAGAAGCTTTGTAGCTCAGTTGGTATGGGCTCAAGGAAGCGAGTTCAAATCTCATCCAGGAAACTTGGAAATTTTTTCAGGTTACATTGTGAATGTGAAGTATAAATACAAGTTTCGAAAGAAGATTAATTGATTCATTGCTGGTGGATCAGTCTGTAAGGTCTTAGGGGCCCTACCAGCCTATCGAGAATACCCCTCGGGGCTCGCAGGAGTCCACAACTACCTTAATATACATTTCCCATCACTTAAATGCAACAGTCCCTCTGAGGGATTGGCCTGGGGGCGGCGGCCTTACTGACTTGAGGTACCAGGGGTGTTTTTGCAAAAACAATTTGATGTTAGTTCAAACCTTTGCTACTAGATGCCATAGGCATTCACTTTTCAGATAGATAGTTCAGATGCTTGCTAATAGATGGCATAGGCATTCACTTTTCAGAAAGTTAATTCAGACACTTGCTAATAGATGGCACAGGTATTATCAATAAATTATCTTCCTTGTACTAGATGAAATTTTTCAAAAATATGTAAAATCTAGATTGTCAGGGACTACACATCTTAACTTTCATGCAGCCATGACTATATTTTTAACTTTTAAAATCTGCACATGTGATATTTTCCAGCTTTAAAATTTATATATATATATATTTTGCATTCACAACGCTTTTAATCCCAGATGACAATTTTAATGTAATTGTTTTGTAATAAAAGGATCTATGGTTCAATAATCTGCAAGCACACACTGGTTCAGATCCCACTTTAATTGGGACTGGACCTAGAGTTTAGTCTTCTGTGTATGATGTCGATTCTAAATTCAAAAATTCTTTCAAGCATATTTCAAGGTTTCAATGTTGGTTGTTCTCTGAATTATATAGTATGGCTAGCATATACCAGCTTTGTATTTTTAACATTAATTCCTCAAGCGAGTACCAGAGGGATGCAACTCAAATATATCAAATTTACAGGCATGTAAATAATGTATCCTTAGGAACATATCAAACTAGAGGATAGTCAATTGGTGATACACGACTCCACCTTACTCCTAAGGATTAGAAGTGGAGCTCTTCAGAGGAGTTTATTTAAACAAAGCTGCATTTTTTTTAGTTCCTCTCGTTCTCATACAACGAATTATTGTAAATGCACTGTACTTGGAACAAAAACCAGTTTTATACATTTTTTGTATATTTTATGCAGCTTTCATAACGTTAAATTTGTTTAATAGTTTTCCTTGCCTTAAATGCAAAGTAGGAAACTATATTTGGAACACATTTTAGCAGTAGCGAAGCGTGCACCGACTAAGGAGGCAAGCGATTATGTGTGTGTGTGTGTATATATATATAATTACATAATTGTGGATTCAAATTTTGCTCCCCCCCCAATTTATATTAAGGTGGTGCTTTAGACTCAGGAGTCCTAAACATTAAAGTCTCCATCCAAGAAAACACATGCATGGATGATATAATCACCCCAATAAATTCCAAACTCCTGTAAGTGTCGCACAAAGCCTCCTTGAGATAATTCTTTAAAGTCCGGTAAATCGGATGTTGGTCGTCTCTCTTCCACGATTTTCATTTCTACACTTTTCTCCCTCTAGTTAAACGAAGCAGATATAAACTGCTAAATAATACACTCCCCTCATTGGGTTCCCTGATGGCAGGCATAGTGGTAATGTCACCTTGTACTCTAGGGTTCCGGGTTCAATACCCAGTTGAGGCACATTCAACAGTAGTTCGAATCTCACATTAAACTGTAGGTCCAGTCCTGATTAACCTATCTGTGCAAAAGTGAACTTAATAACCCAACTCAAACAGTCAAGCACCCTACTTTGCCGTATCAACCGCTCCCAAATTCATGTTTGTTGCTGGTGTTTGTGTACTGAATTAATCAAAACTAACACTCACTTCCTCACAGATTCCTTCCCCAACTACAAAGGATCCAAACGAGATCACTTTGAAAAGCTCTGAAACAACAGAAAGTGATACCAACATATTTCCTTAATTTTATCACTCACGGGAGAGAGATTTTTTAGTTTGGAGATTGATTCCACAGCTTAATTTATATAGTTTACAACAGAAAGAGTATGTGTACAATGTGTATGTAATAAAGTGCCATAATAATACAGAATGTTTCTTTGCTCTTAATGTGTACACCTACATGATTTAGATTGTGATGTTTACAAATATCAGAAGATGGTCCCTTTTTCAGATACTTTTTTTCCACCCCAATTTCTATTGAAAAGCCATCAATTTATTGAATTAACTTGTAAAATTTGTTAACATTTCACTTGAATTACCATGTAAATAACTTGACAGTTGCCAACACTGTAGCTCTCAACACTGGTGATGTAATTCGAGCTGGACCCGACATTCCTCTTCCCGAAAACACAAGCACTCGCCCTTTCCAACTTTTGAATCAACCCCTAATGTCAAATTTTTGATGCATTTTAAAATTCACAAAATACAAAATAATTTGTAATTTAAGTGACCTACATTGAATTTAGAGTAATGATAATGGTTTCTTTCAGTTATTTTATGATTATTAATTATCAGTATCCTTGTGATCTTTATGTGCTTATGAATACACATATTGGTTATTCGTCTGCTGGCAATGTTTCCTTCTGCTTTCCGAGAAGCACTAAGAAGCTTTCACGCTTCTCCATATGATCCTTTGGGTGCATTGCTTCCCCGTGTCAGCGACGCAAGCAGAGGAGTCTGCTGCTTGCAACGGGCTGCTGAAGGAGTTTGAGGCCATAAAATCTTGTGAAATCGATTGCAATGGAATCTAAATAAGGCTAAAACCTTAAGTACATTAAATAATATTTTAATAGTGCAAGCAGTGCTTGCATTGCTTGTGCTATATCTTCACCGCTGCATTTTACTATTGCATCATAGATCCTATCCTTTGAAACAGATGTAGGAAAGAAGGTGAAGTCAAGGAACAAATTGTTAATAATTCAATGAACTTTAATCTTATCTACAAGGTATCTCAAACACAAAATTTTAAATAAAAAAAGTAAAATATGGAATTTATTTAAAACTTCTTTGGCTTTGGAGTACATCTGTATTGCATACACTGAACTTTCTACAAATCATAATAGCTGGGCCATGTCCAATTGCTATTAGTATTAAGTTAGCAATTCATTTGCTGCCATTCAGGTTATCAATTTTTCTTACATCAGAAATTTGGCACATTTGCAATTGTAATATTTCTATTTACACTAGCAACCTTTTTTTATACATTCAATTGATGTACATAAAAAGGAAAAAAATAAGTCTGATATACAAAAGCAATTTAATTCAAAATTCCCATACAAAAAATATTTGGAACATCTTATAGATTCTCGTAATGTATCAAAAATGAATAAAGAGAAAGTTAAGATTAATGAACAAAATACTACTAAATATATCACCTTAAATAATAGCACACAGGCCCATGCTTGTCATAGTTTTCATTCAAAAGTTCACTCAAATTCCATACCTTTAAATAAAAATACAAATAATATGCACCTGAATTTAAAAAAAAAGATATGAAGGCCACCATAGTACTATTTACAGGTTTTGAATTTATTTATTTTTAGTTGCCTGTTATAAACCTGCAACAAGGAACACTTGCTGCAAAAAAAATAGTATGTTTACAGATATAACTTGGGGAGGCACTTGCTCCCTCCAAGATTTCAGGTTTATTAAAATTTACAAGTTATGGGTATTTTGGTTAACCACCTAGGACCCAAATTTCATCTTCTACCACTCCTAAAGTTAGGCCCAAAGTTACTCTGCTGTCTTTCTGCGAGGGAATATTTTAATTCTGAGTCCATTTTTCGGTCTAAGAACCATCTCTCCCAGGAGGCTAACATCTTCCCTTTTGTCCACTGCCTTCAAAGTGTAGTGCCTGAGGACAGTTGATACCACCGTCTTTTCCTCCAAAATGGCAAATTTCTGACCTGAAAAATACATCAATCATTTATTGTTACTGTAATAAAAATGCTACTCAGAGATAGTAAATAATAGTTGTTTATAACAATTGTCCAAATTTTCAAACTGATTGTTCTTACTCAAGACTGGTTATTTATCTTTTAAACCATTACCATTTATGTCTCACTATAACTTTTGAAACTGAGGAAAGATAGAAGTTATGAAAATTTTAAGAACCAAAAAAAAGATACATTTTGTGACTATTGTCAGAGTTAAGGTTATGATGTTGACATGTGGCATAAAAATCAAGTATTTGTTTTAACAAAATCTATATTCAATTATTCATGGTGGGAGCTTTAGTATTGTACTACTGATATTTCATATTTAAAGTTGTGAATTGACTTGTACTCCATATCTTCCACATCCCTCATGGAAAACACCAAAGAAACACAACACATGCAATGATCCAACAGAAACCAGCGCTAAACTTTGAGAATGGACAAGCACAGCCACCCTGCACCCCAAAAAGCCTAGACCACAAGAAAAAAAAAATGAGGACTTTCTGTACAACTTCCTTCCACCTGCTCAAGAAGCATGAATGACAGACACCACCCAGCAACAGGATGCAGCAGACAATATAATCACCACCTTAGAATGAAAGCAGACGACAAACCAGAACAACTCTCAGCATAAAGCACAGCAGAAAATGCAAGCTAAGAAACACCCTGGTGCTGTCAGAAGAGATAAAATGGAACTACCCCTGCTATAACCTCAGTTAATGAAGCCAGTGGTCCTTCGAAATTAATCAGAAAGAACAATCCAATTCGCAATGTGAACACATAAAACATCAGTAGAAAAATATATTCAATTATTTTTTTTTTTACTGGTCAAATGGAGATTTGGAATTACTTCTTAAACATTCGTTTGTAATAGAACTTTTGGATTGGTTAATAAGTATTACAAAAATGGCCAATGTTCAAGATATTCAGAGCAAATTATACTGATATGAAACATGTAGAAATTTATTGTCTTCCTCTATAATATAATTATTGATAAGCTGAAGCTTTTCTCCTGAAAAAAATAATAAACTACATATTCAAAAATAAACTTAAAACTTTAACAGTATTTTCTTATATTTGGCTTTTATTAATTTGTGACTAACAAATTGAAGTACAATTGTGGAATAATAAATATTAAATACGGAGAAACTAGTACTCACTTTTATCCGCGAAGCTCTTTTTTCTTCTTTTTCGATTAATTTCAGTGGCCACTGCCACCATCCTTGTTGGAACTTCCTGAACTGTTGCTTGGCGTGCGTCTTTTGTTCGTAGTTCTCTGGCTGTCGATAGGTGCACTGTGCATCTTGGTGTGTCGTCTGCTATTTCCAGGCGATAACTGCTGTAGTAGGGGAATCCAAGTGTGGTGTGCTTGCCTGCTATCGATGTTTAGTTCGTGCGGGAAGTGCATTATGGCGTGCGTTTCCTTGATTTTGGTGTCTGAGCGTGTGGGCAGTGTGTTTGACCCGAACTTTTTGAATTTTATGGCTATTGTATTTGATATGTTTAGCAAGACTGGTAGTGGGTTGAGCTTTTTTCGCATCTGCTAGGTGCTGTTGGATTCTCTCATTGACAGATCTGATGGACCTGCCGATGTAATGAGCCTTGCATTCACACTCTGCATCGTATACACCTGGGTTGTCAAGTTGGGAGAGGAAGTACCGTTTGTGCTTGTTCAGTTTATCAGTTATTTTGGAATTGGGTTTTTGCGCTACTTTGATGCCATATGGGAGAAGGGCTTTGGCTATGCGGTTGGAAGTGGTGGGATGGTAGGGGAAAGCAAACCATTTATATTGGTCGCTGGGGGGTTGATTGCGGCTGGGTTGCTAGTGGATGGGTTGATTGTGGTAGGTTAGGGTGTCTGACCTGTATTTCCGCTTTACTGCACCAAGTGGAAAGTTGTGATTCAGTGTAGCCATGTTTCAGGGCTATTTCAGTGATGGTGGCTATCTCCTCTCGTAGATCCTCTTCCTTGCCACAGTAGGAGAAGGCTCTTCGATAAAAGTTCAGCCAC